>NC_071584.1:19241855-19553189 GCF_024509145.1 Vidua macroura | reverse complement strand
CCCAGTGAGCAGAGCTTTGCTCATTTGCTCCCTGCAGAGAAATGACATTTGTTCTCCACAGCATTTTCTCCTGAGAGGACCAGTTATTGGCTCATGTCACAAGCAGTCTGCCTCTCCTCAGTGACTGATTCCTCCGGGCATACACGGATCCCTTTCACTGCCCAGTGATCCAAATTCCACTCATTGACTGCAGGAGTGTGTGGTGGCTGTGAGGACAGCAATTTTTCCTTAGTATGACTTAAAGTTCACCTGGTTTTGTTTCTGGTCCAGTGCTGCAAAGTGTGGTGCAAACACACACATGCTTGCAGGGACAGAAGGCTTCAGTAGCCTTTTGTGTTCATTAGCTAATTCTAATCCCAATGTATTCTAATTCTGTCCAGGCCTCTGCCACTGGTACAGACTTGCAGAGCTTGTCAGGATAACCAGAATAGCAACAGATAATCAGAATGGCAAAATTCCCCTTCTTCCTTTACCTGCTGCAGCTGGTTTGAGGTAGCAGACAATATATATAAAAATAAACAATATTATATTAGCCTATGCATTATTATGTGTAGGATACCTTTTTTTTTGTTGTTTGTTTTGAGAGTGATAAAAGCAAGGAAGTTTGAGACAGAAAGCAAAAAATAAGACTGAGAAAGTGATGTTAAAATTTGATGGTAAGCATATGGTACCTCCCCACATCCCTGATAGCCCTGTTACTGGATTTCCCTGGTGACATTACATTTGTTTCACTCCTGGAATTAAATCTGTGTTTCCTCATCTGAGTTAGGCTTTAGTATTTCTGCTCTTGGTTGCTTTCTGAAGGAGCCATTTAGGAGATGAGCTGTGTAAGAATGCAATACCATAATTAAATGCTTGGCTTGGGCCAGGTGTCACTTCAGTGTCCCCAGGGACTCACCACTGCCTGGGACTGCCACTGGTACTTCTGAGGCTCTTCTCTATTGCAATTCAGTTTCTCCAGGCTTGAGCATGAGCAGGAAAAGAAATCAAAAATAATCAAAAAGAATGGGGAGGTAACCCACTGATGAACTTAGTCCAGCCTGGACTAAGTTTTTAGCCTTCCTGGTTAAATATTCTAAAGCAACAGTTGTGGTGCTTTAACAATACATTAAACAGCTCAATCACACTGTCCTCTCTGCATTCATAAATTCAGTGTTTGTATTCCTGAAGCAGCTGTTTTCTTCTCTTGCTCTACTTTAGCTCTTCTTCAGAATACAAATTCCAGCTCATTTCCATTTTTTCCAGACCTAACACTTTAAAGTTTTGTTCTGCTGTTTGGTTTTTAACCCTTTAGACCAAAAATTGAGTGGTTTGAGGACCGCTCTTTTATTTTTCAAATAAAGTATTCCTTTGCTGTTAAATGTTTCCCAGTATTCTTGATCATCCTTTTGGAAGGCTCTTCTGGGACAGTATCTGAGAGAGAAGAGCTTGTTCCTCTTCTTGAATTTGACTTGATTGCTTTCATGCAGAACTAATTGCCATGTTTTCACAGGTGAGTCCTCATCCCAGATGCGCTTCAGTTTTTACACATCAAAGAATAAGACAGACTTTGGAGATGGGACTTTTAAGATGGGAATTAATAGGGGCTGTGCTTTGTCCTTCAGAAAACTTCAGACCTAAAGTGTTATGGATTTGGCAGCTGAAAATTCTGGCAATAGTGGCAGATGCTGCTAACAGCCCTTTCCTTCCCCCTCTTTGCTACAGGTTGAAGTCCTCTACAGAAAAGTCTGCTTCTCTTTGAAATCTGAAAAAGATTGTGCTTGTATTACTCAAACAATTCTTCAAAAAACACCTTAAAGTTATCGATACAGTTCTAAATATCTCTCATTATTTATGCAAAATGTATATACATGCTCACTAAAATAACTAAAAAATCAGCTAAAATGATTGTTCCTTGTTACACATTTACAGCACCATGGAGAGAAAAGCTTCCAGAAGTACTTGGGGAAAGAGCTGGTCCAGATTTGTAGATTGGGAGTCTGATACAAAATGTGGGAGAGCCTGTCTAGCTTTTATGAATGCCATGTTCTCACTTAGTCCCTGTTCCCTCCCAGAAGGCCAATCTGTAAATGTGGAGAGACAACTGCAGAGCCATTTGCAGCTGGCTGGCAGGCTGGAGAGAAACATCCTGAATATCTACAGTTGAGATGAAAAAAATATTCTAAAATCACTTCTACTGCACTACTAAGCTCATAGGGCACTTCACAAACAGACCAGGATAAAAAATATTCAATGTTAGCCTACACTGCTTAAAAATTTTTAATTGGATTTGAGATAAATTTTTGTTACTTTGTCTTGCTGTCACATTTCAGAAGTGCAGTAATGTTTTCAAGTTGCAAGAGGAAGAGGTCCTGCATGGATGGGACATACAAATTTAAATTCAGACACTTCCTACATAATAAAACCACACACAAGTGTGGGGACATGAAAACTGTTAAAATACATCAGCAGTAATATTATAGCTGATTATATTTGGCACCTGGTGTAGAACATACCTATGAAGCAGGAATTACCATCTAAATGACTAAAACTCCCACAGAGATGATGGAATGTATTTATTAGGTGGCTGACAAGCTGATAACAAAGACTGATAAAACTGTGGCTCTGGGTTTGTCAGGTTAAAATAAGAATTCTCTATAAACTGTGCACATGAACAGAAGGCTGAGCTGTTGCACTGGGTGCCCCTGGAGCAATCTCCTTGTCTTTGGCTGGACCCCTGAACTTCCTTCTTTGTGTTCTTCCCTTTGATCCACCCCTGCTCCAGCTGAGGGGAAGGTGAGCCAGGAGCTGGGTGGAGTTTACTCATCAGCCAAGGCTGGCCCACCACAGTTCCAGACAATTCCGTGTCAAAACTGCAGCCCAAACTTGCCTCTGAAGGATAAATGCCTGAAAATGAGACCTTCCCTTCTAGAAAAGGTGGATTGTTGGGTTGTGTGTTTTTTTTTTTTTTTTTTTGGTTTGTTTCATTGGTTGGTTGCTGTTTGATTTTTAGCAAAGAACAGGTATAAATGCCATGTCCTGGAATGAATTTATGCTGGAAACTGCTTCTTTAGCTGTGAGACAGTGAGGAAGCAGTGTTACCTCAGAGGGAAATGAGTCAGAGAAAATTAATTAATTCAGAATAAGCTGCATCTCTTAGTGGAGGTCTGGATGACACAGTGGTGTTCTGCAGTGAAGGGCTGTACTGAAGGGTGCAGGCAATCCTCTCAGTGCCTGTTTTTGTAAGGATTATCCAGGAATTCCTCCTCAGCTGTGAATTACAGTTTGGTGTATTGCCAGCTTCTTGAGGAAACTCTGTTTATTTTGGTGATGCTCATAGGCATATGCAGTGCCATCCATCCTGAGCCTGTACTTGGCCAGGGGTTAAATCTCTCAGGTTTTTATTTGTGGTATAATCATGGCTTGGTTATCTTTCCTGCCATGTGAGAAAAGCACAAACCAGTCCCCAGGTTTGCCAGATATCTGTTCAAGCAAGTGTAAAGCAAAAAAGGCTGGCTGCTATTGTAAACAGAATATGAAAGGAGTGACAGAGCTCTGAAACTGCTCCTCTGTTATCAGACTGGCATGAAAAGAGATGGAGATTTTTACACACTTGCTTTCAAAATCTAAGTGGTCCACTGAGAAGTTTAAAATACTGCCATAAATACACGTGTCTTTAATTAATTTTGCCTGCATCTATAGTTCCCAAAGCTTTTTGGTTGCACAAAAAGATCACAAAAAAAAGCCTATGGCTGAAAATAAAACTAAGGGTTCACAAAAATGCTGGTTGGTCAGTAGTGCTGTGTGTGTAATCGTGGATGCACAATCATGCTGATGTCTAAAGTAAAAGTCCATGGGCAAACCCTTGGCCAGGGTCTTTTTCCAAGATTAGTTTCATAAGAAAGTGACAATTTATTAAAAGGTTTTAAGGAAAGGTCAGGTTCTGATAAAGCTTCAGAAGCAAAGTTATTTTAAGTCCAGCATGATTACCTGATAATGAGAGACCCAGCAGGCTGGGTCTTCTGGCATTCATTAAGGGGCGAGAGGAGGAAGATCTTAGGTCTGATTTAATGTCTATTCCTGTCCTCTCCCTCAGAAAACCTCAGGTTAGCAGAAACTGAGAAAGCCAGGAGAAAAACTAAATTATTTTTGCCTAGATACCTTTCATCAAGAAACTTTTTACAAGGGCATATAGTGCCAGGACAAGGGGGAATGGCTTCAAACTGCCAGGGAGTATGTTTGAAGTAGATATTAGGAAAAATTCTCCCCTGTGAGGGTGGTGATGCCCTGGCAGAGGCTGCCCAAAGGGCTGTGAAGTGTCCAAAGGCAGGCTGGACATGGCTTGGAGCACCCTGGGACAGTGGAAGGTGTCCCTGCCCATGGCAGGGGGGAATGGGATGAGCTTTAGGGTCCCTCCCAGCCCAAACCATTCTGGGACATTCTGACTCCAGTCATGGTTTTACCTGGGCCCCTCCCTCATTCCCTCACTGCCTCAGTCACTTCACAGCAGGTTTTTTGCAATGTTCCCTCTTTCCACTGGAGGCACAGGGAAGTGCCCAGCAAGGACAAAGATCCCTGACCCTGAAGCAGCCCCAGGTGCCAGTCTCAGGTGGCAGCTCCCTTCTGTCCTAACTGGAAATCCCTTCCCCTTCCCTTGCCTGGTTCGTTCTGTCCCAGCAGATTTGCTCTGGGCGTGCTGAGGTTGGGAGTTCTGAATATTCTCCAACTTTTCCCGTGGAATCAAAAGTAAAATGCTCTGCCTTAGTGTGTCAGCACAGAAATGCTGTGTGAGACTGCAGAGAGCAGAGCTGTGTCATTAGGAATGCAGTCAGAGCCCACTGCCAGCACAGAGTGGTTTGTTAGAGCACTGCAGCAACGAGCTGTTCTCTGAGGCAACAGGCAAATAATACATTCAGATATAGATTTTTCTCTTATTTCATCCTCCTTGGATATCTTTATTTTCAGAGGGAATCACGTAATGCCTTTACACTGATGAAAGTGAAAGCAGAAATATTGGTAAAAGCCCTCGGTGGTGTTTGAAAGCTCCCACTGCAGCTTGCCAGGACTGAGTTCTGTTGGGTGTCTCTGTGTGTTTGATTTCTGCCTTTAGCAGCTGTTTCAAGTCAAAGAGGCCTTGACTTGTATAATTTAGTGCTGATTTGTAGGTGGGATACATATGTGTTCAAATAAACATAACATCCAATGCAGAGGTCAGAATTACCCCATGCTCAGCCTCCCACTTACAGAGCTGACTCGCATTTACATGCAGCACAGGTAGCAGTGCTCCATCTCTTTCTGGAGACAAGAAGGTGTCCTAAGAGGTGAAAATCCATCCTCTGATTTGCTGCTCAAGAAACAAATTAAACCAGCTTTGCACTGTAAACGCCAGTTAGTGTTTGCATCACAAGGACTAGGGGTTCCCTCAGCAGGTGCCTTAGGATCCTATGAGGTAAACAATGGTAAAAAGTCCATGTGGAGGTTCTGAAAACATATCCAGGAGAGAGAGAGAGGGAGATGTAACAGCTTGTGCTCACAAAGGTGGCAGGGAGGCCATAATGATGTATTTCTTTTTAGGAGAAAGGAGAAATGAAGGCCATATAAACCAGACCCAGGAGCACGCACTATCGGTTTTTGTAGCTGTTTCCAGGCTTCATCAGAATACAAAAAGAGGCAAATTACTGAAGGCTGTGCTGACAGAGTTGTAGAAGTTTGGGAAATTGCCATTATCAAAACTCAGGTGGGTCTCCAGCCATGCTGTGGACATTATGAATTCATAATATTTTGCATCAGTGCAAAAGAGTGACTGAAGCAGTGAATTGCAGTACACATTTATAGGCAATCACTGTCCAAAAGGTGTTGGACTTCCAGAATTTTTTAAATGCTCATGGGCAATGTGACTGATGGATAGATGCAACAGATTTCTTTTTAGGATGAGCTTAAAAGCTTTTTTAATCCTTTACTACTGCTTCTTTCTTTCCCTCCACCTCTTTTGTACATCTCAGATGAAAATGCCACATGAAAGAAATTCAGGTGTACATTTCTAATCCATGTAACTGAATGGCTGCAACAGACTTCAGGGACTTCAGCTTCTATCTTTTGAATACCCAGATGATGGAGACATGCACTACATCAAGTCAGACTTCATGACCTTTGTCTGTCTCAAAAAAACAAGAAATCCTTTTAGAATACAAAGTGGGCTTTGGCTGCAGTGAAGTTTGGCAAGTGTTCCTGGCTGCCACAGCACGTTTGTAGCTAAACTGACAGTGCAGATTCTCTAAACATCCAGGCACAGCCAGGTTTATCACATTCTGCCTCTTGATGTTTGTAAATTAGTCTTGCTTCTCTCTAATAAAAATCCTTGTAGCAGAACCAAGTGTTCAGCAATTCTATGACAGGAGACACTATTATTTTGGAAGCACAGCTATTTTTCTTCAAATTAACTTGTTGACAAGAGGAAAACCATGCTGGAGTCACTCAGAATGTTTCCTGCTACATGCCAGAAAAGCCTCCTCTATCACTTGGAATTTTAACGTGCTGTGCTTTTGTGGAGGAAAGAACTTTATACACTGACATCTCGATGCCACTCACATCTTTATATCTCAAAAAAAAACCCAAAAAAACAACAAAAAAAACCCCAAAAAAACTAGGGGTCAGTTCATAAAAGCAATCACAGATCTGCAGAGGGCTCAAAAATCAGCTTCTGTCCCAATAGTGACCAGTCTTTGGGTTGACATTGTTCTCAGTTTAATGGTTTAAATTGCTTCAAATTCTTGGGATAAGTTTCCCAGAAGATAAAAATAAAGTTTGCCATATGTGTTATATAAAATTTAAGCTCTATCCTGAATTAGATTAAACTAAAATCAAATTGACATTGTTGTTTTAGTTGTGAATGCTCTGCTGGTGCCTTGATATTATGAAGCATTACAATTTAAGACCAGAAAAGTGTTCAATCAGTTTATCTATTTCCACAAAGAGAGGGGAGAGCGACAGAGCTGCTCTAATTTCCTTTTAATTAAAATCCTCCAAATTATTGAAGTGTGTGGAAGCTTTGTGCAGGTGCATGTCCAGTGGCACTGGCTGAGAAACAACTGCAATCCAGACAGGGGCTTTGCCCTCCCTCCTCAAACCTTCAGCCCTTCCCCAAGTGTGTGGTTGGCAGCTGTGTGTGCACACAGCAAAAAGAAATGCCTGTGCTTCCATAAATGCAGAGAAAAAAAAAAAAAAAAAAAAAAAAAAAAAAAAAAAAAAAAAAAGGAAAACATTTTAAAAAGCAATCCCACCCCCAAATTCTGACATTTCTGCACCCCACAGCCCAGCTGCAGCATCAGAAATCTGTACCCACAGAGAGGGGGGTGGACGGGTGGTTTTTGGTTTAAGTGCAGGACTTAAACGACAAGTCAGCCATCCTAGAGTTCTGTCCCTCTTCCATTATTTGAAGTGCAGTGTTGTTTCCCAGGATGTGGAAACCCAGGGCACTGGGAATATTTCTCTGTCTGCTCTGGGGTGTCCTGACCCCCAGGGGAGCACTGACTTTGACCCCCATTCATGGAGAAAACTTCCAAAGCCTCAAGGTGAACCAGAAACCACAAAAATGTGAAATAGATTGTAGAGCATAGTGTAGTATGTCACATGGGTGAGAAATTTAGGTTTGGGGATTTTTAGTATGTTATAGATGGGTTCAAGATGGAGGGTACAGGGTGTTGTCTTGAGTTCTTCTTTCTTCTTCTTCCTTGTCCTTCTTGGGTTTAGGTGGTATCTTGTAATTGGGCAGAAAAATCTGCATTGTGGGTCTTTAGGGGTCAGTTATTGGGGTTAGAAAGGGAAATAATTTAGGTGTCACTTCTTAATTGGGTATCTTAGTTTTTGATTAGGCTTAAAATTAAATTGGCTCTAAATTAAAAGGCTAAATTGATTAGCCTTGTAACAAGAGATTGTTGGCCATTTTTGTGCTGCTTTTCCTGCACACAGAGTCTGGTGCAGAGAGTGTGCTGAAGTTCTGATAAGATAACAATAAACAGAAGCTGAAAACTGAAAAAGTCCAATGTGCCTCTGGTTCCTGGCACAGAACTGCTCCAGGAGGGGCTCCCCTGCCAGGGGAGCCCCCGGGGAGTTGCCCAACTTGGGGCTGCAGACTCCCACCAGTAGCCAAAAGCAGAGTTCCCAGCACGGGAGTCTGCTCGGGGCTCTGGGGTGCAGGGTGAGCCCTGCTGGCAGTAGCCCTGCTGCTGGCCTCCCTTCAGAGCCAAGCAGGGATTTTACATCTGTGCTTTTCTCCAAGAGCAGTTAGTGGCATGAAAAGATTTGATTTGTAAATGTCTAAGGCAATAGACTTCATCTTTATAGCGCTCAGAGAAAGGAAGTGCGAGGCACTGAATTGCACAGCTGCCTGCAGAAGAACCACTTTCCTTTCCAAGATCACCATTTATCAGGCAGATGAAGCAGGGATATTTCTGTGAGCATTGTCTCAAGAGCAGCACAGAATCTATCTGCCGCCTCCTCAAGCATGTGCAGTTTTAATGAGTTTCCACCTGCCAAAAAAATCTGAAGTTCTGCAGACTCCTTTGCCCTCCTGCTACACCTTTATATCCACTTGTTAAAAACTTATTATTCACTCACTGTAAGCAGTGGGCTGAATTCACTAGATAAAGAATCACTCAATAATCACCTTCTCTTTTTTTTCTTTTCTTTTTTTTTTTCTTTTTTTTTTTTTTTAAGTAAAAGTCAATAATCAGCTTGGATATAAGGAAAAATTCCTTAATTCCAGGAGTGGTCTGGCATTGGGATGAGCTGCCCAGGGAAGTGGAGGAGTCACAAACCCTGGATGTGTTCAATAAACGAGTTGAGCTGGTGGCACTTTGCCCCAAAACCACCCTGCCCACTCAACCATCTCCCAGAGGTTGGGTTTGGTCCTCTTGGAGATGTTTTCCAACCTTAGTGGTTCTGTGATCACCCTTTGTATTAAGCAAGAATCACTATCTGCAATCACTCTTTGTTTTTAGGGTGTGGACAACTAAATTTGTGTTCATAAATCTGTCACATCAGGGAATGTGTGGGGTGTGACATAAAGACAGCTCCAGCCCCAAAATGCACAGACTCATGGCAAATTTCAGATATCTGCAGGTGTAAACAGTAAAAACCTAGTTAAAGAATCACCTGGAAAATGATTTATACTTCATAAAACAGCATATTTGGACAGCATAGAGTGTTTTTAGTAGGACACATCTCTTAGCAGCTGGGAAGGTTTAAATGGGAAATCATTTAAGGCATTAAAATCCTCTTTGTTTAACTCTCTGCAGATGCACCCAGGGCTCAGGGGTGCTCGTGCAGCTCTCAGAGGTTCAGGCATTGGGGTGGGTGGGAATTCTGTCTGGGAAATGGCAAAGGAAGTCAATCCAAACTTCAGCAACTCCCATCCCATATTCAAGTCAGTCCTAGAAAACAACAAAGGGCATAAAATTACAGACAGAGCAATATTAATAATTTAAGAAAATTATTTCAGTGACTAAAATTGAAAAGAAATGTATAAAAATTTAAACGCAGCTAGACAAAGATTTTCCTTTAATGACCCCATCTTAGATATTGATTGCTATTTTTCTTACAAGAGTTTTGCCAGCTGTTTGAAAGAAACTGTCCTTTGAGCATAAAACCAGTAGAGACCAATTAAATCACAGAACATCCTCCAGTAACTTACATTGGACAGCCAGAACTAAAGTATTTTTAGTGCAGCTTAGAAAGTCAGAGCATTCTGAAATTTCATACTCTGTTTGATCTTTCTGCAGATAAATGTAGAGGGCTCAGAAGAACTGGCATTTATTTGAAAAATTGCTTTTTATATCCAGTAATAAAATATGCAAATATATAAAGTCTTTCCCTACCCCATGTTTAAGTTATCTGAACCAGTTCTCCATGTATTTCTTTAGATTTTAAGTCAATTTTAATTAAATGTTTCACATCTCACAAAATCAAGAGAGGCGTCTCAAAACTTCAGTCAAATATTTGAAGATAAATTTCACAGAAATACAAAACTAAAACTTGAATAAGTTACTTTTTCTGTCAAAGAAGCTTTAGGCATCAAGTTACTTGGAATCTTTAAAATATTCCTAGATTATGATGTTGCACAGAGTGTCCAAATTCTTTGACAGTGTTAGCAAGTAAGAATCAGAAACATTTATTGTTTAAGGCAGCCTCCATAATACGTTTGGACAAAAATGGCTTTATTTTTTTTTTGTTTTTCAAGCTTGTTACAGGGGCTTTTCAGTCAAGTTTTACGTCTGCAGTTGTCTCTCAAGGCTCCAGTGTCCATTTCTGTGCTTTTGAGAGGTCAGTCAGAATAAACCCTGAGCAGTGAATATCATCTGTACCCCAGGTTAACCCACTTCTGGTTACTTCATAATTTAAAAAAATTCAAGGGATTTATAATTTGACTCTCACTGAAGAAACAAAGCTAAATATTGGATAACAACAACAACAACAACAACAATAATAATAATAATAATAATAATAATAATAAACTAATTCATTCTACAGGAGCAGCAGGAAATTATAAACCCCTCCCTGGCACGGGTGACTTTGGGTGTGACACTCTTAGTGGCTGATTTATCTGCTGTTGTCCAACTCAAAATCCAGACTCTGCAAGATTATGTGGACAAATTTTTTCTTCTTTCTGAAATTTGAAAAATTCATTCTGCTGTGTTCTTTCCTGAGCTTTATTCTGCTCTCCCCAGTGTTTATTCTGTCAGCTGCAGTCTGAGAATCTCATGGGTCCCCCACCTCTCCCTCCTGAAATATCAGACTCCTCTCAGCCCTTTTTTACTCACCTTCCTATCTGCAGTCCTCTTGAATTCTCAACTTTTAACTTCCATTTCTAAAATTCCTGCAATTCCTCTCCTCCATTCCACCCCATTTCTCAAGAGCCCAGTCAACTGCCAGTGCAAAAAGAAAGAAAAAAAAAAAAACAAACCCACTTATTTTCTTTCTTTGCAGTGCTGAAAAGTCTCAAGCTCTGCCTGCACATCACAAAGGTCCTCTTATCTCCCCAGTTCTGTGCTGTCAGCACCTAGCAGGAAATCTGAGCAATCTGAGCAAGCTTTAGATCTCCATCACAAACTGCTCCGTGTCCTTTGCTGCTGCTTGGCTCTCAAACCAAAGTTCCCAGCCCAAGGGCACGGCAGCTGCTGCACTTTTAGGCTTCTGTCCCTTGAATAAGTTACTTTTTCTGTCAAAGGAGCTTTAGGCACCAAGTTACTTGGAATCTTTAAGCTATTCTTAGATTATGATATTGCACAGAGTGTCCACATTCAGATCCTGCCTGGTTTTCCAGCAGGGGATTCAGAGGAGCACCAGCTCCCAGCCCTCTTTCTGCCCCACTCCTTCCAGCCTGAAGCAGCTGCTGCACCCCCGGATGGCAAATTCCCAAAGCTTTCCCTTTCCTGCCTGCCCAGGCTGAGCAGCTTCATTAGGAGTCTGCACATGCAGCTGCTGTGTGAGAACAGACAATATCCAGGCAAAAAAAAAAAACCTTGTGAAGGGCTCAGCTTCATTACTAATGTAGCTGTCCAAGAATTAGCTGGAGTTCTTAGTCTTGTGGTTTAAAAAAATGTGGAGAGGTGAGGTTTTCATGGGGGCAGCAAAGGCAGATAAGTGCTAAAGTCCATGGAGTGTAGTTTCTGTGCAAAGTCTAAGTTTTCCAAAAATCAAAGGCTCCAGAGAATGAAGGGAAGCTAAAATCCAACCTAAAAATATCCCCCAAAATAAAAAAAAAAAAAAAAAAAAACCAAAAAATAAAAAAACACAGTAATATACTGCCTCCTTAGGTTAACTCTCAACTCTTTGGCTGAAATAATAAAATAAACTGGAACAAAGCGTCACAGGGAATCTGGCTCTGTGTGGGTGTGTGTCTGAGAATCTAGAAAAGCCATGCAGAGTGGAAAAATTCACATAGCTGCTTGGCAAAACTGGGAGCTAGTGAGAACTGCTTGTTACTAAAAAAGGTATCAGAAAACCTTAATGAGGGCCCTGCTGCCACCTCCCCCTCCAAATGTTTGTGCTATTGAGGCAGCCAGCACAGAACCTCATCCTGATGGGGCTCTGTGAAGTAGTGCAGGACTTCAGCTTCTGGAAAATAGAACCCTGCTCTCATCCCACATGGGGTTTTTGGGGAAAAAAAACCCCAAACCCTGAACCTCCTGCACAATCCCTGGGGTGTTCCTGTGCCTAGCAGCCTTTATTTGCATAATCTTTTCCCAAAGAGTTCCCTGCAGCAGGACTGGACCGGCCCCATGGGTGATGCCACATCACTGCTGCCTTTCAGAGGCTGCTCATGGTCCTCAGGAGAGCAGTTCAGCTGCCTCTCCCTGCTTCCAGATGGGTTTTCATCCTCAGGAAAAGCTGTTGCTGATGCTTTTATTGATAAGAAAATCAGGAGACTTTCCCCAAACGTTTCAGTTCTGCCACAGTGGAAATGGCAGTGAGGGAAGTGCCTTGGGAAGTGAAGCATTGTGAGGTTTTTTTCCTGGGGTCACGGAGGTTTGTGTTATTGGAAGGACAAGGAACTTTTGATCACAAAAGTACAACTAAAAAAAACCCCAAAAAACAAACAAACAAACAAAAACCACACTAAAAAAACAAACAAACAAACAAAAAACCCCAAAAACCAAACAAAAATAAAACAAAAAACCCCAAAATAAACCAAAAAAAACCAGCATTCCAGAGGGATAAAATTGAACATCCCAAAGCAGTACTTTATCTGTTCCACATGAGCTCGAGAAATCTTAAGGATATCCTGTGCTTCAATGTTAAAATAAAAACCCCAGTGCCAGTCACTCCTGAGAATAAGGTAACTCAGTAAATTAAGGCAGCTCAAGCTCAGTATTTTATACCCAAGGGGTGTTAGACTGAGGAAGGATAGAAATTGAGTCTGTCCTTTATCCAAGTGGAATTGTGAGCAAAACCCACATTTTCACTGCAGCTTTTAAGATTATATTTGTCTTTAATCAACTTAATAAGAAAACAGGGGAAAACAGCTTCAGAAACACCAACCCCCAAAACATTCTGGTTTCAAAAATTAATGGAGAATATTTAGTGGGATGTGCATTTCCCCTGCAAAGCATGGTACAGACAGTTGGAATAAAAATCCCTCATTCCACTTTCATTACTGAGGCAGAAAAGCAAAGCAAATGGGAATGGCTCTGTAACCATAGCAACATTTGCCATTATTATTTTTTCAAAGAATTTCTGAGGCTCTACAATTTGAATTCTGCATTCTGAGGATAAAGTTTGTATCAAGGAAAAAAAATGGAAGAACTTTATTTGGTTGCAGGCCCTAATGGAAACTTTTAAAAATATTTCTTTTCCCCTAAAGAGTAGTTTAAAAAAGAAGTCTCATGCAAACAGTAAAGAATATAATTTCTATAATTTTCTTAAATATAGTGTAAGATGTATCTAGCTCTCAGGAGACAGGGTGTGGAAATTATGACTGCATGAAAACATGTTAATTGAGAATAGCCAATTAAAAGGAATTTCCAATAATGGCAAGAAGTGTGGAAAAATAATTATGGTTTCCATACAGAATATGATATTTTTCATAATCCTCAATACAAATTTCATGGGTGCTGTTGCTTGGGTCAAATAGAAGATTTTTTTCTTTCTGTCCCCTTCACCTCAGTGGGCACATCTAATCTCATCTTACATTTATTATGAGTAATTGTACTCACAATAACTTAGAAGCACAGCCAGTTATTTAAGAAGGAGCTGGAAAAAGTATAAAAGTAATCACTCTTAAAATACTACAGAGATACCTGAAAGGCAAAAAAAAAAAAAAAAAGAAAAAAGGAAAACAAACCAAAAAACCCAAAGCCACTGTGAATAAGAGTCAGGATATACATTGAGCAGAACCAGACGAAAAACCACAATTGGAACATGACTTATTTGTTATATTTTATTCCATGGCAGATGTCAGCAGGAACAGCACTTCTTGTGCTCCATTTAAATGGGAAGGTTGACACTTAAAAATCTATTTCAATCAAATCACGATTGATTTAATGAACATTAATCAGATGCAGACGACTATGCCAAAATATTAACTTGTTAATTGGAATAATTCACTGCAGGCAGGAAAGCCACCTCATCTTCAAACGACCTGCTAGAAAATACAGCTGACCAGAGAATTAAATCTGCCCAGCACTGATGCAACAGAACCTGAAGACTGTAAGGGGAGCAAGGCACCAGGTAATAATGTCTCTACCTCCAATCTCTTCTTAATCTTTCTCTTTTGTGCCTGCTCCAAACATAAATAACTCCTTGATGGGTAGACACAGCAAGCTATTAGGTCTATTGTGCTAATGATCTGCAAATTAAACTGTAGCAAACCCAAAGCCTCCATGCTGAAGTTGTTAAGACCTTCTCCGTCAATAACCTGCAGAAAATGAATTACACAATTATACCTCAGTGCAAACTGTAATGACTACAAATTACAGCAGTAATTGTATTATACAGCAAAGTGATTTGATTCATTGCTTACAAGGCATAATTAATAAGCTGAAATGAGATTATCTCTATATTCTATCTTTAGAGTCTCTTTTTCTGAGGAATAATTTGTTGGAGTCTTTTTTTGCCCAGCATCTCGTTGCTCTGACTGTCAGAAGTATGTAATGCATTTTTTTTGGGTGAAAGTCATCGAGCATCATCTTAAATTACTGAGGTAACTCTGGTAGGGTCTGTGAAGAATCAGGAGGCATCACTGCTCTCGAGAGATGAAATAGAGAGATAAACAGAGATAAATAGAAGGCAATCTTGTATGCAGAGAGCTCTTTGAGGGTATCTGTTGATGAGCAAGGGCAGGGAAATGACTAAGGCAGATTGCATTTGCATTTCTGTTAGATGACAGTTCATTTTAATTTCATTGATTGCTTTTAGGTTAGGATAACAAAACAGCCTTCATTATTTCCCAGGGGAAAGAGAATTAGAAGGAAAGATTTGGGAGCACTATGGCACAAGAAACTGTAAACCAGAAAGAGACAGAAAACTACCTTAGCTCAGGACTGTGGGAAACGTGTTAAAGGTTCCTGATGGTGACAGAAGGAGAGGAAATGATCATTAACAGCACTCCCCCAAACCCTTCCTATCCTTGACAGGATTTTTTCTTAAAGTCTGCTTTATTAGGATGCTATTTAAATACCAAGAGGTGATGAACTGAGAATAACAAAGGGGCAACATATCAATGCTCTCACCCTGTCCGAGTGAGCACCTCTACTCATTTCAGTCAGAGATTTAATTGGGACTTAGTTGCTGGTTTTTGATTTGTTGTTTAAATAAGTGGTTTTCATTTTACAAACCTACACTGTTCTGCTCATTACAGGTGTTTTTCTAGAAGCATCCAGCTTGAGCTCTCTGTTCTTAAGGGCAATATTAAATAGCAGATCTGCTGTGGAATGCAGTTTATTCTCCTGCTGCAGTCAAATGAAGGAAATTTGGGACATCCAGAACCTGCCTGGGAAGATAAGGCTCATAGAAACAAAAGCTTTAAGAGTTCTCTGGCTGCTATTTTGCTCAAAAGTAAAAAGCCTATTAATTTATTATTAGAACAATCTCCTTAATCAAAATGCTGATTCAGCTTGTTATTTATTAGATGATTCTGATGAAAACTGTGAAAATCAGGAAAGCAGCCAGAACATCAATCAACTCCATTTTGCACTAAACTAAAGAACACCTGGTGCTTTGCAACTTTGTCCTTTGGCAATCTGGAAAGCCAATTTTCAGCACCTAAACTGGTATGCTGGTTACCAGCACAAGCTATATTAGTTTACCTTTGTTTTTCTTTACTCTGTGCTTTGAAAGCATTAAGACATCTATATTAAAATGTTAATATGAAATTCCAGTGGAAAGCCTGGATTTCTGAATGCTTGTATTTTTCCATAACAGTCTCTGCAGTTGCACTCAAACAGAGAGAATAATCTGAATGTCAAATGTTTGACAAGTCAATTTGAGCAGAAGTAGGTAACTGTGGAGCCAGGAATTATTTTCAATAATTGATAGCACTTTATATCATGCAAATTACATATAAGAAACATATTTTTCAGCCCAAGAACAAGGCTTGATAAACCCTTAATTTTATTAAAGATTCTTTCTTCTCCCCTCACATCTTTATCTTAAAAATTCATTACTGCTGTCAGCTGTATTTGCTATCACTGTGCTCAGAGATTTTCCTTTATTCTCCCAAACACAGATAGCCAGGTTAACTTCCAGCCACCAAACACAAAAATGGAAAAAATCCAGCTGCTTTCATTATCTACATACAGAAATATCTTGGTGATTTAGAAGAGGAAGGCCCTTTACCTTACAGTAGATCAAGCTTGTGGACACATTAAGAGAAGAAAACTGTAAAGTGCAAAATTGTTTTTTGGTTTATTAAAATTATCGACTGTGTAAGGGTGGGGAATGTGTTCCCAGCATGAAAATTACACCATGAATGCCTGTAGGTTCTCTGTCAAAGCAAAATCCTTACAGGATACACAGTTCCCCCATTCCTAATCAGGGACAGGCAATCTCCCTGATCTGATCAATCCTAAATCTGTTTATCTGGGGACAGCAGAAAATGCTCAGCCCTGGGAGTGAACACACACTGGTCACTCCAGGAAACAAAAGCTTCCACCCACTCTGCAGCGTTTGCTGTCCAAGGTGCTGCTTTTCAGAAAGCATCATCGGCACTTTAAATAGGAACCACAAAAAGCCCTTTAAGATCTCTACCTAAAATTTTTCTTGTCTCTCTCAAAAGCAGAGTCACCATTTAGTGTATTTTATACAATGTTTTTTGCAGGACTCTGTTCAGATGAAAAGGAAGAAGTCGGTGTACTTTTTACCCCTAAATTAATCTGATGTTCTCACAGGACTGATTTTTGACAGCAATGTGAGAAACCAAACAAACTACAACCAACCAAACCCCAAAACCCTGGCTTGAATGGCTCCTTCTCTCAGGAGGCTGCACAGCAGTAATTGGCATAGGAAAAGCTCTGCTCCATTCAAGTTTCTTTTCTTATAAAACAGAGTTAAGAATACCTTTGAACATAATTCAAATAATTGACTGTCTGCATCTATTTTTGTTGATATATGTCAACCAACAGAGCTGTAAGTTAGCTAAAGCAATTCTAAAAAAGACAAGAGTTCTATCCAGAGCTGCTCAGTACAAGAAATAATTATTTTTCTGCACGCTGCCTCAGAAGTACTATTTTCTATTTCAAAACAATGCAGGTACCCTACAACACCAAAAAGAAAATGAAGGAAATACACCTGCAAGTAAGGTATATTGCAGGCCCTGTGACGTGCAATTATACATGCTACTACTTTTCAGCCTCCAATTTTAGACTAATGAAAAATCAAAGTTCACTGAATTACACTAAAAAGACTTCTAGGTTGGAATTCAATGGAGTGATCCATGGAATGATTCTTTTTCAGAGCTGCTTAAACAGAAGTGCAATCAGCAGGGTGTAGGACTATTGAAACAGGGAAAGTCACCAGTTCTGAATCCCAGGACAGGATCCTGGTTAAACTGGGATTTCTGTGTGGGAAGCCAGGTATTCCCAAGTGCAGTGCAAGTGGCTTTCAGTAGGAAAAACTTCATATTATTCTACTTTTCACTGTGAAATCAGCAAGAATTTTGCTGTACTCATCAGCACAGAGATCCTGTGTGTCTGTTTGAGGCCCTGGCACAGGGTGCCCAGAGCAGCTGGGGCTGCCCCTGGATCCCTGGAATGTTCTAGGCCAGGTTGGACAGGGCTTGGAACACCCTGGGATAGGGGAAGGTGTCCCTGCCATGGCAGTGGTGGCACTGGATGGGCTTTGAGGTCCCTTCCAACCCAAACCCTTCTCTGATCCTTAATTTTTAACATCCAGTGATGGAAATACTGCACTTTTCCCACTCCCTTGTTCTTAATTTCCAGGTTTTGCATTGAATTCTACAAGCCTTAGGTAACTCCAGCTTATTCTGATGCATTCCATTTGTAACAGTTCAAGCCACTGTGGTTATTTATTTATTTCTGAACCTCTGATAAATCTCATGTGTTCTGGGATTTCAGGGCCACGTCACAAAAAGAACACAATGAAGCCATCACCACCAAACAACCAAAAGGAGATCCATATTTTCTGCTCTTTTCTATGTGAACACACCATTCCTGGGGCACAAAATGCCCCCACCACAGCTAATGCAGTTCCAGTTTTTTTTTTTCCCCTCCTTCCTTTTGTTCATTATTTTTTCAACAGTTGAAAAGAGTGAACAAAATCAATACAAAAATATATTACACTAGCACTAAACACTGGTCAGCTACTTGCACTGATTGGATAAAACTTGGTACAGTTGAGTTTGAGTTTCACTGGGAATCTAAAACTTAAATGGATGGAAAATTGTGGTGATGCATGCTTTATTTTTACTTGTTTGCAAAAAAAAAAAAAAAAAGCCATAACTTTATCAAACATTATGAACACTTTCACTGCTGACAACCCTCTTCAAACATCAACTACTGTAATTTCCCCCACATTTGCATAATACTGGCTGATTAAGCTGACAGAATTTTCTTTGCTGCTTGCTGCAGAAATCAAAAATAAAAACACAGTGTTAGCAATGGTTTGCCCTCCTAAGATTTTCACGTTGGAGTGGAAGAAAGAGTAAAATGGCTAACCTGAAGCAGGTTAGAATAATATTAGAATATTCTCCTCAGTTACTAACCCCCTCATCCTAGCAGAATTTAGCAGAATTTAGGGTCTGCAGCCCTTCCTGAAGAGAACCACTGGATTCCCTCTTCCTTCACAACCCTCTCTGAATTACAGCCTCCTGCCCTGATAATTTATTTCTCAGAGGAACTCCAAAGCCTCAAGGCCTGAATTGTCTGCCTGTCACATGAGCACAGCTCTTCCCATGGGTTATTTCAATGTATTCCCATGTGTTATTTCATGGATTATTTTCAATGTTATTTCATTTATTATTTTCAATATTTTCCCATGTGTTATTTCAATGTATTCCCATGTATGTTACTTCATGTATTATTTTCAGTGTATTCCTATGTATGTTATTTCATGTGTTATTTTCAATGCATTCCCCTCTGTTATTTTATTTATTTTTTTCAATGTATTCCCATGTGTTATTTCAATGTATCCCCATCTATGTTATTTCATGGATTATTTTCAACGTTTTCCCCTGTGTTATTTCATTTATTATTTTCAATATATTCCCACGTATGCTATTTCAATGTATTCCCATGTGTGTTGCTTCATGTATTATTTTCAGTGTATTCCCATGTATGTTATTTCATGCATTATTTTCAAATATTCCCCTGTGTTATTTCATTTATTATTTTCAATATTTTCCCATGTGTTATTTCAATGTATTCCCATGTATGTTACTTCATGTATTATTTTCAATGCGTTCCCATGTATGTTATTTCATGTGTTATTTTCTATGTGTCCCCCTCTGTTATTTCATTTATTGTTTTCAATGCATTCCCATGTATGTTATTTCATGTATTATTTTCAGCGTATTCCCCTGTGTTATTTCAATGTATTCCCATTTTATCACACTCATAGCCTGGGTTATATTGAGCAGCAGTGATGTTCATCTCAAGATGCACAGGGCAATGTTACCATGTGGACATAGCAGGTTTGTAACTAAAATTACCGTGTAATTATCATTGTTTCATTGTCACGCAGCTTCAAAATAATCCATGTTGTCTCACAGGTTATAATTAAATCACAATCTCTTTAACTTCCATAGTAAAACCAAAGTTTCAGAGTTGAAAAGGAGGTCAACAGAGAACTGCCAATAACACAGAACATCCATAAAGACAAAGAAATTCTCTGCTGTAGTTAAAGGAGTAATTTTAACTCCTTTTCTTTCTGTAGAAAAAGATAAGTACAAAAAGCTTTGCTTGTGAACACTTTTAAAGCCAACATTTTTAAAGTATCACAGAAAGATAAAGTAATCAATACATCCCTTAGGAAATCATCCCATCTGGTTCCAGTACACATGAAATTAATTCAGACCAATAACACCCCCCCATAAAGCAGTTTCACATTATTCCAGAAAGGAGCTTAATGATCCACAATAATAAACCATTAAACATTCTGCACTGAAGCTTCCCAAGCCACAAGAATTTATTCTTTTGAATTGGTCTGCCTAACATCAGCAACCGGTTTCAGACATAAATCAACTTTAGAAACACAATTCTAAACCAAGAACAAATAAAAATTGTCTAGAATGCCTGTATAATCACACAGTGAGAAATCTGACATTCTTTTCTTGTTAAAAGAGCAGCTGGAATTGCCTCTGAGCTCCCATCTCAGAACATCCAATTTCTCTGTTGTCATTTTCATACTCATTCTCAGTAATTTCCATGGCTCAGAAAGAAATCTGGTAAACAAGAATATGGATTATAGTTTTCTTCTGAAAAAGGTGCAGCAGAGTCAGCTGCACTGTGGTAGAGCAGGGGGCTCCTGCCTTGGTTTGCAGCTAACAAATAATTTTGCTCCTATTTCTCAACAAGTTTTGTGAGTCTTGAGTCCATGGAAAATGCTTTCAGGAGCACAGGCAAGCCCACATGACTTGGTTAGTTTTAATTGTAGCTTGATCTGTTTATTTCTTCTAGAATGCAGGGGAAGCAGAGGTGGGGAATGAATGACAGGATGTTCCTGTCACAGTGAGAGAGCTCCCAGGTGTGTGATAAGGGCTGGGGGAGCTCTGCAATTATGCAAAATTCAAAGGGAACTGGAGAACAGGAGCAGTTAGCACAGGAATGAGTCAGCAATGATGTTCCATGCAGGAGGAGTATCAGACAGCCCTGGAATTTCAGGCATATTGTGGATTAAAGGCAGGACACAGAAGCACAAAGGAATTACAGCGAGCTTCTGTTAAATAAGGGTCAGTCAGGCTCAAGCAGCTGCCAGAAACTTCACAAGATTATGAGTGCTTTAGAGTTCTGGATTTCTCTCTTCCTCAGCCTATCCTATTAATCTGGTTTTTAAGATCCCTTTCCCCTCCCACATTTCAATGAGACAAATTCTTTTAAACCCCTCCTGGGCTTTGCAGGATCTCTCCGGTGTTCTGGGAGCAGCCTTGTTATCTCCATCCCTCTCTAGGATCCAGATCCCCCTTTCCTGCTGCCATCCAGCAAAAAGCCATCCACCTGAGAAACCCCAGCTTGCCTTTCTCCAGCTTCTGGGAACAAGTGGGCAAGAAGGAATAGGCTGGGACAAGAAGGAATAGGGTGGGACAAGAAGGAATAGGGTGGGCAAGAAGGAATAGGGTGGGACAAGAAGGAATAGGTTGGGACAAGAAGGAATAGGGTGGGCAAGAAGGAATAGGGTGAGCAAGAAGGAATAGGGTGGGACAAGAAGGAATAGGCTGGGACAAGTTCTGCCCTAAGGATCAGAAGGGATTACAGGCAATAATCACTCTGCAGCTGCTCTGCTGCCTCCTGGAACTGCAGCAAACTGGGGAACTCCTTCAGCTGCCCCTGCAGAGACCTGGCCTGGGTCACCCAGGGACTTTGTGATTTTATTAGGAGATGTGAAATGGCTCCTGTGAGTTTGAGACTTGTCAGCACACCCTGTCCTTGCCTGTTTGCCCCCACAGATTAATCCTTTCCAAGCTGTAAAAGGCTGAAACAAGATTGACTGTGATGGGGAGGAGAGGGGAGGCTTCAAAGGTGTTAATGTTGTTGTAGGTACCAAGGTGTCTGTACAACCTTGATGAATTATTCCTAAAAATAGCCCTGATGCAGGTGATCAATCTTACAGGTTTGGTCAAAGGGATAAGCTTCCCCCAGCCCAGGTATTGATTTTTTACAGTAGGACCACGTTGGAGGATTGCAAAAGGCACTTCAGTCCCTGCAAACAGTGGCCACAGAGGTTGGTGCAACAAAAAAGGGTGGTTTTTGTTTTGATATATTTGCTTCTCCTCCTTTAATGCTGCCTCTTGCTCAGCTTCCACAGTAATTGCTGTTCTTATTTCTTTACAGTTTGCAGTTATCTTTTAAAATAGCAAACAAATGAGGGCTAATTTCTGCCACAGCAGCACCTCACAAGCAGGTACATGGGCAAAAATAAAGGGAAAAGGGAGGATGGTGGGCAAGCCATGAAAGGAGGGATTCTCCTGCTGGCTGTAATGCTGATATAACTGTGATACAAAGCCAGCAGGTTTTTTTTTTCTGGTTTCAATATTATTTATATGCTGTGTTTTAAAAGTTCTGTAGCATAATTTCAAATCACAAGGTGACTTCAGGAGTATTCCTGGAACTTGCCAGCGATGCTGTGCCTCAGGTGGGACAAGAATTGATGTGGGAAGTTTGGATCCTCTCTCAGGATATCCACTGGAACCTCATCACTTGGACAGCACAGGGACAGGGATGGCTGGTCCTGTTCACTGGCAGAGGGACTCAGGAAATCAAATTCAGTTATGTGTCTGACATCCCACTGAACTCCAGTTTGTGCCAAAGGACAGATAAAAGGTTGACAAGATGTAAGATGTTTGCTCTTTTTTGGCAGAATCTTTGTTGTTTTCTCACGTTTCCTTTAGCAGTGCTAGAAATGCCCTCATGCAACCCCCAAAAAAACCCAACAAAACCCACCCAAACCTAAATAAAACCCCAGAAAAATAACCCAAAGACTCCAGATACAACTCACATTTCAATAGCCATCATCAGCTGCCCCAGGTGTCCCACTGAGAAAATCTCTCACTTGCATTCTCAAATTTTGGGTTTATTCAGGGCTGTGGCTCTTTCTGCTGGGCTGTCTGACATAAATAGATCTGGTATCTGTTTAATTTGCCTGTGGAATTCTATGTTCACAGCATGTCATGTCCTGAGTAATATTCAAAAGTTTTTCTTAGGTTCAGACAACTAGCAAAGATGGATTAATTAACAGATTACCAGTAAAATATTAGTAAATATGAGGCAAAACCAGGACACTACCTATCATCATGTAAACATTTCTTACATTTTGAAAATAAATTATTACTGAAAAGGATAGTACAATTCTGAGCCAAATAATCATTCCTCTTAGAACATCATTTATCTTACTGCAAATTTTAAAAAGTGCAGAACACAGAAGTGTTCTGCTCTTACACTGTGGGAGCAGAGATTTTAAAAATGATTCATTGTCCTGTCAGACTATTTGCCTAATGCCAGGAAAAAAATCCATTAACATCTTTCAGCCTCCAAAATATTGGGAACAGAATTGCTCTTCCCTCTCCTCCCTTCTATCACACTGGGCTGGAAAGGAAAGCAGAGGAAGAGGAACTCTCTCTACGATGGTGATTTTACAGTGCAATATGGGATATTTAGTAAAACGTGGCTCAACCTCTTGTTCTTCTTTTATTTTAATTAAAAAAGGACATTTTTCCCTATGCTGCAGCACGAGCAGTGTGGACAGTAACAGGTACATTTTGTTCTGGACTGCACAGATAACTCCCCCCTAATTTCACAGGTCTCAGGCTCCCATCTGAGGCTGCACATTCCTTCCTATCACTTCCAAACATTTCAGACCTGGGAATGGAACTTTCTGGAATCTCATTAGAATAGATTATGCATGTTTTATATGTTGCCTCCCCAAACTGCATTTAAAATACACACATCTCACCAGGAAATACTCAATCTGCCAGTTTTGCTTTATCTACCCTTCCTAGATAATTTGCCTTCTGAACAGAACTGAAAAGAGATTTTAAGTGATTTTAATACAGGAAGAAATCCAGCAGCTGGAGCCAACTGTTAAAAAATGTGAAGCCCTATTAATTTTTTATCACATATCCAAAAGGACCCTGCTTTGTGTAGATTATACAGGCATATTCAAATAAGTTTGGGAATGAAGCTTCAGAATAATTTTAAGTAATGGATAATGATGCCCATGAAAAGATGAGTGAGAAAAAAAAGGCTGAGAAAAATCTATTTTGATCAACCAGCCAAGCACAGGAGCGTGTCAAACACATGCATTTTCATTTCTGTGAGAGCAGGCTCAATGAAGCATTAAAGAACATATTACCTCAGAGACAGCTGGATTGCAGCATCCCAAAGCAGGACACATCCAGGTTAGCTCCTGATTTATGTATCCCAGAGCATCCTCCTGCCAGGGCTGAGTCCCGTGGCACAGAGAGCAGACTAATTCTAAAGACATATATGCTACTCTTCATCTTCTCTCAGAGGCTCCAGCCACTGTGATCAGGGCAGGATTTGACACAGGAACTGAAAGATTTATGGCTCTCAGCCTTGCCAAGATCTTCAGAGATGGCCAAAGCAGCACTTATTTCATGCAATTAATAATTGTATCAGAAAAGCCAAAGCACTCTGTTTACAGTGACACTTGACAAAAGTTAAATGGCAAAAATCTTAAATCTTGATTTCTGAACTTTCCCTTTAAATTCTTAATGTATAGAACAAAGGACATATTTTTTTTAAATTCACACTTCATCTGGGATCTTCTTTTCCCGCTTTCAAAAAGTTTCCTGCCAAAAAACTAATGCTGTCACTTACTACTTCCTTTTATTCAGTGCTCACCAAAACTTGAACTGCATCTCAGAAAGCAGCATAGCTAAATAGCAAAATTTCTATCCCTTACCACCTTGAAATGACAAATGAAAGTTCTAGATCCTTTGGTATATCAACAAAAAGCACTGCTGATACAGAAATGGAAGAAAATTATATCAGAATTGTGCTAAAAGATTTCAAACTGTTTAATGCAATGTAAAAAACTGAATTTCTTTCCTCCTTGTTCAACACTTTTTCGACATCATTCTGAGTGAGCAGGCCAGGTTTAGATGCCCTCATGAAAAGAGAGAACAAGTTCAGCAGAAGGCCACAAAGAAAACAAATACTATCCATTTCCTTATCAGTTATCTCCCCTCTTTAGGGAAAAGTTTATTTTAAAGAGACTTTTTAAAGTCTTTAAAAGAAATAAACGTGCACAGCATTGTTTTGATTCTTACTTCCAGTAAAATAATTTTATTCTAAATCTACCCATTTTTGTAAGAAAATGCTTGGTGAAACTTTATTTTTAGTATTATATTCTCAGAAAGTTGTGGCTAGTATTAAATACCATTGTATTTTATAAATACTGTCATTTTCTACTGAGGTTGAAACATTGCATAACTTTTCAGATGACAGCAGTAAAATTACATTCAGTCATGTGCAATGAGATGACAAATCTAGATTAAATTCCTATTTCTGTAAGTCTTCCATCAGTCATAGGTGAGACAAATGCAAACCCTCGTTCTTGTAACACCCAAAACTTCCAAATCCATGCTGGCAGTAATTACTGAACGTTCAGGAAAACCAGCCTTGAATTGTGAATTTGCACCAACGCAGAGAAAAGGAATTCAGCAGCAGACTGAAGAGCAACTGAGAAATCACTTTCCTTCCCCCACAGTTTATTTCAGCCCAAGTAAAATGAGTTCTGTTTATGTACATTTATATTAACTTTCATTGCTGGTATTAAAGAGCTACCTGAGCTCCCCTTCCCACAGTTCCTGTGGCATTTTAAATTAAGAGTAAAGCATCATTTCTGCCAAGGACTGCAGCTGGCAAGAGAAAGGACCCTGCAAGTCCTGAGTGACAATGAACTGGATAGAAAAATAAGGAATCAGCTCAATTTTCTGAAACCGTGGTTGGGTTTGTCTGTCTTTATTCAAGGAAACTAAAATAGGATTTATTGGAAAAGCAGGGCAGCAGTAAGTCCATCTGCCTTAATGGTGTTAGTGGATATTATTAGTTATGATCCAGGGAGTTATGTAACAATTTTATACATGTGTAGCATAAACATTTTAATGTCCTTGCAGTATCCCTCCTAAAGCATCCTCAGAGTGAGTGCTCAGCCTCCTTACCTCATTAAATGCCTAAAAAAGAGTTTGAACTATAAGAAATTGCTTTTCCGTAACTTTGTAAAGGCAGTCTACTCCATTCACCCTTGCTTTTTTTAAGCTTTAAATTGTATCTCATGCTGTAGCCTCCATCCTGCGTAGCATTTGACATGAATTTCCTTTTTTATATAGAATGGAATGGAGATTTTAATGACTGTTGGGTTTTTCAGCTGCTGTGATGCAGAAAGAGTACAGGGAGCAGGGAGAAAGTGCACATTCTCAATAGGCTTCTTAACAAAATGCAGGATCACTTTTACACACCTCTCTCCCTGTGATTTTGTTCCATCTCCTGCACACAATTCAATCACCTGTGCTTGTCATCTGATTTCTGGCACTTGGATCCTTGCCTGCCTTCAGTGAGCTCTGTCCTGACCCTGGTCAGGTTTTGTGGGACAAGAAAATCCCTTCAGTGTTGCATTCCAATCGCCTGTGCATCTTCAATTCCCTTTGCTCTCGCTCTCCCCCTTGCCAGTAATTGTCTGGGTCATTTCCCTGAGGGAAAAGCAACATTACAGGCCAGACTTGCTTGAAAATTTCCACATTTTGACTTTGAAATCAAAACTTCATCAAGCTTGTGCTGTAAGCACTGGGTTTGTCATGGGATTTTAAATTGCTGTCAGTAACTGAGATAAAATTTCTGGTGGCCTCTTGGTATTCCTGCTGTGCTACCCAAATGCAGACACACCAAAATCTGCTCCAAAGCTGTTCTGGGTGTGCCTTCATCTCCTCTGCACTGGCTGACATTAACCCCAGCTCCTGCAGAGCCAGGCTGCTGCTTTTCCACCTGTGACTTGCATCACTGGGACTTTTGGAATGACTTTGTGTGAGGGGCTGTTTGTTGTGCAGTGTTGGGAAGTGCAGTGCTGTGAAAACACAGCTCTGCAGCTGGCAGATGACTCATTTTAATGCAATATACTTCATCTGAACCTTGTTAAACAGCACTGAAAGGTTGTTTTTACATGGCCTGACACCTCTGCATTTCATTTCCTTCTCCCAGCAGAGAAATGGATGTTAGCACTCTGCCACAGAGATTCCTCTGTGCATTGTCACACCCCGTGGTGGAAATCCTGTGAAAATGGATATGGTGTCACCTTCACCCCCAGGTCCAGAATGGATGGGAGCTCTCTGCCTCCAGGGAGTTTCCAGCTTTTCCTTTGTAAGATAAAAATACTTCCCTTTATTTTTATGGACCTCTTGTTTTCCATTCCAGGTGCTCAATTAGCATTCGCTTAATTGCAGCTCTCCAGGTTTGCTTGGGAGAGGTTGGTGCCTAATCAACACCATTGTTATTCTGGGCACCTCGGTGGAAAACCTGAGCACAAATAAAAGGAACCTGGAATTCTCTTGATAGAATGGTTGTGATGAACTGCTTGAGTAAACTTGCTGTGTTTTTGGGATGTCACAGACTAAGGCAATTTGTTAGGTGTGGAACATGAATTTTAGAAATTAATCAATACACCAGTCAATGCTATAAAAAACACTTCTGTGCATCTTATAATAAATGGGACAAGAGTTAGACTCTCCACTGAACAATGCTTTTAAATTAAAATTCTCTTTTTCCAGACTCATTGAACAGACACATTTCCTATGTTAAATTATTTTGAATGCTTAAGTCTTCTATCTACTACTTGCCTCCCCAAAACTCATCATAAAATCAGAAACAAGCTCTCTTCTGACTTAGTATTTCTCTTCTGTTGATGTAGTGTTCAATAGGAATCTTCTAACCAACATTTTATTGACAGGCAAATTTGCAAGAAAATCTTCAGTAAATACTTCTGGTCTAAGAATCTCCCTGCAATTTGTAAAAGTTATTGGTGTGCTGCATCTTTGCTGAAATGTAAATCTGGATTAGATTTCCTCTCTTCCAAGAGCCAAGATCACACATACTCTACCCCTAACACGAACTTTATACTTCACTCTGTGCTTGCTGCCATGTTCTGAGTGTTTTAATAAACACTTGCAAACAGGTATTTACAAAACTGAGCTGGTTCAGCTTAAAGAGAATCAAAACTGAGTTTCCCACGGAGCTTTTCTGGTCACCGGTTCTCAAACTGTGTGTGTTGAAAGCATTCAGCAGGTAAATGCTATGATAAAGTTCCATTTTATGTGTAATTTTTTGTTCACACTGGGATTTTCAAATTAAAGGTTTCCATGTAAATTATTTGCTGGGTTTTAGAGAAAATCCCACCTTTCCAAGGGTGTTTCATTTCTAAAGGGTGGAATGACACAGGAGTGTCCTGTCTAAGGGTGATACTGCCAGGAGCACAGTCCTTGCCACCACATGTGCAGTAAAACATGTCCTGCACCATTTTATTTTATCATAAATTTCTTTCCTCCTTGTTCAATACTTTTTCGACATAATTCTGAGTGAGCAGGCCAGGTTTAGATGCCCTCATGAAAAGAGAGAACAAGTTCAGCAGAAGGCCACAACTCAATAGTGCCTGGGAGCACAGATATGATTCATGGCACACAAAAACACTGATTTATTTACTCTGGCTTTTAATAGGAAAACAGAAAACTACCCACACCTGCCTTGCACCTTTTTTTTTAAATATCAGTTATTCAGGACTACACTTAATCAACACAGTTAAAATATGGGGCTTTAATTGCACAATCCTTGAGGTTCATTGAGGTTGTGGGGCTTTACTGCCAAGAAAATGTGACTGTGGGAAGAAGATTCCTTTTGTAGGAGCCATTAATAATAATTATTGTATTCTTGCTTTTGGTTTTAAGGAATGCTTCTTCTTTCTTCAAAGTGACTTTGCAGCAAGAATCCTGGAAATACAAAGTTTTTGTCATTATCAATGCATATTCTTTGGTTTTAGAGTTATATTTTTAACAGCAGAGAAGTCTTGGTTATATCAAGGTGAATTATATCTGTGGCCCTCTCAAATATACTCATTAACTCTGAAAAACCTTTTTAGACTTAGTTCTGTTATATCCTTCTTACTGCAAGATCTGAAGGCAGATCTCCCAGTTATTAAAATCCGTGTCACAGTGTATAAAGATAAATATATATATTACATAGTGTACAAAGAACGGGAAGACAAACATTAATTAACGTTATTCAATCTGCCTGTGTCCCATCCTCTTTTCCCTGGAACAGAAAAGTCCTAGCTCAGAGAGAATTTTATGAGCTCAGTTAAATGCTGATTATTCTTTTCCTGGTGCCCAGCACACTCCTGTGACTCTCCAAGCACCATTAAGCCACGTCCCTGTTGCTGCTGTGGATGCTGATGATTCTTTCTGCTCTGTGCTCCCCAGCAGGATCCCCTCTCTCCATGAGGATGCTCACAAGTGATGATTCCTCTGGGCTGCCTGGCGAAGATGCAGCCCTGCCTCAGTCAAACTCCTCTCATCTGTTGGAGGGTGCTCTTAACTACAGATCTGCTCTCACTCTGGACAGGGGTGGGCTTCAATTCACACACCCCTTTGAAATGTACCATTCCAAGCAGCAAGAAATAAACCATTGACTTTGAGGTGAGCAGCAGAGTAATAAAGAGGACGAGGTAAAGTGCTGGGATGTAAATATTCACCAAGGAGAAAAAAAAAAAATATTTAATTGCTGAGTTTGGCTGGCAGCTTCTTTTCTGATTGGAATCACAAATATAATTTCTTTCCTGTGAGAAGTTGAGAATGTTTGATGACAAAAATAACACCTAAGACATGCAATCAGTGTGTTTGGATACTGTCCTGTTTTACAAACCTCACTGACCTTTGCTATTTCCTTTATTTCTGAGCTCTAAGAACCTGGCTGACATTTTTGTGCTGTTGATTTCACTCTGGTAACTTTGAGGTGCATTACACGTGTGCTGTGTCACCCTGCAGGCTACAGGGGCAGGATAATGAAAACAGGGTAAGCTCTGAACATGATACAAAACATTCCTCTTTTTTTTTTTTTTTTTTTTTTTGGTAACAAAATTAATTATTTCAGAGCAATTTGCTGCTTTTGTTTTTAACAAAGCCCAAATCCAAGTAGCTGCTGTGCTCAGCAAGACCAACACGTATTTTTTTGGTAGGGCCAGCATATTTTGGCTGTCAGGCTGAGAGCTGAAAGCTATCAGAGCTCTTCAGAGCAGCAAAGCTGCTTTCCATGAAGTGTGCTGAGAACCAAGACAATATCTGGCCTCTTGTTGGGTTACAGCCAAATTGTATTATAATGCTTTTTCTCTTGGTTAATTTACCTGATAAAGTGACAAGACTTGAACAGCAGCTTTAGCTCAAGGGTGTGTTTCCCTGTGCATTCAGCTTTGTGTGGAACAGTTTCCTCATGAAACAGATTTAACCATGGCCTGGATTTTGGGTACTACCTGTGGCCTGTAGGAATTTAACATAGGATAGGTAAATGTCAGTCAACTTTCAAAAAGAGTTGAAAAGTGCCTTTGAATTAGATGTTCTGAGTATATTTGATCTCTGCTGGCTAGCTGGGAAAGAAATGACAATTTTTCAGAACAGAATTCTCTGTCCCTTGCAGTTTTTGCATTTGATAATCATTAGTCAAGATCATGAAGGGTGCATGAAAATAACTGTGTACAACAGCCTGCCTAATTCAGACTTTGAGAACTTGTTAGGACAAAAAAAAAAAAAAAAAAACAACCCAAAAAACTTCAACCCACACACCAGCCCACCAGTCTAATCGTATATGGAAATTTCATTTCTGTTAATTCTTTTCCTGCACAGCACTACCCTATTGTGAAGTACAGACCATGGGCTTGTTGAGGCTCCCAGAGACTTGCCCCAAAGACCAGCTGCTCTCTTTTCCCTCCTTGTTTTACATCCAGCAGGCTGATCAAGTAAAAGTGTCACTTTGTAAGTGTATGAGGAGGGCACCTGGAGTCACTGGAAGCTGGGTTAAGGTCAGGATCAGGTGCAGAACCCAAGGGATGTAACTGCAGATCCCCACTTAAAACTGCAGTTCATTGCCTTTTATCAGTTCATTCCCTTTTTTTAATCAGAGCTTCAATAGCAGTTGATAAGCAGGGTGTGTAATTGCTCTTTCCAATGAAAAATGCCAGCTCCTGTCTTGCTGGAATCCTCTGCTGTGACACGGGGAATGCTCCTGATGCAGGGCTGTCATTGAGACTGGTTTGTGTCAATGGCACTGAGCCTGTAACAGTGACCTCCCCAGAGAGGTTTTTCCTTGGTGTTTGGTCTTTGGGGTGTGCTGATGTGCCAGGTTCTGATGTGTCAGGAATTGCCCAGTCAGGGAAATGCTGACTATTACCAGCTCTCCTCTGTGTGGATTTACCCTTTTTAAGTAAGGCCCAGAAAAGCCAAAAGCTGCCTACACTGCTGACCGAGTTTCTGGGGGAGTTTTGGCAGGATAAAGGGGTGTGTGCAGTAGGGGTGGGGGTTTTGTTTGGACAGAGGAGCCTTGGATCAAATGCTGAGTGAAAAACTGAGATGGAACAGCATCCCTGCCTGTGCCTCCCCACCAACAGTGGATGGGAAGAGCCAGCTACAGTTTATTAAATTTAATTAAACACCAGTAAGACCAACATATTAACATCTTCATTCAAACATTCAAACTTTCAAATTCAATGAACTTGAAATTCCAATTTCAATTTTCAAATGGGAAGAACCAGCTAGAATTTAATTAAACACCTGTTGGTCAATTAGACCAACACATGAACATCTTCATTCAAACATTCAAACTTTCAAATTCAATGCATTTGAAACTTCAACTTCAATTTTCAATTTCAGTGAATTCAAGCATCCATTCATTCAATTTTTTCAGATCTAGTCTAAAAAGGGAAAAGCTTCAGTCCAGAAGCTGCAGGTGTGTGTGAATGTGCATGGCCTTTGGGTCCCCTGGGAGCAGCGTGCCCAGCACAACCTCAGCAGCTCCTGCAGACAGAATTCTGAATATTGCAGCGTGCAGGGACCTGCCACTTGAAATGTCCACTGGTCACAGAAAAGTGAAAATCAATTTCTACCTTTACCAGACCTACATCCTTTATGCTGGAAACTGTGTGCTGCAGCGTGGGGCTGAAGTATATTTTCTTAGATAGAAAGAAGAGAGTAAATAAAGTTTACTGTGCTGAAAAACAACTTTTATTATACAATGTAAATAGGTAACTCATAAAAAGAGCTGGGGAAAATTCAGTGAGGATTTGAAGCTGGAATTTGATTCAGAGACTTCCAATACCTGAAAGTTTATTTCTTAACCCTGTTCCCAGGAGACTGGAGATTTTTCTCATGCAAAAAAAAAAAAACAAATTTTTTTTTTTAATAAATATCAAATATTCTCATTAATTTTAATGGCTTTTGCATAAGCCAAATTTTCATCAGTGACTTTTTTTTTTCCTTCAGGACTAGTAATTTCCAAGGGAGTGAGATTTTAAATTAATTGAGAGTGAGTTAACTTTTTTATTTTTAATTTTTTTTTCTCATTCCCTTTAGGAAAATGTAATTGTAATATTTAAAATTCTGCTTGTTTTCATCACCACTTCCTCTTTTCTGCTGATAGATTTGGGTGTTGCAGGCAGTGCATACTTGTTGCTTCTTGGATTTCTGTTCATTCCATCTCACACAGCTCATACATCACCAAAAGGATCCATTGTCTCAGGCCTTAGATTACAAATGTGAAAATAAATGCACAGAGACCTTGAGACTGGTGTGGCACCCTAAAATCTTCCAACTGAGTGCTGACTCATTCCTAGTGTCTAAAATGCTGCTTTTAAGTTCAAGTTCTCCAGATTTTTTTCTTTCAGATCCAACACTATAAATGGAGGAACTGAGAAGTCCAAATGCAAATTTTCCTCTTTGTCTTTTGCATTTGACCATTTTGAGGACTTGCACATGGAGTTACTGAAGGAGTTAGAGCTGGATGAGTTAAAGGATTGTCTGAATTGTTCATTAGTTTTCTCTTACTTGGTGTAAATCTCCCAACCTTATTAGAAAATAGGGACTTTGGCCACAAGTTCTGCCTTGCAGTAAATTACGCCTATCCCTAATGTGGTTAATACTTTTAAAAGTGCACATTTACCAATGAAATCTCTAATTTTAATGGCCAAAACGTAGGATATGGAAGAAACTCTGTGCATGTGGAAAACTCACCTCTATTAGTAGAGGAAGAGTAAAGAGCAAATAAGTGACACTTCAGATTTCTTTGCTCTCCCAATATTTTATTATTAGATTACTTTGGTCTAATTAATTGGGCTCTGAACTTCTTATTGGGAGTTCTGTTTCAGACCTAGAGAGCTGATCTTAGATGGCTTATTGGTAATTTCCTCAAGTTTCTCCATAATGTTCAAGTGTTGCTTCAGGCAGGGATTTTCTTATACAATGAAAATATATTAATTTTCAGTTTCCTTGCTGGAGGGCTGGTTGTTCCTGCTTTTGCTTTCTCCTCCCATCCAAGAGCCTTGATGGTAGTTAAACATGTCTCACTGAGAGCAGCTACTGCTCTTTTGTACTTTGGAGGGGCAGAGACTGAACCTTTGGTAGATAAAACCCCCCCATAAAATCATTAAAGCTTTGAAAATGTTGGGAAGAATTGCAACTTAACAGCTGCTGCTTCTGCCTCTTGGTGCAGCGCTGTAGTGGCAGCTGTGTAAGGAGGACTTAAGGGGCTTTTCAGAGCGTGGGATCAGTCCTGTCTGTGGCCTCACGTGGAATGGGATTTTTGTGAGAGACAATTCTTTGGAAGGTGCCAGCAGAGGCTCCAAGTTTTATCGTGTCTGAGAAGGCTCAAGTGCTCGAGGGCTTGAGTGGTGTGCTTTGGAGATGTGCAAGATTTCTGAGGCTTTCTCTGCTGAGAGTGTGCTCTAGGTGGAGCACTGTGTTTTGCTTCTAGCTCCAGCCATTTCTGACCCTTTCCCCTCCAAACTGGCAATTCGTGTTTCCAGATCTTGCTAGCAGAAGAAAATGTGAGATAATTGCTGTGGTTTTGAAAGAAATCACTGTGAGCTGAATTTCAAGACGAGTCCTTTCACCTGGATAAAACCTGGGCTGTGGCTGCTGTCAGTTTTCAGTGTGCTGGGGTTTCACTGGTTTCATTCCTGGGGAAAATTGGAGGGGAAATTTAATTTGCAGCTGCTCAGATTTGAGATCAAGGGAGGAGCTGGTGTTAGGGGTTGGATGCAGAGGGGAGTCACCTGTCTGGAAGCGGGAATGCCAGAGCTGGAACAGCTTGGGCGTGAGTGGAACTGCCTGGGTGGTGAGTAAGGAACAGCCCCAGCATTGCCTTGTGGATATCACGGAGTTCCCCTGGGCAGCAGAATGGATTCGTGTGCTGCTCACAGGAGGGATTTTGCTGTGAGGGTGTGAAGAAACCTGCTCATGATGCCTCCTTGTAGGACTTGTGGCCACAGGACACCACCCAAGTGCTGCTCTTTCATTTATTTGCTTTTCCTTCTTTCCATATTCCAACACAAGCATGTTTAATTTGCCTCAGGAGGCGCACTAAAAATTTCCCAACAAAAGAGACATCTGGAAAGTGCTGAGTTGCTTGTTCCTGTAGTCAGGACGGTTCTTAGCATAATGCAGATCTGGGGGCTCTGGTTTGGACAAATTAAAATCTGTCTGGCTCTAGCAGGGTGCTTTTCATTCTGTCTCCATGAATTGCACATTTCTGTTAGAGCTTTGAGAGACGACAGAAATATTGTAGTCTTTTGTCATATCAAGTGTTCCAGGACAGGGTTTATTTTATGGCTAATGGGTTTTGTTATCCTGTCTCTACTTTAGAAGAAGGTCTGGGAAGTATAAAGAGCATATGGGTGATCCTTTTGGAAACTGTCTCTGCTCTGAGGTTGGGATGAGACCAGATGAACTCAACAGGGTCTTTCCAACCCAAATTGCTTCAGGGCTTTTGTTGTATTTGCCTATCTGGGACGTGGGTTTGATGTAATTACAGCAACAGAAAGCTGGCAGTTTAGTTTCCTCTCTTGGGATGATCTTAACAGAAAATACATGGGCAGTGTTTCCAATTCTACAGAGTTTGCCTTTTGGTGCTGCAAACCCTTATCCCATGGGCAGATGGGTGACTTCTGCAGGGAGTCCTGTTTCTCAAGGCTGCCACAAATAAAATGAACACTTTTGAAAGACAGCCCTGCTGTTGTGGAGCTGTTGTGCTGCTTAATTGCATATTTAAGGCTAAAACATAAATCAGATGTATTTGTTTTATGGTTGGCATAATCTCAATGGTTTTAGTTGCACCTGAGTTTATGGATAAATACCTTTTTGAATGTATGAGCCATCAGAACTGTGATTGAAAGAAATTATAAATATCTCTGTGTTGTTATCCTGATCTGCAGGTTGTTAACAGGTCTGAGAGTTTGACCAGAAGTTGTCCTTTCCTTGAGGATTTCTATTGAAAGAACATTCCTTAAAAAAAATACCCAGTGAAACTTGTAACACCTCATCTGAAACAGGAAATTTCCCTTGGTTTTGGTCTGAAATAGACAAATACGTACCAGAGACTTAGAAAATAATGCTCAAAGCAAAAAGCCCAGGCAAACCCTAAAACAATACTCAGATATAGCATACTTGTCCTAGTTTTATTTTCTTTAATTTTTATTTTTAATGCTCAACCTTTTGTTTCCTCAGAATGCTTTCTATTTCTTTTTCTTTCTCATCTCAATGTTAAGACCTTTTTCAGGGTAACGTGTACTTATTTAAGATTGGGTTTTCAGCTGTGAATTGTACCTTTATGAATCCTACAACTCCACTACCCTGTAATGGCAGATTAAGTTTGGAGATAGTCACCACTGGGGAGAATTGTGCTGCTCTGGAGACAGGCTTCCTGTCTTGTTTTTCCCTTTTATATTGCCTCTTTAAATAAGATGTTACATTTCAGAGGATAAACGTGGTAAAATGTTTCTTTGTGTGTTCCCCCAGTTGTTAATAAAATAAATAAGATCAGGCAAGTCAATGCATTTCTCTGCAAAGTCTCATCTGGTTTTTTATTCTGTTGTATTTGTTGGAGAGTGGTTTTGGTATTAATCCTGCATGAGGCCATGGTTAGACTTGCCTTTTCTCTCTTTTATCTAGCTTTTAATAAAGCAAGTCAAGGGTGTGGTTATTGTCAGATTTACTTCTGGAGCAGAGTAATAAATGAGGTTTTAACGGGACATTGGAAACACCAATGATTTATGGCTTCCTACAACACTCATTAGACATCTACATCAGCGTACAACATGCCATAAATTATGGTACATGCTGCAAAAAGCCATAAATTGTCATTTCCAATGCGAGTTATCACCATTAAAGACTTTTATTCCCTGCTGTTACTGTGAGTTTCCACGGCTTCCTCACCAATTCCCTGACTAATGATTTCAGCAGCTGCAGGAAGATGACCCAGAGATGCGGTGGCTGATTAGGCAACACAATTGCCTTAAAGCTGGGGAGTCGGAGGTTAAACTGCTCTATAGAGAAAATGTGATCTCCTCTCCTGGTACCATCCCTAACACTGAGCATTGCTGAATTCCATTTGCTCCAACTGCAGCATTTTCCTGGCTGTTGTTAATCTCTGCCTACTGAAAACCAGAAATGCTTTAAAAACACCAATATCCCTTTGAGATAAGCTCGGGCCTGTGGAGCAGTTCAGTCTCTGCTGTTGATGTGCCCATCACAGGGTTTGCAGCAGAGATGTTGCTGTAGCAGTTGTAGCACTTTGAAGGGATGAGCCATGGAATCGCTGGGTTGGGTGCTTGATTCTGGATTGCAAATCGACTGGAGTGGGGCTAAATGAGGTGAGGGAGTTGCAGGGATTACTGCAGGGTTTGCTCTTGTGCAGCACTGGCTCCAGGGAAGGTGCTGTGCTCCTCCAGGTTGTGGTGGCTTCATTTCCAGGAGGAAGGCAAGAAAGGCTGTATTTAAACATCCTTCTGATTTTAGACACCTTTGAGGTTCCTTTTGACTGAGGAGTGAGTGGTACCTGTTAGGCTGCTGGCTGTGAAGTGCCACGATGGAAGCTACACACTGCAGCTTGCAAATGCAATGCAAGCCCCAAAAAATTTATCCTGGCTTTCCCAAGGCATTCTTTCTGAGCAGTCTGTTCTTTTCCCTGAACACTTGTGTGCACAGGGCTCTTGGGGAGGTTTTTCTGAGCCACACCTTCACTAAACCTTACTTTAGCAAACCTCTGCCCTCATCCAGCCTCTTGAATTCAGGGTGCTGAAGACAGAGAGGGACGCCTCTCCAAAAAAAAAACAAAAAACCAAAAAAACCCGGTTGCAATCTTGTTTTGGGCATGATGAAAAGGAGAATTCCGATAAAACGAGTTTTAACATTTTACTCGCCATTTCCGTTGCATTGTAAGAGAAGAGCTTTTTGTGCTCCTCCATCCCCCCACCCCTCTCGCTGCCTCCTAAAGCACATTTTTGGCTAAATCGTGCCCTCTAGTGCGGCAGCTCGGCGGGATTCAAATGGCAGACCTTTGTCGTGGCAGAAGTGGTGTTTTTTTCCCTTTTCTCTCTCAGGTAGCCGGTAGAGCTAATCCAGTACAGTTCCCACGAATAGATAATTTATACTTCTCGCCAGGTGAGGGAAGGGGCAGTGGGGCTGTGGCTGGGGTGTGTTCCGAAGCTGCCGGGCTTTACTTTGCAGGAGGGCAGCAGAGCTGCCTCTGCAATTCCCATTTAGCAGCAATTTCAGAGCTCTCCATGCCATGGGTGACCTCGAGAGCAGTCCCAAGGCAGGAAAGAGGAGCCCGATTAGAAATAAATTTTGCTTTATTTTTTTTTTTTTTTAACTAGATCTCTAGTGTGTCTAGTGGATTACACTGAAAAGGGCCAGTGAATATTAAGAAATTAAAAATTAAAAGTTGCCTGAAGTAAATATATAATCTGAATAAAATAAGTCCAGGAATACCTCTTAGAGTCAGGAATGATGAAGAGTTTTTTCTGTCTGTTGCTTCCAGCCCTTGTTTAAGTTCAGCCTGGGGGCTGCAATATTCTGTGGTTTGGGAACAGCAGAATAGATCAGCCCTGCTTTAAAATGCTCCCACACTTTACATATTCAATTACACTTCCCATCTTATGGTAATGGCAACAGGGTCTGTAAAATGGGTTTGCCACTGTTCAATTCATTGGGATTTATTGCAAAACCAGACCCTGTGCCATCAGTCCTCTCCTGCCTTCAGAGGGCATCACCAAGACTTTTATGATCAAATCCTGTGAGACACATTTGAAAAGAAATTGTGAGTGAAGGGAAAGAAGTATCTTGTGTTCAGTGTGCATTTCATTAAATAAGCATCTTTCATGGAAAAAAGAAAAATGAGGCTCTAGTCCTGCTGAATTATTTTACAACTTCTAAGATACGGGATTTATTCACATGCTGAAGCTTTTTGTGCTTTCAAGGTATTCCTCAACTCATACCTTAAAGGGTTATGTAATAAAATAATTTCATTCTCAAATGGCCTTTGATGCTGTACTTGGTTTACATTGAGGGGTTTTGTAATCTGCTTTAAAAAAAATCTTACAAATCTGAAATTTTTAAGAATGGACTATCTGAAAAATTCAGTTTTCACTGGGAAACTTTGTTTGCCATTTGTTTGAATGTTGTTTCAAAACATTGGGTCTTCTGTTGTGTTTTCACTTTGGTTTTTGTTTATTTTAATTTTTTTAAATAAATGTTTTTGCATTTTGGAAATTGAACATGTTGACTTCTTCCTGGTGAAAATTTTTGGGTGATGGTGAGGAATCACAACTTGTGAAACATTCAGAATTTGGGAGCAGTTTATTTCTCATCTGTTCTAGAGTGATTTTTAAGCAGTCACATATACATATCTCAAGGTGCCATGGGTTTTTTGCCCCTCTCCTATGAATATTGAAGAAAAAGAATTAAAAATATAGAACATGCAACCTAGTAGCTGAATTGAAGGATGCTATAATGATAGCTGATTTCAGTTAGGCATTGAAGGTGAGAAGGTGGGGAGCTTCCTCATCTCTGACAAAGTCCCTTTTATATCCTGGATGAATTTCTGCATCCTCTCACACAAACTTTGCAGCCAGTGGGAGAGACAGGCTGTGAGGCCACCCAGAAATAGTCAATATGTGATGACAGACAGAGCCACGTGGTTCATGGCACCATCAAATTAACATCTGGCCAGGTTTGGGAACACAGAGAACACAGGTGTGAATCCCCAGTAAAGATTTTGCAGTTTACATGAGGGAGTTTTAAATGCAGCAAAGGACAGAACTATGAAGTTGGTGTTTTGAGCAATCATTTCTGTCTTGGAGACTGCTCAAGGAACTTCAGTGTATTGTCCTAGGCAGGATTTATGAGTTCTCTCCTGTGTCCCATTCACTGTGATTCCAACTGTGTCAGCATGCTCAAGGTCTGGTTTTCAGTAACAGATGTTTTTTTCCACTTCTGCACAAAGTAACTGCAGCTGATACTTAATCACAAATATCTCTAAGAAGATATTTTTAAATTAAAATGGTAGAAATTACTTCGAAATTACCACACGCTTGAAATATACACACTGCATTTATTTGTTTTGAATTGATGAATTGTTTATGGAGCACATACACACATATCCTTTTGTTCCAAAATGAATGGGTAGAAAAATTTGGAAACATTGGCTGAAAAAATTCTTTCCATTTGTAGCTAGCTATTAGTCAGCTGTGTATATAAGAGCTCTGTCTGGATGAAAATAAATCAGTTGTGCTTATTAAAAGTAGCTTAATTGTTGTCTTCTAGTTGCAAGGATATTACAAAGCTTTCTCTTTCCAATGGTTAAAAACCTCTTTCTGATTTCTCACCTAAGTTTATTTAGGGCCATGCTTTGTCTGGCTGACTTAAGATCTTGAATGTCCTTTACTAACACCCAAAGCTAAAGTTCAGACTAAACCCAAAACATTTTCTCTTTGGAATTTTTAAGATCCCAGTGAAAAGTCCTCTGCAGCAGAACCTGTGGTAGAACCTTGAGTTGGAAGAGGAGAGCTCTGTTCTTATATTCCCTTCCCTGATGGGTGTTTCACAGTAATTTCCAGTCACTGGATATTAAAAAATACACAATTTCTCTGGCTGGCCTTGAATCAAATATTGGCAAGTAAAATATTAATGAAGTATTATAATGCCTAATTTCTTTGCTGGCTAAAAGCCATAAGTAAAAAAATAAAATTTGGTCCAAATTCCTCCATCTGGGCCAGAGTTGATTTTGTAAATATTCTGGTACAAGGATGGAATTCCTCAGTTGTGCAGTATAAGAGCAGGAACATGGAGATGGAAGTTCCATTCCTGAATGTGCCCTGGAGCAATTCTGGATTTGCTTTTGCCAATCAGCTTTTTAGTTGCTTCTGTATGAAAAGCAGCTGATACCAGGTTTTCCAACTGGCATTCATCCGTTTAAAAATAGATGAAAAAATAAATCTTATTTCATGTTTAACCTTCAAACTTGAAGATTGATTGTGGCAGAGATTTTGTTCCTTTGTCCTTCCTGCACTGGCAATGATTTCTGCCAAGGATTTGCACAAATTTGAGGCATCCCACTTGTCATTCTGCTTCTGCAGAGGAGACTGCAGGAAGGACCGTGTGTCATTACTGCTTGCTGTGGAACAAGTATTTTCATCTGGTAGCTCAGTGGAAAGCAGAAACTGATGATCCTGGGCAGGTGTAGACTTTTTAGATTACAAGACAAAAAATGCAGCCTGGTGTGAAAACTCAGCTGCTCAACTTATGAAACACTTGCTGCTATCCCCAAGGGGTTTCTGAAGCTGTTAGTGCTCAACGCCATCAAAGAGACCCAAAATGACATTTTGCTAGAAATTTTTGGAAGTTCTGTCTGTGTGGTAGCAAGGAGAAGTTAAAAATGAGAATCACAGAGTGCAAATTCATTGCTAGGAATGAATCTTTGTGCTAAGAAAATTAATTATATTTTAAAAACATAGTGGCATATTGTTGATTTCTAAGGAAGCCTTACAAAGGCAGGATGGTGATGGTTTGTGATATGTATATTCTTGATTGAGTCTCATTGCTAATTTTCTTTTAATATATTCTTATTGTGGTTATTGGAAAAATTCAACTCATGCAGAAGCACCTGAATATTTTGGTGACATTTGCTAAATCCCTGAGGTTGTAATTATTCCAAGGCAATATATTTTTGTGTAACTTCCAATAACAAATGTGGAGGCTCATATGAATTCAGGCATTAACACTGTACAGAAAAAAGCTGTGAAGGTGTACAATTAATGGAGAACTCCATGGTTCTGCCACTGGCAAATAATTAAAAAAAAAAAAAAAGTTGGTGGATGTGCTTCAAGGGAGGAGCAAAGTTGACAAGACTGCATAGTGTGCCTTCAGCAAGGTAATTTGCTAACAAAATGCTGCATGTCAGATTTTGGGTCGTCTTTTGACCTCTATATAAGGTTTGAAAGACTCAAAATAAATCTTAGCATGGCAGTTAGGAGATGAAAACAGGCTCATGTGAGCCAATAAACCAAATACTGACAGTAGCAGTGGTTACTGGGAAGAGAAACAAAAAAAGGGTGGATGTGCTTTAGGCATTCTGGAAAAATTATTGGACCTTGGTTCCCACTGGCCATAATCAGCTTTTTGAACGTGGTAGGAAAAAAAGTGAAATTTACTGGATCATTCTGAATAAATACTTCACAGAGGGTAATGTATTCAGTGAAAGATTTTTTGGTTTTTTTTTCTTGCAAATGTTTAATGGCACATTAGACTTACCTCTAATGTATTGCAAATGATTAGTGGAATAATCTTGAAGAATGACTTTGAGATTATTACTGACTTGAACATATTTATTACTGAGAATTTCATTTTGACATACCAGTGGTGTGACATTGTTTTTGGAATTTGCATAACAAAACTTCTGGGTTGCCTACTTTAGCGAGCAGTGAAAAATAGGTTAGTGATAGTACAAAAAAATAAAAGAAAACACACGTTTCCATCAATATTCCAGCCGAGCCAGCAGAGTTTTATACAGAATTTTAAGTGTTCCAAAGGAGGAGAGCAGATGAGGAGAATAGATCAGCCAGAATCAAATCTTATTAACGAGCACATAAAATTAATCCTGTTGGTGAAGCAGTGGTGAAACATTTTCTCTCTGCCTTGTACAGCTGTAGCCTGGACAAGTCTGTATCTGCAAAGCAGAGGGAATCCTTTCCCCTCTCCTTTTTTATTGTGTGCAAACTCTTTAGTTTCATTCCACCCTCAGAGATATTTTGAATTATAATTAAGATGATTTTCAGTGAGACACAACTCTGTTTATCTTTAAACATCCTGATCTGAGCCTAATAGTTCTAATCTTCAGCTTTGCCCACCCTGAGCTGATGTTTAACTCTCCAGCCCTGCCTTGTGATTGCTGCAGTGCTTCAGGAGACAAAATGCTGCTTCAAATCAAGCAGAAATGTTCCCAGTGACACCACTCAGAATAAATAACTCTGGTTAAATGTCAGGGAATTGTCACTCCTTGCATGGATGGTTCTGCAGTGGGCTGGGCCTGCTTGGATGAGTAACCTGAGTGGGATACAATGAAGTGCTTTAGGATTTTTAGGTCTTTCTACTTGTCTTTGTCACTTGTTTGCTCTCTGTCAGCGTTTTCTGCGCTGTCTCATATCACAGGAGTTCTGTCAGTGCCTCTTTGGGATCAACACCCACGTCAGGCATGGAGCTGCTGTGGCACCAAACCCATCCTGCCTCAGAATTGCCCAGTTCTAGAGCTGTGCCCAGGGAACAGCTGATGATTTGGGGTGTGGGATTGGCTTTGGGGCTTGGTGGTGGTTGGCTGGTCTGTGGGAGGTGGGTTGTGAGGTTTTTGGGTTGTTTTTGTGAGAAGACAGTCACAGCCATGTCCCTGGGTGGTGCTGGGCATGGCAGGGGTGGCTTTGGGGGACACCTTGAAAGCTGCTCCCGTGTCACTATTGGACACAAAATGAGCACACAGAAGCTTGGTGAGTTCAAGAGAGAAAAAAAAAAAAGATAATTTTATTTCTGACCTCACAATATATAGAATTCTAAAAGTGACAGTGGATTGGAGGGTGAAATTGCCACCTCTCCAACACACTGGTCAAACCAACAGCCCATCAATTCTCTCCTCCCACAAAGAAGAATGCAAAACAATCATTATTTACATGAACATGTGTGAGAACTCCAGTAGAAATATGGAAACATCAGAAGGCATGGAAAACTTGTTTTAAAAGAACTTTAAAACTTTCAAAAGAACTATAAAAGGAAACTTAACACTTTTAAAAATCAGGGCAACACCTGATAGAGCCAAGCCCTTTGTTTCTGACATTAATAATTGCAGTGCATCCGGGACAGAGCTGTTCCTGCAAGCAGCAAGAGGAATGAGCAGCACTGCCTGCCCCACAGCACTGGGCTAACACAGATCTTCACTCCTTGGACTTCTTGTTTGGGCTCCGCTCTGCTAATCAACAGATTACGCCGAGTTTTCTCCTCACAAAGAATATTTAAGTCAGCCCAAATCAGCTCATGGTGATCCAGCCTAAGGGCTGACTGGGGCTCTGTGCGATTCTCTGGAAATTCTCAGGATTTTTAACGAGGGTGGCAAAGTGTCCAGGGGTTGTTTTGTGTGCCTTTGAGTACACCTATCAGTGAATTTGCCTTCCAGCTTTACACCTTCCTGGCCATGTTAAAGGAAGGATTAAGAGCAGTCTTCCTGAGTTTGAGGTCAGAATTGAGCATTTGCTGTAGAAAATGTCAAATTCAGAACCAGGTTTTAATTTCAGGTGGATCAATGACCTAGAAATCTGTTTCTACAAATTCATTGTAGAACAGTGTTGGAAGTGCTGTAGGGAGGATGTTCTTGCCACGTGTGACATTATCCACCCTGAATCACAATTCAGTATGCCTTTTTCCCCTTGTTCTTTTGCTTTTGTTACAGGTTTTTTTACAATTTTTAGTCCAAGCCCTGAATTTCACTGAATGACTGAGTTTACTGAAGTATGTTTTCTTTGTTATTTATTTTATGCAATGCAGGTAAATTGCAGCTGGGATGCAAATTTGTGCATCAATAGTATTTTTTTTTTAATCTTTCTGTTAAAAAGAAAAGTTATATTTGCCTCAAGAAAATCTTGAACTAACTTAAATTCAGCACTTAGCTGTCCATTACAAAGGTGGGGGAAATAAAATTCAAATTTGTCATGTGCCAGACTGAAAATAGAGCTGTCCTAAAGAGCTTGGGGAGGGAGGAACAGGAGGTCGTGGTGGACAGAGGTGCTGTGGGAAAAGCAGTCCCAAATATATTGATTGTTTCTGTACAGCTGCTTTAAAGGATTTTACTGCCTGAAATCAATAACAACTTTCATCAGTCTTAATGAATCAAAGTGACAACTAAAAGTTTTAAGAATTGGTGGTTTTGGATTGAAAATTATACCCAGATTAATCTTCTGTATTTGTACATTATAGAAAGATTAAAAAACAAACCAAACAAACACATAAACAAAAAAAAAAAAAAAAAAAAAAAAACACAACAAAAACCACCCTTTCTTTAACAAAAATTCACCTTAATCAGTTTTCTCCCATTGGCTTTACCCAACTGAGCTTTGTGAATTTGGGAATGTTACTGCATTTACTGTTTGCTCATTTGTTCAGAGTAGAGTTTTATCACTTGTTCATCTCTTGTGGGTTTTTGTGCATTAATGTTTGGCTGGGCTTTAACCTGCTGACTTAATACGTAGTAAATAGTTACATTTTCTACTGGTTTGCAGTAATTAAACTGAATTAATTGAGCTGTTCTGTTGCTCGTAGTAAGTACAATGGTGTATTAGTACTTAATAGCTTTTACCACTCTGTTTTTGTGGTTCTACAGCCGTAATTGGACTTTACACAGGCAGTTAAAGTATTTATTTGAATTATTTTAATAGCTAATATTTAAGCCATTTTTTTAGCTGAGTACAATTCCTGCTGCTGCCTGGCACTTGTTGATGATAAATATGAAGTAAATGATGGCTATGCTTTGTCCACATGAAAACACTCCCACCCAGGCCGCTGGTACTGACTGGCAGCTGGATTTAGGGTATTAATGAAAACCCTTTCATTTGTCCAGCCTGGACAATTTTCAGCCCATTTATAGGAGCTCATAGTCCATTTATCTTGTCCTCATCTACAAATGTGGCTACAGGGATGCCATAGGTAATTCTGTCAGAAGTCTTTCTATTTATTATCATTAAAATTACATAACAATATGCTTCGTTGTTTAATAAAAATGAGATTTTGAGGATAAACTCCTAAAATTTTTGAACATAGTTATTCATCCAGGCAAGCAGCAACAGTTTCTATGTAGAAAGCTTGACTTTCTTAGAAAAGAAAGGTTTTTCTGTGTAATTATGTCTTTGTAAAGGGGAAAAAAGTCTTTGAAGTATCTGTGGGAATCAATCTCCATAAAAATTTAACATCAACCTTGATGTTTTAATTGTGTGGGCTCAAAACACAAAAATGCAGAATGCCTGGTAGCTCAACAAGTTCTAACCTGTCTCTTCCTGTAACATTGAACTTCTCAGAGCCATTTATCAAACTGGAGAAGCAGAGGAAACATTAAATGTTAAATATTTCTTGGGATCCAGCTGTGGTTTGTCAGCTATTTCTGAACCCTTTAATTGAACATGGAAAATAAGCAGTGGGGCACTTTTTGCAGCTACTAAACAGGGAGAGATGTGGCTCTGGTTTTATGCCAAGGTATTTTCCAGATTTGGAGTAAGAATTGAAGCAGCAGGTGACTTCATGACCAGTGGTTTTTAATCTTTCCCTTTTGAGCTCGGGTAGTTGCAGCTAGGGAGGGATTTTTAGCCCAGAAAACCCAGAAGGATTTTTTTCCTGACATGTGCACGTGCAATAGAGTTGGCCTAATGTGTGTAAGGAGCATCTGATGGCAAACTGTGTGAAATTTCTCCTGGCAAAATATCAGTTCCTTGCTCAGGAAGTTATTGGGAATCAACAGGGATGCAGGAAGATGTCTAATCAGAGAACACAGTGAAAATCTGTCTAGGAAATAAGATTTCCTGTGTATTTAATTATTTTCCAGCTTACTGACTTGGGGGCTGGGAGTAAAGTGTGTTTTTTCTTGTGTAAGGCCATTCAAAAGAACAATAATTGTACAACTGTGGCTATTGCATAGCTTTCTTTTCCACTTACTGTATTAAATATGATAGAAACACTGTACAAAATGTTTATCTGGGGATTTTAATGATTTACTATAATTTATTATTTCAGAAACTGTGATTTAACATTGTCATGTTGTGACTAAAAGTGCAGTTTTGAAGATAAAACACTAAATGGAGATTTTGAGTTTATGCTCTAAAATTTCCTCACCCTTTCTCCCCCAGTTCTACTGCTGCCACACAATGTGAAAACTATTAGCTCAGAAACCATGTTTCTTTTGATTTGTTGGTGCCTTTTTTTCCCCCCAAACATACCCCAGTGAAAATAAATCTCACTGCCCTGGACAACTGACAAATACAAACTGTTCTAAGAGGAAGAACATCTTTGAGCATCAAATATTTTATGTGCCTATCAGCGTGGTCACATCTCTTGAAATGTGTGAAGCAAGGGCAGAGCTTTCGCTGGAGCTCAGGTTTTTAAAGCACAATCCTTTCTGATTAGGGGGATGAAATGCCCATTGCCCAATGCTGATGGGGTGGAAAGAATACGTTTCAAGCCACGTAAAAGTCACCTGAATGCAGTGAGTCCCTCAGCAGGAACTAAATCTGAGTCCATGGGGATGAATCCCTGGTTTCAGGAGCTCCCAGCACTCCAGGTGCCCCCTGCCCTCCCTCCCCTGGGTGCTGCTGGAGAAGCTTTGGCAGAGCAGGTGACTCCAGCACAGATCCCCCAAGGAAAACTGCCCAGTCCTGGCTTTGCTGCTCTCCTGAGAGCCCAGAGCAAGGCTGGACCTGCAGCCTTGTCCCACAGGGACCAAATCAAGTGTCACAGCCACGTCCTCAGGTGTGCTCATCCTGCACACCCTGTATTTTATATTCCCTTCGAGAAATAATTTTCATGTTCTCATCAGAATTTCCATGAATGTTCTGAAAGGTGGCAGAAGTGGGGACTGGGCCCTTATCCACACCCAGGCCTTACCCAAGGCAATTTACAGCAAATGTCTCGAGGAAAATGCTCTGTAGGAATGGGATCTTTATCTACACAATAATTATGAGTATTTTGTGCCATCGTGCAGTGCTGAGTTTCCCTGAAGGTATTTTATATTTGGTCTCTGTCCATTCTGAGTATGGGACACTTCTGTAGTTTTATGGAGAAAGTGTGATGAAAATCTGCTTTGTGGAAAGATAAATGCAGAACCAGGGCTGAGCTTTGGACATGAATACATTATAAATACAAATTACAAGTGAATAGATTTAATTATTTTCTTCTTTCTTCTAAGTGACCATCCAGCAAATCAAACATGGGGAGTTTGCTCTTTTGTGTGGCTTTTCAATTGCCTGCTGTGAAAGAAAATGGATATGAGGAGAAGTTAAACATGCCTTGGTGTGTTCTGCCTTTGAATGCATTGAAATATTAGGGCATTGAAGGAGATTACAACATGAACTCAATTACCACGTTGTACTTCCACTGCAATTTTTCTCAATTTAGAGTCTGCTTATTCTATTAAAAGAGAGGACTTGAACTAATGGTGATTGCTGATCTGCCCTACTGACTTTTTTTTTTTTTTCCTAATTTAAATCAAGTTCTGTTGTGCCATTGAGGATATCATTTAATATCTATCAGTCCATTTATCCAATTTAGAAACAGAAAAGGTCCTGGAATGCACATTTTCAATAACACAGAGCAAGCTGAGGGTGTAATAGGTAAAAATGCAAATAAGGGACGAAAACATCCTCAATTCAAAGGTTCCTAGGAGACATCCTGGGTGCTGGAACCCAGCTCTGTGTCCTGGCAGGCTGTCAGGGGAGTCCCTGGTGTGATTTTGGCATGTCCAGCCTAATGAGCTGTGAAAAGAGGTCCCAGCCATGGCTTGGCAGTCAGAGGTTCCAGAGAGTGCCTGGAAATGAGGCCATGTGGGCTCTGCCAGGGTCCCACTTGGGCTTTGCAACATCAGCTCCATGCTAAGCTACTGGAAATTGTTTAATCTCTCTTCCCATCCCTGGTGCTTTTAGGGTTTTAAGCATTAGGGCATCTTTAATTACCATTATTGAAGGTCTCTCAGCTTTGAAAATTGGGAATACATTTCATCAGAGACCCCACCATGGTAATTGGCATGTTGTGGCAATGTCTGCACAGTGTTGTTCCTATTTCAGTCTGCTGCAGAAAAGATTGTTTGCTGATTTTCCCAGAAGTATAAAATTAATTCAATCTAGGCTCTATCGAGTAATGCTTGTTTGTGAAAATGAAATTGCAATTTCTCAGACTGTGAATTGTTGAAGTCTGCTTTGCTCAGGAAGATTTTGAGATCCAGAGCAGCTCCCTTTGCTTTTATTTGCTTCACACAGAACGGTGTCGTTGTCACAGCTTTGTTTTCTATGTTATGATGGGAGAGAATAAATCCCAAAGTTTTCTTGGCACAACTGTGCCCCCAGCTTTGCTGCTCTGGACATGTGGCTTAACTGCTGACTCTTGTCCTGTGGATTCTCTGGTTCCATGGCAGTTTATGATGTTTATCCCACGTGAGATGCTTGGATGAGCCTGTTCCCCTGAGTGATGTGCAGGATCTTTTCTTTCCCAAACCAGTGAATAATCCACAGGCTTAATCAATTATCTCCTCAAAGTTTGTCATTGATGCATTTTAATATCTGATAACGTGCCTAATGCATTCAGGAGCAAGACAAATATGTTGACAAGGGCTATAAATGACTTGGGTATTGACCATCAGTCATTTTAATTAGCAAATCTCTGAATACACTGGAATCAATTTGCTCAATTAGAAATTAATAGAGGTTCCTAGTCAGGGTATAATGTTGGTTTTGAAATGCTAAAATTGGCAGTATTACCAGATGCTAAAGACAAGAAATAATTGGAGCAGCTGCAGTAGAAATGGAATATTGTTAAATGTGCTCCTGGTTTATCAATTCTCTTTTACAAACGTGTTCTTTGAAGTGAGGTGGCAATGAAATTGGTCTCTTACTGGATTTAGCTTGATCATTTCTTTCTGCTGAATAATTACACCCCTACTTTTCATGACTAAAAGCTGGTAATCCAGGACATAATTAATGAAACTTAAATTCACTAATTGTAAGCTGATCACTCACTGATGTAATTAATAATTGAGTTGACTTCCTGGAGGCTGCTGTGATGGCAGCAAAGGTTCTTTGCTGCCAGAAGTGACAAAGAGCAGAAGAGGTGGCAGAGGCTGTCCCAGAGGGACAGGACCTCTCCTGGAGGATAATTCCATGTCCAGTGCTTTTGGTCTTCTGTCTTTTCTGAGACAACAAAAGCATTAAATGGAACCAAGATATTAAATGTAAATCTAAGCCAATGAAGATCTCTTTATTAAGTAAAAACCCAAACCAAACAATTAACAACCCTCTTTCCCCCCGAAAAACCCCAAACACCCCCAACCAACGGGGAAAAGCAAACCGAAACAAACAATTCAGGAATAGTTTGGGTTCAGACTTGTGAGTTAAGGTGAGAAAACTCTCCCTTGCAGTTTGAGCCGTTCATTTGCACCTCGTAGGATGCTTTATATAGAAGTGTAAAACAGGAGACGCTGCATTTTTTCTGAGATCACTCTTCCTAATGATTACTCCCTTCTAGTTCCATTTGCTTCAGCCTCGATAAGACGCAGATTAAAGGGTGGCAAAATGTTTTGCTCCTAAGTGTGGTTTACCAGCTGATTTTCACTTCCTGCATGGGGAGATTTTAAGATAAATTCCACAGAAATCCTGACTGGAAAAGGAGACGTTTCTAGGTGCTGGATTGAAGTGCAATTTTTGCGAGCATCTCTGTTGAAAATATAGTTGATTTACATCTGGTTGGGCTTTTTTTTTTTTTTTTTTTTTGAGTGTTAGAACCTGCTGTTCATTGCTGTCATTTTTTCCTGCCTGCTGCCTCCTGAGCCAGGAGTGCTGCTGTCATTAGTGCACTTTCTGTGACATTTCTGTCAGCACTTTCTTTCACCGAGGTGTTCTCCCCTTCTCTGGCAAAGAAGGATCTTCTTAACTTTTAACTCTGCTTATGACTCTTTCTTACACACTTTTAATTTGTTGCTAAGAATAACAACTGGCTTGAAGTGCATCACCTTGTTCTAGAAAGGGGTGACATCAGTGAAATTTTCTGGGATCATCTCTAACTAACATTTCTTAAATTTACACTGTTCAAGGCATTCATTAGTAATGGACAAATGAGAAAGAATGTGAGATAATGCCAGTTCAGTAATTTCAATTAGACTCGGCTCAGGCTTTTGGATTCTTCTGTAATATTTTGTATTTTCACGAAATAGAGAGAGGGAGAGAAAAGAGCATCCTTCCATTTCCAGTCTCAGAAATACTTATGGAAACGGAGTTTGTGAGCGTTGGGCAGCCACTGCTTTGTGAAAGTCAAGGAGAAAGAGCTGGATAATGCAAGAACTTTCTTGAGTTGTTAAAAATAGCACAAAAATCAAATTTCAGAGTTACCCTTTCATTTCTTTTCCTCCCTGCTGCAGGTCACTCACTGACCAGGTTTCTTCTTTTCCTGTGTGAGTGAATTTATCTTGATGGGGGTTTTACCAGGTGACTTTTTCCCTCCTGAAGCTCCCACTTCCTGCACTTCTAATGGAAATAAATTCCTGAGGATTGTAGGCTGGCTCAGTAGAAGGCAGGCCTACAGGAAAGACCAGGTTTGTAATGAGGAGGGAGTTCACATTGACACAGTCATTTATAGCGAGATCACCACAATGATGACTAGAAGGAAGAGTTTCCATTTAAATGAAAATATATGAGTCAATTATTTTCCTAAAATACTCTGCTTCTGCATATTTTTGATGCTCAAATATTGTGATTTTTCTGCCTTTATCTAGGCTGATATATTTGCTGATATTGGCCATCAAATTTTCTGAGGAAATGTACTTTTTCCTTTGTTGAAAAATGGAGCACTCGGGATATTGTTATGGAAAATCCTGATCTGAGAATAATTGTGTCTGCAGGCTATGCCAGCCTTTGCTGCTGTTGAGTTCATCAATATCTGCATTCTACAGACACTCATTCCCTGGGACAGGAGCAGTTTGTGTGCTGGTGGGTCAGACACCACTGGAGTGGGAAAGAGCAGAGACAGAATGCAGTTTTAACGTGGATATCTTAAATTTTGACTATTAAAAACCTTTCCAGGATTTGGAGTCTCAGCAGAGAAGTTTGCAGAGTGGAACAGAATCGGGAGGTTCCCTGGCTGGTTTATTTCAGGGCTCAGGGGCACTGGGAGTAGGCAGAGGTATTGCTGTGTCATTTCAGTGCACATCAGCCTCGTGTTTGGTTAAAATTCCTGCATTACTGAGCAAACTCACGTCATGTAAACACCTCAGGTTCTGGTAGGAGTCAAAGGAAATCAAGGGAAGATTTCCACATGCTGCATTACAGTTTGATTTTAACAACCAAAGTAATGGCAACTTTAAAACCAGCAAGTTTTTCATTCTCAGAAGAGCTCAGTGCTGAGAAGCTCAGAGGTGTGTGGTGCTGGGGTAAGGGAGAGGGACAGAAGACAGGGGGAAAGGTGAAATGCTTAATTACACCCATCAAATTATAATATATAATGGCAAAACCTGCTGCAGGTAGAACCAGGTTCTGCTTTTAAAAAAAAAATAATTTAAGGGAGGCATCAAACCGTAAACCTACAGAGAATAACAAGTGAAGTTACTCCCCTGAGAGGGACAGCACACAATGCACAACCTCCAGGTTTTTACTTATTATCATCAAACCACATGGTCTCGAAGCAGCAGATTTAAAACAAACTACTTATGAGTTTTACAGGCAGCAGCAGTGCACAGTAAAGGAGATTTCCTTACAATTTGTACATTCTGTGTACTCTGGCAGTGCCAGAATTGGAGCATTTTTTAACTTGACTTCATTGCAAACAGTGTTGTGGAATAATCATGAAATTTACCTGCCTAGACAGTCTATTTGCTCGTATTTCACCTAATGGTAATGAAAAATGAGTGCTATTTTCCTTGCTTGTCAAACCCGAGTTGTTTAACCCTGATGAATGCAGAGGATGATAACGTCAGTGGTATTTTTACAGCTGGTGACACAGACTGGTAGAACTTCTAATTTACTGTGCAACTGCAGGACAAATGTGGTAAGGGCAACTTTTATTTAATATAAAAAATTGGCTTTTGCTCTGCAAGAGCTCCTTGCATGGCATATCTCCAGGAAATCCTGAGGCTGTTAAACTAGCAGGAGTTTTGAAGTGTTTTGAGGCGTGGGTTGACCCTGATTGCAGACAGGACAAGGAGTCCTCCTCCCTCATTATAGGGCTGAGCCCTTCCTTGAGGAGGGATCTGGCTGGAAATGAGCAGTGCTGGGAATAGTCTGGTGGAGCTTGAGAGATGGGTGACTTGAAAACACATTCACGACTCCCTGCATGAGCTTACTTTGAACTAAAAATGTGTTCATGTGTTGGTTTCCCAAATGGTTCTCCTGTGGAATGTGCAGAGACGGTGAGAGTGAGCCAGAGCAGATGCAATCCACTGCTTTTTAATCATTAAATCAAACTGCAACACTTCACCTTTTTTTTTTTTTTTTTTTTCTGATCAGCAAGAAAAATGTGCTTATTGAACATATCCCGAGACACATCTCCACGAATTTTCACAGTTTAAAAATAAATGTGATGGAAGTGTCACAACTGGCATTTCTGCTGAGGATGGAGGGGGACAAAAGTTTTGCTGTTTGGGCATTAAGTGTATTAATAGAACTGGATGCAAAATTTAGCTCTGTTTCTGGTTGTCTTTTTTTTGCTATCAGCCAGGGATAAACTGCCTACAAGTGCAAGCTACTAACTTGTTCATCTGCAATTATGACCTTCTCAGGCTATTTTTTCAGTGGGGAATATAATAATACTGCTTAGAAAGCAATAAAACTTGTCTATTTGCAGGTTTCTTATTTAAAGAATACCTGACAAACTTGAAGGATAAAGACAGGACAAAATCCTGTCTTATGGAGCTTTTTGAAAGATTGACAGACACAGAGATAAAAGGGATTGAATGCAGGAAAAATAAAAACTGCAAAGGATTAAAGTAATGATGTGGATTTAGGAACCAAAATGCTGCTAAACTACAGGATAAGAGGATGAGGGTTTTGGGAATAAGTTCAATATAACTATAAAAACAATAGAAGTTGGCAGGAAAAGGAGGGGAGGAAGGATAAAAGCAGGAAATAAGTTGTACTAAGATGAGGAGGAAGTCCAAGATCCATTCACAAATAAAAGCACCAATACTTAGAGAGCTGCTGTTGTTTACACAGCCAAGTAGTTTTGTGTCTTGAACAAGATTTCAGTGTTTTTTCTCTCTATTAAATAGAAGTAGCCTTAAATAAAATATCTATGCCTCCCTCATTGTGGAAATGAAAATGTTGACAGTCTAGAAGGCAACAAAGAGAGAATTGAACCTTGCTGAAAATTAAACCTTGCTGAGTTTTCTTCAATCGTGCTGCAGCTGGGATGAACCAAACTTCATTTCTCTGAATCTTCTGTTACTTCTGGTAGAGGCTGCTGAGTTCCTTAGCACAGATTAATGTCACAGCTGTGGCATAGAGTGGTAAAATACTTTTAATATGTGATCAAATTGAGAGATTTTTAAAAATCTGTGTATCTCTAGAACTGACTCCATCCATTAAAATTGTTTCATTGCCAAAGTATAGCGACTTTGAGTTTATAAAAATGATGGGAATCTTTTTACTGTCTGTTCTACTGGAATTTTGTCCTTTAAATGTTTCTAGAGTCTATTTGCATGATAACTTCTTATAAGTTCCTGGATGTAGTTGCTCGAGGAGCTCTCACAGGAGGCTGTGGTTTCAATGATGTGACTTAAAAAAAAAAAACCAGCGGCCTTACAAGGGACAGTGGGAAAAAAGTGTTAATAAATTGGTATTTTCCAACCATCTCTTAATTTCCATCTCTTAATTGAAGTAATGAAAACAATGGCTTAAATCTTGGGAGAAGGGTGGGCATGAAAAGACATTCATAACCTACCCATGCCACTTTGAAATAGTTTAATTTTTACTTTGTCCTTCCTAATTGTTATTTATACTTCTCCAAATCTAACTAGAAAACCTTTTAGTAAGTACCCTGAGTCTTCTGAGGCTCTGTTTTCTGGAGACAGGAATGCACAGATAACTTGCTATCCCAGGTTCTCCATCCCTTTCTAGCAGATTATTTGGAGATTTTTCTGCAAAGGTGCTTTTGGCCTACACAAACTCCTCTGTGTGGTGTAGGTAAAAATTATCTTTTTGTCATTCTTCATTTTGCACACTCGTGTGAGAGCAAGCAGCAGATCAGCCTTTCATTAGGTTGTGTCATGGTAGAAATATCAGGAAACTGAATTATTGAACATGACTCAAAGAAATAGATACAAAAGGATTTTTCTGGCCTGGTGAAGAAAAGCTGACTGCAGGAATGCTGAGAAAGATTAACCCAGGTACTCTGGCCTAGGAGAAGGGTGTGTTTGAGGTTTTAGCACAGGATTGCACAGGATATGGTCAATATGACCATAATAAAATGGTCAAAGGGATGCAGCAGCCCCAAAGAAATAGAAGAATGTAAATACCTGGTTTCTGTGACTGAGCCATGAGAGGAAATCTTAATATTTTTTATTAATATTAATTTAATCAATAGTGTTTTTATTAATATTTCCATTGTTATAATAATTTTGTGTCCTTTGTGAAAGAAAAGGAAGATGCAATCTATTTTGACCCATCAGAATACCTTGGAGGAGGAAACAAAGACTTATGAAAGCAAGAGAGAAATGGCTGGAACTGTGGGAAGTCACTTCTTGGGTGTCCTGTCAGAGCTGGCAGCGGTGCCTTGGCGCTGCGATGTTTTTGTGCTGTTTCTTCACCCATGCAGGAGGAAAGGAAGTCAGTTCAGAGAAGATTATTTCTAATTACACGGGGATGTAACATTTTAGAGTGGGGCATGGGGATTTGGCCATGTGACACCCATTAACGTTAATGGAACCCATGCAGCTAAATCACTCTTCACTTTTCTGGAAAAAGGGATCCTGGAGGGTTTGAGCAGAGCCCGAGTTGTCTGTCACACAGCTGGGCTGGAAATCCTGCTACTGGGAGTACAACTGGCACAGCAGGAGGGAGGAAAGCTTTACTACAGTGACATTTTTTGTGTTTTTTTTTTTCTTTTTAATGTACTTGAAGGCTGTGACTTTTCTGCTGCTTTTTTTTGGTAATTAGTGATTTGAACGTATTAATTACTTGGAGCAGTCCTGCTGTTGTTCTTCATGTCAGCCAGTGATAGAAGCAGCACCTCTGTGGTGGGTGTGATTCTGAGGAAAGCTGTGTGGTTAAACAGCATTTTCCTCTCATTCTGAGTGTGTGGTGGTGTTATTATTGCTTGAAGAAAGAGTTGGTGTCTTGTCTCTGCTGTAAAGGCATTGTGGGAGTGAATTATGTAACTTCTGGGAGAAAAATGGGAGGGGAACTTTGGACTCTGCTCAATCAGCATCCATTACTGACTCCTACTGGAGGTCACAAAATGGATAAGAAAGTTCATCTCATGAATTACTCCCAGAAAACTTGAACTATTGAGTACTTCAATGTAAAAATAGATATATTAAAATTACAAATTTCAGAGTAATAAAACCTCTTTCCTTGGGAGATAGTTCATTACAAAAAGCAGATGAAAGTAGTTCTTTAACATCTCATTAGAATTCTCCCCATTCATGCTAAGTCTGAATATCCAGAGTAATTACTTTAAATGCTTCTTTCTTTTTATTCCCTTTTATTTTATTGTTACTTTATTGCTGTCACTTTATTACTATTATTCATTTTTACTATACTTTATTATTCAAAATTACAGTTACAAAGGAGTTCTCTGATTTTTAGGAACCGCGATTTTTTCTTTTACTCTCTGAACAGAGCAAGCTGGAGATGGAAAATTAGACAGAATGACTAAATAGACAATTAAAACAATAAATAAGTTCCACAGGTTTTGTAAGCTGGATCAAAGCCAAGATTCCAGTGGTTCTATTCATCCTTGGCTGAGCAAGCTGCAAGAGGAGAGCCCATGCTGAGAACAGCAGCAGATCCAGCAGAAGCTGTAATGCAGCAGCACAGCTAATTAGAATTCCTGTAGGCTTTATCAACAGGTCTGCAAAACACAACAATTAAGATTTGACTGTGCAAACGTGACTTTGATGTTTCTGAGATGAGAAAAAACAGCTCAAAATTACCCCATTGAAAATTATCACTTAAAAATCTACTTTTGTATATAGTTGGATGTGTAATGCTTTTGCTACTACAGTGATTTTTTGTAGTTACTGCAATCAAAGTTAGCAGTACTTTAATTTCTCAATAAACTGGAAAATATGGACATTCCTGCAGGCTGATACTCACATGGAGCTGGGTTGGTAGATAAATACTTTATCTTTTCAGAGGAAAATGTGTGTATTTACCCAAAAGGTGAGCTTTGAGGAAGGAAAATGGCTGTTCACAATAGATTTGCATGGAGGCTTCTCGACAGCTATGTCTAGTAAATGTCCTGGGAAGAAGTAGTTAATTGAGTCAGCTAATTTCAAATGAAATTGCTTCTGCTGGGCAAAGTCTAGTAACAACTGAAGGTGTCGTTTGGAGGGAGGAAATTGATGGTTAGGTTTGTCATTCCACTTGTGAATTTTCCTGTTGAAAAGAAAGATGGAAAAAACTCATCTGACAGGTTGATGTGTCAGTGCCTTTATTAAAATATCCCTCATAGGAGAGGGCGTGGGTCTGGTTTAAGCCTGCAAAGGATGTTTAAAAAGCTCTGCCTGGCTGTAGCCTTTAGTGTGTTTGCAGTAGAATCATGTAGGTGGAATCTTATTTGGTGCTGCTGCTTGTGGCTGGCTGAACCAAGTCCACAGGATATGAAAGCGTTGTGACAGTGAGTGGGATTGTCACCATGGCTGTCTGGTGGCAAAAAAAAAAAAAAAAAAAAAAAAAATCTGGGAGGTTTGGAGGTTTGTATGGTAGAATTTATATTTTTAGCTTTTTTTTTTTTTTCTTTTTTTTCTTTTTTTTTTTTTTTTTTTTTTTAATCTAGTGTGTTTTGAGCAAGAGATGTTAGGTGTCTGGATTAAACTTTTGGGGTTTTTTTTAATTTCTTAAAGAATTTTTTTTTTTTTTTTTTTTAATTTCTGGGCCGTTACAGCAATCTGTGCATGCCATGGTGTTTCTGTAGGTGAATGCAGGTCTGGAGCAGGCCTCATTAGAAAAGACATGAAGGAAAGGCTTCTGCTGGGAAATCTTTCTTTCCCTGAGCTGTTGTCTCAGAATTCCAGGAGGGATTGACCTGGCGTGAGGTGATATCCCAGGCTGTATCCTGGTGTGTATCCCAGTGTGAGCTGTGCATCCTGGGCTGTATCCCAATGTACATCCCAGTGTGAGCTGTGCATCCTGGGCTGTATCCCAATGTACATCCCAGTGTGAGCTGTGGATCCCAGGCTGTATCCCAATGTACATCCCAGTGTGAGCTGTGCATCCTGGGCTGTATCCCAATGTACATCCCAGTGTGAGCTGTGTATCCCAGGCTGTATCCCAATGTACATCCCAGTGTGAGCTGTGTATCCTGGGCTGTATCCCAGTGTACATCCTGGTGTGAGCTGTGTATCCCAGGCTGTATCCTGGTGTGTATCCCAGTGTGAGCTGTGTATCCCAGGCTGTATCCTGGTGTGTATCCCAGTGTGAGCTGTGTATCCCAGGCTGTATCCTGGTGTGTATCCCAGTGTGAGCTGTGTATCCCAGGCTGTATCCTGGTGTGTATCCCAGTGTGAGCTGTGTATCCCAGGCTGTATCCTGGTGTGTATCCCAGTGTGAGCTGTGTATCCCAGGCTGTATCCCAATGTACATCCCAGTGTGAGCTGTGGATCCTGGGCTGTATCCTGGTGTGTATCCAGGTCTGGGCTGTGTATCTCAGGCTTTATCCCAGTGTACATCCTGGTGTGAGCTGTGTATCTCGGGCTGTATCCCAATGTATATCCTGGTGTGAGCTGTCCATCCTGGGCTGTGGATCCCAGGCTGTATCCTGGTGTATATCCTGGTGTGAGGCTCTCTCCTGGGCTCTACATCCCAGTGTGTATCTCAGGTTATATCCCAGTGTGAGGCTCTCTCCTGGGCTCTACATCCCAGCGTGTATCTCAGGTTATATCCCAGTGTGAGGCTCTCTCCTGGTGTGTATCCCGGGCTGTGTCCCGGGTTGTGTCCCAATGTATATCCTGCTGTGAGGCTGTGTATCCCTGGGTGTATCCCACTGTGAGGCTGTAGCCCAGTGTATATCCCAGGCTCTATCCTGGTGTATATCCCAGTGTAAGGCTCTATCCCAGTTTATCTCCCAGTGCCTATCCCGGCTGTATCCTGGTCTAAAGCTGTGTCCCGGTGCCTCCATCCGTGGGCTCTATCCCAGTGTATTTATCTCCTGGGCTGTATCCTGGTGTATTTATCCTCTGGTGTCTCTCCTGGGCTCTATCCTGATGTATTTATCCCCTGGGCTCTGTCCCGGTGTGCTTATCTCCCAGTGTATTTATTTCTCGGGCTCTATCCCGGTGTATTTATCCCGGTGTATCCACCTCCCGTATCTGCCGGCGCTGGGTGCGTGCCCGCAGCTCTGGAGCTGCAGCTCCATCTCCTGGAGAGAATCCTTCCCGCTGCATCTCCTGGAGAGAATCCTTCCCGCTGCATCTCCTGGAGAGAATCCTTCCCGCTGCATCTTCTGGAGAGAATCCTTCTCTCTGCATCTCCTGGAGAGAATCCTTCTCTCTGCATCTCCTGGAGAGAATCCTTCCCGCTGCATCTCCTGGAGAGAATCCTTCTCTCTGCATCTCCTGGAGAGAATGCTTCTCTCTGCATCTCCTGGAGAGAATCCTTCCCGCTGCATCCCGCAGCCCATTCCGTACATCGTTCCTGAAATGCCAAATTGTCCTTGCAGAGGGGTTCCCCACCATGTGGGGCCTGTCCCTCCAGCACAGTTTAACTACAGAAAGTTGTGCTAAATAATGAACACACCCTCTCCAGGCCTTCTAAAACACTGGAGTTTTTCTCTCTAGGGTAAAACTTACCTGTGTCTAAGAGTGGGTTTATATTTACTTATATATTTAGCTATAAACTACACTGGAATTATTTTAGCATTGAACTTCTCCCTGTTTTTATTTCCCCCTAATAATATAAAATGCATCCAGAGTTTTAGAGAAGCTGTCTCTAGAAATGAAAGCAATCAGATCCCAACAAGACTTGCTGTTAAGTCAAGTTTGAGGTTATCTCTAAAGGGCTTTTCTTCCACATGCACTGGGAGCAGTTCAGAACAGCTTCTGCATGGGCTTCTGTGAAAATAGGCTTAAAAATGTTAAGGAAAATTACCTCCACTGTTTTGGACTTCTCACTGAAAAAAACAAATCACAGTGTCAGTGTTTCAGTGCATTTTTCTTTGCTGCTCCACTCATAAATTAGGGCTTCAAGTGCAGGAGGTGCTGCTTAGAAGTCTGATAGTGCTGCATTGCAAATAGAATGTTTTCCTTTGAGGTCTAAATAATCAATTATCATAATTATTTTTTAAGTGTTTTGTGTTTCAGAAGTTGTGTTTTTGTGGGAATGGTTTATTTTCAGTACAGATATAAATTTATAAGGAGATGGCCGGGTTGTTGTCACTGTCATATGGAGAAGCTTTTTATAAATGTCAGTAATCACTGAAGGAATGGTTTATGCACAGAATAAAACCATGAAAGGAAGATATTTTCTATCCATAATTTGTATCAGAAGTGGAGTGAGTTTCCCTTGGCTTTCCAAGTCAAGACTGGCAGTAACCCTCAGCTGCAGTGTGCTCTGAGCCTGTACAGTGTATTTTCTGTCTGATGCCACAGGAAAGCAAAGCTTTTGAAACAATGTTTATAGAATGTTAAAATTAAACCCACAGTGATGTCAAAGCAGCAGCTGGAAAATTGTCTGTGGCTGTGTGTGCACAATGAAGTCAAGGCTGTGTGACTTGGTGTGGGGTGGACTGAGGGCCGACAAGGTAATTCTGAGGAATTATGTCCTTGTGACACTTGACTGAGATTAAATGAGTTTTGGCCATTTTTGTCCAGCTTGGTTAACATAACTAATATGTTGTGTGTTCAGAAACTGATGGCAGAATTCACTCCTTGCTGCTCAGGCCACAGATGGATAAACACAAAGCAGCTGCAGTGACTGTGTGTGACAAGTGTGGCTTGGCAAAGCTCTCCCTGCTCTTGGTAGGCTTCCTCTGCATCAAAACCAATGCTGCTGAATTATTTTTGTGAATAATCCCCCTGCAAGGATGTGTCTGGCATCAGTGCTGCTGGAAATTGAGATTTTAATGGTTATTCTAGGACTTCTATTGTCTTTCCACTTGTGTTGAGTTCAAAGGTAATGTGCTTTAAAAACGATTCCCGGCGTTCCCTTCTGGGATTCTGATTCTGGCTCACAACATAAACTAAAACTTGTGATAAATTCTGCAAGCAAGCAAACAAAAATCAAACAAGAAGAGAAGAAAGAGCAGCAACACTCATATAGACAGATGTATGTTATAGCTTCTATATGTGTAACTGGGATTTTTTGATCCTGTTATTCTTTGAACTGTGTCTTTTTGAGGAGTGTAAGTAGAAAGTGTCAGAAAGCAGATGTTTGAGATCTATTTGGCAGATAAAAATAGCATTTAGAGAAGGTGTATTTTACTTGGAGTTGTAAGAAATCCTATTTTGCAATGAGGAAAGAAACTGTTATAAGATATTTCACACCTTTGATGTCAGTCTTCCTTTCTCAGTGCCCCACTGCTTCTCAGGGATTCCTCTTCCCTATGAAAAGCTTCAGCTTTTGGTGGGAGAAAAAAGTTTTAAGAATATTTATTTAGCTTTGAAATCCTTTCCGTTTGCTTAAGATAGCAATCATCAGACCCTGTTTGTGTTCTTAAGTATTAATGGATGATGTAGATTTTTTTTTTCAAGTTTACAGTAAAATTTCAAGCCCAAAAAAACCCCAAAACTCAAAAAAACTCGGATAACTTTCCCGCACTGGAAATGTGTTGAATTTTAGAGAAATTCAGATGAATTCCTGTCCTTACTGGCTATTTTGGAAGCCCAGATTGTGCAAAGGAGATCTCAAGAGCCCTCAGGTGGCCTCACAAACCCCACAGCCTTTCCAAGCTTAGTTATTCACAGCAGTAAATAATCAGTGATGTCTGAGTAATGCAGTACATTTGCAACTGCAACTCTTGGACAGTAGGGCAGGGTTTGGGAGTTAAATTAGCTAGCACAGTGCTCAGTGAGAAAGAATTCCCTCAAATTAAGGATTCCTTAAAACAAACACAGATCAGGGAGGATTGGTGTTTTTTGGGGCTCCAAATTCCCATAGTGTGATGTATACTGGATGATGCTGTTAGGGAAGACTAATAAAGCAAACAAAAGGCAAAATAACTCATTGAAATAGTCCACTTAATTATTTTTGCTTTATTTATTTTATTTGTTTTATTTTATTTATTGTGTGAAAAGCCAAGTTTGATTTATATGCAGTTTGGTTTATTTTGAAGTAAGTAGAATATTTCTAACTAATGTGCAGCATGAAGGAGCATCAGGGACAGAAAGGACAATGTAGGATGACAATTCTTACACAGGATACATTTTACATGGGTCCCTCAAAGCTTTTTAGCTGCAGTCAAATCAGTTTTACGACAGGAAAAAAACAATTAAAAATAAAAACAACTAACAAAAACTCCTCCCCAAACTAAGTCCATTCTTCATCTGGTGGTTTCGTGGAAAGAAGTTTTCAACATTGACTTAAAGTACAGGATAACATTTTTATTTCCTTCAGAACTTTGAACAAGGCTAAGAAACGTCCACTACCCTGTGGTTTCAGATGGAAGCAGGGATTTCAAACACTTACAGCCTTGAATAATTCAACACATCCTGGTTTTATCCCATTTTTTATGAGTTGGGATCTCTGCCAGTGGTTCAGAAGAAAAGTCCAACCTCTCTGCAGCACTTGTGCAAAGTTTCCCAGGGGTTCCTGTTATAACATTAATATGGATTGTTAAGATAAAGTTACCAGATATTTACAAGTTTCACAAAAGGAAAGGCGATGCCCCTCATTCCTACAATAACATTTCTGACACAGAAAGTGGTAATTAAGTTTTAGGATTAAATCCCATCCTAATGTCTGATATTGCTTCTAAATGAACTGCCAGAAGTCCTGGGCAGGTGTAATATCTGATTTTCACATCTGGATTTTATTCTTTCAGCCTTATTCACCAGGCTTTAGTAGGCATTCCAAGAACTGCAGAATGAGACAATTGTATGTAATTGGCCTAAATAAAGCTGTAGCTACTGCAAACTTAATTTCTTTCAGCACTGACAGCATAAAAATTGTATAAAACTCAGTTCCTGTTTTGAATTCAGTTCTAAAAGGCTCATTTTTTTTTCCTGCCCTGAGTATCAAATTGAAATTTTAACTAGTGTACAGGTATTTTCCCCCAAAGACAGAAAATATGGAGCTAATGCTGTATGTCTGAGAAGCCAAGGACACTACAAACTGCACTTCTGAGCCCTTCTGAGCACCACTTCACAAGAAAATTTACACAGGCCTCAGTTGGTTGTAATGCTGCTTAACTTGATGATGCCTTTAATTTTTTTTTTTTCCAATTAATTCTTCAGAGACTGATTTGATTTGCCTCAGTGCTGAAAATCTGTTCCTCTCCTTCTTTCCAACACAGATCCAGGTAAAGCTGTCCAGTAGCAGAGTTATGATGCTGGTTATTAGTCTCCATCCTCTTGAAGAACAAGAAAGGTTAAAGTAGTTTCAGAAGGTCCCCAGGTGTCAATTTTTGTCTGATTCTATAAGAAGTGTTAAGTTTTGGGAGGAAATTAAGTTAACTTCAACGTTGCAAACACATTCTTGCTGTTTGCATTATAAAAACCCATGAAATCAGTGATCAGAGTTGATGGAGTTACAGCTGATGGTTTTGTCCATGACTGATTCCCTGGTTAGGGATACAGCAAAATACAGAATTTTCCAGAACTGGAGTATGTGCTAGGGGATGAGATACTGGAAAACTACAGATTTTTGGGGTTTTTTTTTTTGTAATTTTGAAACTTATTTGCTGTGTAATCTTAAGGTATCAGCAGAGGAGGGAAGCACAGGCTCCTCAGAGCACACTGTCTCTGCATCAGCAGCCCAGGGAAACAGGATTTTGTGCTTTGCTGTGGGACAGAATAGCAATTAAAGACCCAAAAATGGGACTTTCAACCATTCCCGAATAAATGCAGCCCGTCACAAAATAAAAGTCAATATCAAATAATTAGGAATGAAAACACTGAGCAAAGCAATGCCAAAGGAAATATTCAGTTTTGAGAGTGCCAGAATATTGCTACAATGAAATGCTTTCCTTTGTCAAATTCTTGGCTGTTTGAGTTAGAAAAGCCACTCTTGTAGGATTTTATTCTTTAGGAGAGGGGGAGAAGAATGGTTGCCTCTCACTGCTGATGAGTTACACAGAGTCCTTGCATAGGACAGCTGGGAGTAGCTGCTGCCTTCAGAATGATTTTAAATTAGCAATATTGAGAAAAGTACTCATGTTACCAATTTCCAGTCCCTATCTTCTTCATATTTTTTTGAAGAAGATTTATTTTCTAAGAGGCTTTCTCTGGCTCTGGATTCTACAGGTGTTTTCTCAGCTGGCAATTTCAGATACTGTTTAACAAGGAAGGGAGCAAGATGCCATCATTCCCAAGTCGTAATATTGGAGAGGAGATGAAAAGGTGTTATACCAGCTTTAAATAGATTGAATTTTTGTGTGAAGGCACTTGGAGCTTCCCTTGCTGAATAGTTTTGCAGTAAACTCATTCAGTTGCTCCTTTTCTATGCTGGAGCCAGTAAAGTGACACTGTACTGGAAAAATGACTTTTCTTGTGGATTTTAAGAGACAGATTCCTCTTTTGCAGACCTGTCAGGGGACATTATCATGTAAATAATAATGGTGTAAGTAATGTGGGGATGATGTTGTGAAGGAATCAGAGATCAGTCTGCAAACAGAAAATACACATCCCCTCAATATTCAGTCACCCCACGGGATTCTTTGGGGTGGGGCTGGGGATAACTTGGCATAGCTGGGTACACTTTGGAAATATTTGAGTGGGCTCCAGAGAGCTGGAAGTGCTTTGGGGACACACAGTGAGGTAGAGAGTGTAGAAGGAGGAGGAAATGGAATCTGCTGAGCACACCCTGGGCACCTCTGGAATATTTTGGTGCTGTAATGATGGTCGGCTCCTCCTGTGGTGCAGGTAACAGTAAGGATTACTGATTAACACCTCTCTTTATGGATTCAGGTGTAAGTGGAGGTGCAATTTATCTCTGACATTAGCCAGGGACTGATCAAGTGCCTCGACAGCACCTGAGGAGTGAGATGTAACACCTTGAGGTGTTTAATTCCTCTGGTTGATGTATTTCTCCTTGAGTGATGATACCTTTTGTTAAGATTCCACTTTCCTAAAGTACCACTTTTGTTCTGCTGCTCTAATGGAGGCATTCGAGGCAGTGAAGAGTTGCTCTAATTTTTTTGTGAATGCAGAAGTTACTGACTTTTGCTTGAACCTGCAAAGAGGAGAGGGGAGGAAAAACTCAACCTCTCCAGACTTACCCTGCACAAATTCTGATGGCTTCAGTGCCCTTTCAGAGTCCAAGGGAATATGGGCTTATGAATTATCCTGATGATGAATCCAGGTGGAGATTGAACCCATTTCATGTAGACTTTTTTTTGAGGTAATCCAAAGAAAATATTTAATGTAAAAATTTTGTGTTTGTGGAATCTCCGAGAGGGAGAGGCATCCTGAACTCAAATAAAGGATTTAGCAGAAGACTTTAATTCTGCTGTATCAATGTTTCATGCAGACTGTGTGCACAGCATGCTAGCTGCTCACTGGGCTTGAGTAGTCTATAAAAATCAAGGTTCCTTAACTCAGTGTGGGACCAGCAGGAGACCCAAAAAAGGAATAAAAAAGTGAAGCATTAATTCTGGCAAAGCCTGAATTAATCAATTTTTCTTCGAAGCAGATGTATTCCTGTCTCTAAAAGAGAAGAAAGCTGTTTAAATGTGATCTCCGAAATGAATAGTGAATCCACAGGAGAAGAATCTATTTAATAAAAGTCTTACACAAACCTAACATCAGGCCAAAATGACTGTTTTCAGTTGACTGCCTACCTTTGAACTAAAGAAGACCACACCAGGATTTATGTACTTCTCTGGCAGCTCCTATTGCTGATTACAATTGCAGCACTCATTATGTCCAGATCATAAATCTTTCCTGGTTGATGCTCAGCACCTTAATTTACCAATTTCTTATTTTTCTAGCTGATCTACATTGTCCCAATCACACATTCCTGTTTTGGGTTTGTCTGCAGGAGGGAAGGAATTCCAGACCATCGATCTTTCTTTAGCAGCTAACTTAAACTCTCCATCAACCTGAGGCTTACACAAGTGGAAAATTACTTCCCTGAAGTAGTTGAATTGCATTTTTGTTAGCATGTTCAGACCCTACAATTTGTTACTGATCTAATACTGATCTATTTTAATAATTTTGTGGTGGTTTTATTGAGAACAGGCAATGTAGTCAAGTTTGTGTTTTACAAAAAAAATTTAGGAGGCTGTTAAAACTGAAAAAGCTTTCTTAAAGTTTAAGAAACAACACACAATATTTTTATTTTAGACTGGGACTGTAGCTGCTAATACTTTCACAGACTTGATGAACAATAAGATTTAAGCACAGCAGTCTCTGCAAAAACCCTCTAAACTACATTATCTCAAATATTTTATATTTTGATAAAGGATTGTTTTGAGCACAGAAATCCAACAGACACAGGAGATGCCTCTAAGTACTTTGTTAGAGTTGTGGACGTTGGCAAACCTTTATGAAACATCTGGGTTGATTCTGACCCTTTTCCTCCCATGCCTGCTCTTGGTCCTCAGGCAAAATTCCTGAGAAATTTTCCTCAGAAAATTTGAAAAAATTTTCTTTGAAACCATCACAGTGCTGCGAAAAGCAGGGAGTGGTTGTACTCAGGGATGTACCTCTTTCCCTCTCTGAAATAGCCCCAAATGATCAGCAGGCAGTGTTTTCTGAAAGTGCTGTGGATAAACTTGCAGAAGGGACAAGTAAGCCTGTTATGAGTGATCTTGAAAAGATTTTTGGGTCTGGGCTGGTGTTAGTCCTGCTGGACTCTGGGAGATGCCTCTGGGTGCTGCTATTATCCTAATTATGGTTAATCAGAGGGGAAATGCACACTGAGCAGATTTCAAATTTCAGTCTTTGTGTTACAAAGAAAGGCAGTTCTCTTTCCAAGATGGGAGATGAAGGGGGATTGCTGTGGAAAGTTTGGTGCAGAGGAGCAGATTGGGAGAGTTTGATGCTGGGAAAGAAGGTAAATTGTGGGAAAGCTGCAGAATCAAAACCAGGGAAAGGGGAACTGTGGGGACCAGAAACCCAAGAAAAAAAAGGGGGAAAAAAAAAAGCCAAACTCACCCAAAGAAACCCCAAATCTAGCCTGCTAACTTGATAGCTTAGGTATTCCCTAAATTATTTGGATGGTGGCATTTTTTTATCCTATGGGATCAAGAAATGTCCAGTGCCACTTTCACTCTTGGCGGTGTCATTTCTCAATTCACTATTTTCTATATTGTGCTGAATAGGTTACAGACACTTAATCTGTTTTATCAGCTAGAGACGTTATGAAATGAAATGTTTCTGGAGTAAGGCAGAGGTAGATCTAAACCAGTCCTGTCGGGAATATTGCTGACGTGGGGCTAAATAAAAGCCAGGAGTCTGAACTTGCACTGCTGAATTTGCTTTGAGTGTAACTGTCCCCACTGAGAATATTCTGCTACCTGGAATATAATCAGGTTTTTCCTCTCTGGTTCCTAATGTTGTATCTAGATTAAGTATTTCACTTCAATAAAGACTGCACAGTTATAATGAACACTACTTGATTTCTGAAAAGCTTGGGTTTTGTCATCATTATTAACTTAATGCCCATTAAGATTGTAATTATGGCCACAGTCCCCAGGTACTTCATCCTCACTGAAGGCCTTTATTAAAACATTGCTTTTGCTTTGACAGTGTGCACAAATTATGCTCAGGATTGCAGAGGCATGAGAGCCTAAAAATAATTTAGAAACCTTTAATCAGAGTATTCTTAAAGTTGTATGAGATAATGTCCTATTTTTGCTCTTAGCTGTGGCCAAACTCACTGCACTGTGAAATGAGGACTAAAAAGGGAATTTCCAGGTTTAATACTGGAAAATGCATATTGAGAATAACCTTCATGGTACCATTGTCAGGATGGGTTCAGAATTGTTGGTTGATGAAGGAAGCATACTCCTAAACTAGGTTTTTTCAAAAATCAGTATTACTACAGCTAGGAATGTGTTTCTGTCAGCTGTTTGTTCACAATTCTTAATAACATTTTCCAGTACCAGCTATCAGATATTTACAAGTAAAAACTCATTTTTGGAGCTGTGCTCCTCTTTAAGTCAATAGACTTTAAGAGGGATTAGAAGCTTCTGGATGGCTTTAAAAGACAGGGCACTTAAAAAAGATTTTGGGTTCTTTTTTGCACGATAAAATTGGTTCAAAATTCATGACTGTTGTTTGTTTGGTGTTGGATAGTAGGCTGCAAACCAAAAACCACCAGGGGCCGTGTGGATGAGAACTGATAAATAGGTGATTGAAAGGGAGAACAAAGTGTTCATGAATCATTTTCCTGTTCAGGCAGAGGAATCAGCTTCTCCCCAGCTTTAGGACGTGGCTTTGCAATCCCACCTCCTTCCCTGCCCTGCCCAAACATCCCAGGGCTCCTGGTGTTTGCACAGCTGATGTGGCAAACACGAGGCAGGGGCCTGTGCAGCCAATTACCCTTTAGATGGAGCTGTTTCTCCTCGGATGATGTGGAGGTTGCAAATAGTGTCTCTAAGAAGTTGAGTAAGAACGAGCTGATTTGTGCTGCAGCTCAGTAGAAGGTTTTATTCTTTTATAAATGTATGTTTATCACTGCCAAAGAAAGCAAAGTGTATGCTGTTCATGCCTATTAAAAAAATCTCTTATAAGAAAATTGATAAGGAAAATAAGATGTATAATGATGTTTTGGAAAATACACAAGTAAATGTGTACAGCTCAAACTGGGGATAGTTTTGTGATATGAAAAAAATGTGAGCGCTGCGTGTAAGATAACGTTACACAGTCAGTGAGCTGAGCTTCTGAGCATTCAAATATTTCCCTGGGAGGTGAGGAAATTTGTCTTTTCCCTGTGAGCAGCAGTGTATTGGTGGGAGTGATCCTCAGAAGGGTAAAAGCTATTTGTTTGCTTCCTGTCATGATTAACACAGACATCTTTCACTACCAGGCAATCCTGCTTTATCAGCATTAACTCCAGCATACCCAAAGCAACTCTGCTAGCTGGTCCTTGGGAAGTTGTCTAATTAACTTCTAATTAAATTCCCTCTTTGCATTAAGTGCCACTTCAGAAGGATGTGTTCCCTGACACGCGTGGTTCCAGGTCTCTGCCCTTCTGCAGGATAACCATGTTCAAGTGCTCTGCACGTTCAGTGCTGCCCAAGAGCTCATCAGCTACTCCAGAGCATGCAGTTTGTTTAGCCTGCAGGGTTGTTTTTTTTTTTTTTTTGCTGTCAAGAGATGTGGATTGGGCTGTAGGCTCTATTAATTGTTGTGGCAGCACTAGCAGCCTGCTGCTGCCTTTCTCTGTACCCTCAGAGCTCGGGGTGCACTCGTGGTTTGATGAGAGAGCAAAATCCTCCCGCAGGGAAGAGGTGCGTGGAGCCAACCTGCTGGCAAGCTTAGCCCAAGGACATCTCCCTTTTTTCTCCCACAGCCTTGAGCTGTTCAGAGCAGAGCTGCCCTGCTGGGTACATTGGAGGCCAAGATTTGGTGTCCAGCAGTGGCATTTGAGACTGACTCTGTTTGTGATGATTGTGTGAGCAGAGGCACTCGTGCTCAGCCTTTCTCCTCCTGCTTCTCCTCCGTCCCTGCTGGATTAGGGCTGTTAAATCCATCTCTACCTCTCCACTCTCCTGTGTGTTTTGGCAGTGCAGGACTATGCCACTGAGAGTTCTCTATGCAGGTGCTGCTTCCATGATTTTGGAAATGTTGTGTATCCCCTTCAGCCTTCTCTCTGGATGGAGACCTGGCCTTTCCACCACCCCTTGTGGAAGTAGCTGTGACCCTCTCAGAGCCCTTTGCTTGCCCAGGTCTCCCCCACTGTATCCCCTTGATGCAGAAGCCACATCCAAGCCCTGTACTCACAGGCGTAGCCCAGTAAATTCAGTTTTCCATGATTTGCAGGCATGAACACACAGTGACCTTCCAGTGCAGGCTCCTGGGACTTTGCTAGGCTTGGTCTGTGCCCCAGCTCCTCCTGTCATGCTCTCAGCAGCTGTCTGGAGGGGAAATGACCGGCTGTACTTTTGGGATGAGCAGTTCTGGCACAGGCTTGGGGTTGGCTACCCCTGCCCAGCAGCCTGTAGCCCTCAGGGGCAGGTGGGACCTGCTCCTCTCTTGACTTCCTGAAGACCTCCCCCAACCTGATTCCCACACTCTGCCTGGCTTCTGGCACCATCCCTGCAGGCTGTGATAAAGCTTTATTAGTTTCATTAGACTTTCATTACGGAATAATGAGAACCACGCTAACAAATCCCCTCATTATTGCTGTATAAATCTTGCATCATAGCTCCTTGTTTCTTATTAGTGAGCAGCTGAACCTTCTGCCAGTGCAGGAGGCAAATAAATCACTGCTGGGCAAGGGCCTGCCAGGCTCCTGCTTATTCCCAGGCAATCCTGAAACTCTTCCCCAAGCCTTTACTCGTGCTTGTCTTCCAGGAATGAAATAATTGAGGATGAAATAACTGAGCAGCTGTCTCACCTGTGTGTGCAGCATCCTTGAAGGCAGCCAGGAGCTGGAGCAGGGGTGTCCTCAAAACCCCAACCTGTGAGCAACAGGCAGAACTTCAATTCTCTCTTAAATGTGTCTTTATGTGTCTCTTATTTCTCTTTATTTCTTTATATGCATCTCTTATTTGTCTTTATTTCTTCTTTTATCTCTCTTATTTGTCTTTATTCTCTTATGTAGAGAACATCCAACTTCTTCTCTAACAGAGGCACCTTACACAGATTTTTCACATTCTCCACCTACACAGTGTTGTAATTAAAGAAATTACAGGGTGACAGGATGACTTCTAACCTCCTAAAATAATTTCCCTTTTCATACAATAGCAATTTAAAACCACTTTAGAGCTGTGATCACTTGCAGAAAAAGCAGGGAATTGGGATGGGACTTGTGACACAAAGGCAAGCTGGGCTTCAGTTAAAAGCACTCAATAACTCCTTTTGTGATTTTTTAAATTTTCATTTTTTAAATATGGATGTGTTTTCAACAACATTTTTTATATACTGATCTGTGTGATGCATAAGCTGCATATGGTGTTAATTACTGTGAAATTAATCACATTTTGTACTGTGCTTGTACAACCTTGTCCTCTAATCAGCATTCCTGCAGATTTCTTCTGATGTTGAATCATTTATAGGAGGCTTTTAAAAAAATATTTATGATTCTAGAGATGCTTCTCTGCTAATTTATTACTTTGAATTGATTGCTAGATGTGAACATGGGTTTAACCCCACGCTTGTGCTCAAATCCTGATTGCCTGGAGCTGAGCCATTGACCTGAAGAGCAGCAAGACATCACAGAATTGAGAATATCAGGTGCAAAGGGCACCTCAAGGGTCATCCAGCTCAACCTGTCTTGGCAAAGGCAAGGGGTGTGGGAGTTAGTGGGTGCTTTTTAGTGTTTATTTATTTAAATTTCTGCACTGTCACCACAGTTGCTTGTAGCTGTTTTCTGCATTCCATCTTACTCACTGTGGAACAGAAATAATTTCATGTGCACTTGTTGCTCTGTGTGCCTGACATGGCCTTCCTTCCATGGTTACATAAATGGAAAAAAATGCTGTAAGGTTGTTGCTTTTAATGATGTAAATTAATAGTTGTCTTTATTTCCAGTTTTACTGCTTGTTTTTATTTATATTAATGTGTTGTTTGTACTTTCCCACTCTAATGAATTATTTTTTTCTGTAGCATAAGTATTTGGGAAATTGTGGGGCTAGGCAAGCAAATTCCCTGAGCTCTATTGCTCTGGGATTAGATTCTGTTGCTTTCTGCCTTCTCGAGCAGAAGAGGTGAGGGGATAAAGGGGAACTCCTTCATTTGCAGGGCTCAGGACTTGTGCAGTGGAGAGTTCAGCCAGGTAAATCTGCTGTGGTGGGGGCATCAGAGAGCTCCCAGAGCTGGAGCCCCAGCAAACAGATTCACCCTCCTGCCTTTTCTCCCACCCCAAAATCACCCCCACCCTCTCTCCAGGCTGCTCTTGCCTTTTTGCTGTGATGGCTTCAGTCTGAAAACAGTCTTGCTCATAGAAGCTCATTTGCAATTCCATAGACCCTTCTACTTATACCCAGTAAATTCAGGATTTATGGCTTAATTTTCTGCAGGGTGCAGGAAGAGAAGGTAAAACACTTTTGAGAAAAGAAATGAAGATAAAATAGGGAGATTTCAGCCTGAAGAGAGGTTTCTTTTCAGGCCTGCAGTTGGATTTCTTGGAGAGTAAAAGCACTTCCTAAAATGTGCAATTTATCAGTGATTCCATCACTCTTTATTGCTCCTTCTGAAAACCTGTATAAAAAGAATTAAAAAAAAGAAATTAAATGACTGAGTGTTAAAAGTGGTCACTGCCCAGTTACACCAACCAGCCACCTGATCTAGTGAATATATATGGTATCTGGGAAACTGAAATTATTTTAATTTCCAGGAAACAAAAAGTTGGTCTTTGAAGGAAAAACAGCTTTTTGATGGGCATTGATCATCCACAAAAATCAGGAATTGTGGCAACTTTTTTTCAAAACCCAACCATGTGGTAACTGCTCTTAAAGCCTGCTGGAGCACTGATTTACAGTGCATACCTCTGCTTCCACTGCCATGCCCAGATTTACATTTACATCCACATATTGACAGATAATCTCCACAATCCCCTCCCTCCATGTAGATATTCTCAGTTTGAAGTTTATTCTTGACTGCACACACCTCAGCTGGGATCAGCACAGAGCAGTCATGCTGCTTTCTCCTTTGGGTGGGTACAGAACTTGCCCCAGCCAGCTCCCTGTATCCCACAAGAAAAGGCAATATTTTTTATAATATCGATGTTACCTCAATTTCTGCAGAGTTTTCTGTGCAATCTTTCATGGCTCCTTCACAGGAGATCCATGTAAAGGGCTTAGGGTGTTGCTTGGGAAGTTTGCTATTACATTTCAGAAATTATTTTCTTTTTAATACAATCAGTGAGGCTGTTAGGAGAGGAAAATCTGGATGTAGAAGTGGGGAGGCATCTCTGCCTTGCTCCTCATTTGGTGGGCTGTTTGTCACTGTGTGACAGTGACTTAGTAGCCACCAGAAACAGCAAAGAAAGCTCTAAACCCAAAAAAAGTTTGAAGTTTGAGCTGAATTATTACATTTGCTGTGTTTTAAGTACCTTTAAAGCAGTGCTAAAGATCACTTGAGAGGCAACAGCATCAGCTCAGCTGATGACATGAATGAATACACCTTTTATATGAAGTGTTAACATCAGTTAACCTTGCTGAGAGTTTATTCTTTCCTGGAAAAATGACGTTCTGGTGTCACTTTGCTGCACACAGAGCAGCTATTCTGCATTTCAGCACTTGTGGCTGCAGTGATCCATCTGACTGCAAAACCACACACTGGCCCAAAGCTAAACAGTCTGTGCAGGCTGGCAGTGGGAGCAATTTGCTCCCCTTTGTCCTGAGAATAAATCCTCAATGAGCTTTGTGAACACCTAAGTGTAGCACAGGACATGGAGATTTTTGGGGGCAGGTTTTGCTTTTCTCTGAGAAAGATTATTTCTGTGGAGGTTGGTATACCTATTTCAGTGAATTTGTATAATCTTTTTTTTTTGTTTGACATTCTTAAAGTTTCTGAAATTTCCTTTTATGAAGGGATACATGCGTAGTGTGAGAAATCTAATTTTCCAGAGAAAATAAGATCATAATGGAAGTGCAGAGATTTCCTTCTTGCACTCTTGTTTATTTTAGGATCAGTGTTTCTTTGCTCAGCAGTATTTATTTTGAATTCCATGGAAATGTTTTGAGAGAAAAAGAGATTAATTCTCTTTAGTGTTAATTGGGCACAGACTCAGTCTTTGAGAAACTAATGCTTTAATAAAGTTTGAATGGCTTTGAAATTGTTCTTTAAATTGAGATTCAAGTGAGGAAAACCTTTTCCCCAGTAAAAAGTAGTATTTTTTTCTTTAAGTATGCCACCTCAATTTCTGCTGAGTTTTCTGTGCAGAAAACTCAAAGGACATCCAGGGCTTAGGGAGTTTTGCCAAGTGCTTGGGAAGTTTGCTCATTACATGTTAGTAATGATTTTCTTTTTAATACAATCAGAGACTGTTAGGAGAGCAAAATCTGGGTTTAGAAGTGGAGAGGGATGTGTCTTCCTCCTCATTTGGTAGGTTATTTCCCTTTCAGTCTTTAGGGAGACTCTGTCTTTTTTTCACCCCTATTTTTTTCTGCATTTTTTTTCTTTCTTTCTGGGGTCCAGCAGCAGACACACAAAGAACCCCACTCTGGGCATCTGCCAAAGGCACTAAATTCCTCTGCTGCTCCCACCAGGAGATATTTTGGCAGCTTTGGAGAATCAGCTGGAGCTGGGGCTGCTGCTGCAATTTTTTCCTGTGGGATGCCAGGATGATGGAGAGTTCCAGGGGACTGCCTGGGGCTGTGAGCAGTTTGGAGTCTGATAATTACAGAGCAGGATCCTGAATGGACAAACACGTGGCATTTTCCAAAGTGGACTTAAAGCATCTGCAGCTGGCAAGGATTCCTTGTACCCTCTGTGTTTTGAAGCTAAAACAGCAATATCTGCCTAGAAATCTTCATATACTGCTGAAGTTAAGAAAAAACAGTAATGATTTGTTGGGATTTTTTTTTTTTTAAACTGGCAAAGCAGACTAAAAGTGCTCAAAGACATAAATGGTTCTGGGTTACATCAAACCTTGCCACATACTGCATCAGAAATTGCTTATTTTGTTGCTGCTTTCTGAACATTTTCTAGCTCATCTTTTGTTTAGTTGTGGTGCCTGTGACAGACCACCAGCAGCAACATGTTTTCAAGTGGAGAGAAGCAGAAAGTATTTGAAGGGCCAAATTTTATACAAATAAAGCAGGCCAGAGGAAAGGAAACAGCTGAGAGATGAAAATTAAATGAAATATAAATATAAATTAAATGAAATACATATTTATAAATATATATAATATATAAAATATATTTCTATAAATGAATAATAAATGAAATATATGCTGAGTTTCACTTGCAGGGAGATATTTTACCCATCCACGTGGCAGGATTTCTATAATGAAATAACCTTTAATTGCTATTTCTTACTTCAGTTACATAGGAGAGAGTGTTAAGAGGTTTCAGATAGCAGAGTTCCTTAGCTTAAAGCTTCTTTCACCTCCCAGATATCATTCCTCTCATGCTGGGGTGTCTGGGACAGGCTCCTGGGTGCAATATTTCCTTTAGCAAAAGTATTTCAAGTGCAAAATAGAAAAGTAATAATGGCTGAAATAATAGTTCAGTTTTTTTATCACTCATAGCCCAGATTCTGCATAACCTGTCTTGCCCTTTTGATCAAAAGTGAAATATCTTCTATTTGCCTGGTTCAGGACAGAAAATAGATGATTCTTTGGTAGTTGTGCTCTTTGTTTTTGGCTCTTTCTAGATTTTGCCCATAGTAAGCTTTTAAAAAAGAGAAATACCTTTAATAATTTCTGCACATTTATTATGTAAAGAGATGTGAAGATTTAAGGTTGCTCGAGACTTTGGATGATTCCCATTAAGAAAAAAATGAAATGTCTGCTTGGAATTAATCCTGGCTTTATGACATGGAAAAGGATGAGCCATATTCCCATTTAATCAGACATTTCAGATCAAAGTATTGATACCATTTTTTTTTTTTTGAGAAAGTAGATACCATTACACTTTATTATTGTTTTAATTTCCATTTGTCTTCTGCTTAATATGAATTGAGTCTTGAGCCTCTTTTACCCTGCTTCTGTCATCTGTGTTTTATGACAGAAATGGAATGCAGCTCTTTTAATCAAAGTGGACCAGGTTATTGTGCTAGGGACCTCTTAATAAAGTTGCAATTTTAGGGATGATCAAGTAGCATAATAGAAATATTCATGTATCCATGAAGCCTAAAGTAATTATTTCAGCCTTTAATGCAAAGTTACTAAATCTCCAGGAGTAGTCAGGTTATGCAGAGAGCCAGTTCTGATGGATTTTGTGGTGCCTTGCTTTATGGCACTGGGTGGTACTCAGCTCATGGTTTCTAGGAAGTTATTTTAGAGGTTTCCAAAAGACAGAGAGCTTAATCAGACACTGAGAGTGAAGGTGAAATGAGTCAGCTCCTCTGGAAACAATGTCAGTTCAATTTATTTTCATTAAAAAAAACACTACAGAGATTTATAATCCCAAAGTATCTGTAATTTATAATGCTTGCATTTGAAACTTTAATTATGTCCTTGTTGAACCAAACACTGTGTTATTAATTATCAGACAGCAAAGGCTACTGTTTCATTACTAAAATTAGCTTTAAGTTTGCACTGTGCCTGTCTCAGTTCTGTGGTGGAGACATGAGGGAGTAGATGTACAGGATAAACAAATGTGGGTTTAACTCTGATTTCTGAGGCTGGTAAATAATATCCCTTCATCTACTGCTGCATCAGGAGCAGCAGCTGAAGTCCCCTCCCTGCAGTCCTGTGGAAGTCTGAACAAGTTTGGTGAGCCAAGTTTGCCTTCACAAATGTTTTAGGAACTCGAGAGGTTCCACACCAATTTTCCCATTGGCCTGGGCCTGGGGAACCTGTTGCATTTCCTCCAAGGTTCTGTGAAGGGTGGCAGTGGCACTGTGTCTTCTTTTCACACCTTCCATCACTAATTTCTTTAAGAAAACAGCTTGTTGTAATATTTGTAGGTAGAGGTGAGACACTAATTTCTGCACGGTAACTTTGTGGCTCTGTTTCTCCATAGTCCTGTGTGTGCTGTGTGAGCTAAATCTTCCCCAGCCTTTTCTCTTTGCTTTGAAAACTTGAATGGAATGGCTCTCTGAAATGAATTTTATTTCATAATTACACATGGAGAATTGGCACTCAAAACAAATATTGCTGCATGGCCATACAGAAGTTTATACATAAATATTAGTGAATGCAATAAGGAAGTCAGGCTCTTCTCAGTAACAAAAATGAAAGTACTCTATATTTATAAACCACCTTGCTAATAATCAGTCTGGCTCTTTATTACTTCAGATATGCATAATTTTTATTTAGATCTGTGAATGTAATATCATTTGAGAGTTAAATACTTCGTACAGAACATGTGCTCTGGTTTGGAAAGTGCATTTTTATTAAATTTATAAATGAACTAGCATTAGATATTTTAATTATTATTGTCTGTAACACTTCTGGCAGAATTGATGAGCTAGGTTCTCAGAAGAAGGAAACCTCTGGCGTGTATCTGGAAGGTAGAACCACGTCTTCCTAAAACTGAAATTCCTCTTCAGAGGTTTACCAAGGCTGATAACCAAGATTTTCCATATACACACAAATGTATCTATAAAATAAAACTTATTTATATGATAATCACACCGACCTATGGAAAAATAATTCAATGTGTGCCCAGCTGTTGGCTGGTGTGACCCTTGTTAATTTGCCTTCCCTAAAAGAACCACTATCTTCAGCAGAACTTTTTGCAGCACTGAGCTTGGACCAAACTCTTCAGTGTTTCCACTGCACTTGTGGATCCCAAGCAGCCCAGACTGGATCCAGGCTGTCCATGAGTGCAGGGTGACTGCTGCTCAGTTAGCCAGGACACATGGTTAGGGTTCCTGAGGGATTGTCCCTTCTGTGGTGGGATGTCACCAGATGACACAAGGAAAAACAACGCACCACAGCTATGGTCACGATGAAGAGACTCATTTATTTCCTCTGACTCCAATCATTGATAGTTCCCAAAAGGTGCCAGTGACACTGGACAAACTACCTGTACATCAAATTTCTCCGCCTCGATGAAAGAATGCAAAATAGGTTGTTTACAGAAAGTTGTGTGGGAAAGTTCTCTACAAGAATGTAAACTCAGAAGGCTTTAGAAAACTCTTGCAAATCAGGGCGACATTGGGAGTAGCAGGACAGATAAATGGGCGCAGAACTGGAGTGAAGCAGACAGGCAGCAATACAAAAGCTGCTGTTACAAAGCATCTTCACAATTTTGGAACAAATCTGAAATGCTCTTAGGCTACTGCTTGCAGTCATTTAGTTGCCATACCTTAATCTGCCCCCAAATCTTCATTTCCTGTGTCACTGTGCCATGGCGTGGATTATTTCCAGGCATGTTCAGGGTGGTGATGCCTGAGCTGATGCTCTGCAGGAGCACAGGCAGTTTGCTGTGAGTTTAAGTCACGTATCTGCAGCAAATGCTGATGTCTTATAAAGTGTGTGGCTCTTTCCAACTCTCTTGATTCTTTCTCTCTGTGATATCCATTTCTGTTTGTTCCACTTTCTCTGAGCTTCACCTCATTGCCCTTGAGCTTCTCTCGTCCCTCATTGCAGTTTTTTCCCTGTTAGAGTTCTAAGGGATTGTCTTGCTGTTCTGCCTGTGTTTTGCTCTTCTTTCATGACCTCTGTTTCTTCTGCTGCTGGAGTTAATGTTTCCCTTTGCTACTCACAGAGGGGTCGCTGCCCCCATCTCCCTGCCTGTCCTCTGACTTCATTCTTTCCCTGCTGCTGAGCACAAAAAAAATTGGAGTGGAAAGGTAGATTGGCAAGTAAACTGATCAATGACAATTTGATAACCTTCCTCCCAACCTGGAACTCCCAAACCATGATTTTTTTACTCCGATGTGTCAGCCAAAGAACTAAATCCACAGGAAGATTTAGAAAAGGATGTAGGAAAAAAGAGCAAAGAAAGTCACCACCACAGGGAGCTTCCACCATTGCATCTATTTCAACAGAACGTTAGGCCTTGGAAGGTGCACTTCTAAAGCTTTCCTTGGAAAAATAACTTCCTTTGATTCTCCCAAGGGCTGGGTGCCCCCAGGGCAGGTGCCAGCGCTGCTTGAGACACTGCATGCAACAACCCCCTGCCAGGGAGAGGTGGCACACCTGGCTGAATTCCCCAATCCTGTTGGCTGCACTGGCTGGTGAATGAAATGGAAATTTATGCACCTGGTGTAGGAGCTTGGGGTTCCAGGAGCAGCATTTCATTGTGGTCGAGAAGTGGGTTTTGCAGTGGCAGCAAATGGGCTTAAAAATAATGCACAGAGCAAGCACAGGGATGAAAGAAGGTGTTTTGTTAGGGAGCTGCATGGCATCTGGGGTGAGGGGCTTGCAGAGTGAGGCTTTGGAGCCTCACTGCCACTTCCAAATGGACCCATGAGGCTGCTGTATAACATGTTTTATATATATATATATATATATATAAATCTAACATTTTCTAATATATATATTATTATACATAATTATACATAATAATAGCTACAATTATACAATAATATATAATATACAATTACATATTATACATAATATATATTGTATATTCTAATCTATAATATATATTATATATATTATATATATATATATAAGAATTTAATATATAAATGTATTTTATAAAATAAAATTTAAAAAATCAACCAGCCAAGAAAAAACCCAAACAACAAAGCTCAGGTGGGTCATTATTCTATGAAGTTTAAAATCCAGAATATCTCCAACTATTTCTTTCTCCCTCAGGACTTGTTTTAGGAACTGAACAGGTTGGGTTGGACATATGGCTTCAGGTTTTTTAAAATTAGTTATATGGGAAAAAGGCACATTTCTGTCAGTCCAGGAAGGCCACAGAGTTCCTTAATAGCTCTCACACCCTTTTATAATGTGGATAAAAGACTATTGGACAACTGTAATTGTCATCTGTTCCTGGCTGTCTGAAAGGAACAGTGAGAAGGGAGAAAGGTTTATGCCCATCCTCAGTGTGAATTTGTGTTTTTGCTCGTCTCCTGCCGTGCATATAGATAGCTAATATTGCTGAGATTGCCTTCCCTTCTAGATACATAAGAGATAACTGGTACCTATTTGAGAAATGTGTAAATGGCCTTGTGTTTATTGAATATTTTTGAATACAAAAAGAGTTGTTTATACCAGTACAGATGATATTTTCATTTTTGACAAGTTTTAGTTAAGCAGTGCTGCACAAGTAATTTCTTGCCTTCTAAGCAGAGCAATGAGAAGTTACAGAAGGTAAGAAAAAAGGATTTGCACAGAAAAATAAAAAAACAAGGGAAAAAAAACCCCAAATAATATTGAAACTGTTACACAAACATAGAATATTTATGAATTTGTAGCTGCTAGAATAGTGCAGGACATCCATACTCGATACTGACCACCAGAAATTAATTTAGAATGAATATTTCAATCCACAACTCTTCTATAAAGCCCTAACAAATGTGCTAAGCATGATCTTTCCCAGCATGTTTCCTTTTTAGGAGGTGAAAAAAAGAACTGCTTATTTCAGGGATTTCTATCTCCTCATGTGGTGGCAGTTGCTGTGCGAGGTGGTTACTTGAGAAGAAAAGCAAAGAAAAATGGAAATTTATTTCTATATATCATCAGGCTGGAATAGCCCTTGGCTTTTTTTTAGAAGGTTTTAGGTTAATTCCTTTGCTAATTTTTGTTGGGTTTGGGTTTTATTTTCTCCTGACACAATTTTTTTTTTCCTACATGACGCATGCATGGTATTTAGAAATAGTGAGAGAAAAGAAAAAGCAGGAATAGTTGAGTTGGAGAAGGACCCATTTTTATATATTGTCACTGCTTCTTTATTTGGGTAGTGAAGCCTAAGGTCATGCTTTTGAAGTGCCTGCTACTTGAGGATGTCCATTTAAATACTGAAGTACCTAATTCTCAGGACAAGTTCTGCACGTAGCAAAACGTGACTCCTTAAATGTGTTTCAAATTGGAAATCTGCACCCAGGAATAATCTCTGAGAATTGATTAATCTGTGCTGTGGGAATTCCTGCTGTCCTCCTTTAATGTAAGCCTGCTCCTGCTGCTGCTAGAGAACCCACACTGAAGAAACAAATCCAAATGTTGAAAACTGAAGTCATTTTCCCGTTCTTTCTCCCACTTTCTGACAAATTCTTTTCCTTTATCATGGTGAAAAATGGAGGGAGATGGGAGCCCCCAAAGGGATGAAATAATGATCTCCATGGGAAGTTTGTGAGTTTGGGGCCACTGCTGTTCTACAGATGCCTCTGGTGGGCCCACATAAATCTCTGTGCCAGCAGAAACCGAAGCACTGCAGCAGGTTTTCCTTGCTACTGCCTCAATTTACAGATGAGGAGCAAAGAGAACATGATGAAATAATGTGGTTTTTAAGCAAATGTTTATTCATGAAGCTCCCATCCTTCTGCTGGCCCTGCCTGGGCTCTCAGCAGGCTGTGGGATGCACACCCCAGGCTGGAGCAGCATCTGCCGCACAAAAATGAAAACACAGCTCAGCTGGAGAATTAAAAAAAAAAAAAGGACTTAATGATTCTTTCACCAGTTCTAATATGACAGGGAATAAAGTTGCTTACTGATGGCAGTAAGTGATGTCTGATTGATGCTACAGGAGGGTTTTTTGCTTATGAAGTGATTCAAGAAAAATGTTTTCTGAAAAAGAAGTGAACTGGTTTCAGTTCTGTCCTGAAGGAATTCTTGGGGATGGAAGAAATTCAGTTCTCATTGTACTGCATGTAAGTGCTCCTGGAAAATGTGTAGTTTTCACCTCTCTTTCACTACTGACATGCTGCCTGGCATCATTATCTTTAAAATTAATTTGGATATTCTGAAGGAATGATTTTTGTGACTCAGGAAAAGTGTTCTTCTTGGGAAAAACTGAGGTGATTAAGGGAATGTAAAGGGTATATCAAATGTTTTGTCAGTGGGTGTTTTGTTGTTTCTTCTACCTGAAAATAAGGTGATTATATTTTTTTGAACTGGACTATGATATTTAGGTTGTTTTCCTACAGTTTTGCCCATTAAAAGCTGTTATTTAGCTTTTCCATGGTATTTATGCATTCTGAAAGGCTTAAAATATTCTACTGATGTCCCTTTAAAAAAATAACAAAGACAGGAACAGGGAAACCTAACTGAAAATGCCACCTCAACTTTTATCTCTGCCCCACAACAACAAAATTAAGTGTTCTATAAATCTGGATTTGAGCAGAGATATTAATGACTGCATTATGAGCAAGTTCATTATGGGAATATTCAGTCTTCTGTAACAATATAAATTTAGGATGTAATGTCAGTGGAACAGAAAATCATCTCAGGTTAATAAGTGCCCCTGCTTCTTAAATATCAGGGCAAAGATGAAGATTTTATGCGTAAAAGTTGAGGATATTTCAAATCCATTGAGTGAGAAATAGTGGCCATTTCTGCAAATTGCTCTCACCATTTGCCTAACCACTGCACTACCTGAACTCATTTAAATCCTTATCATAATACAATGGGAGACTGAAATACTTTGTCCCTCTCATTTCATAATTAAAGGTTAAATGTGAGATAAAATATCAGAGACCTGTTTCAAAAAGTGTTCTTGAGTTCTTCACTTCAATAGTAAATGCTTATTAGGATTAGTGTCATGGTTTTTCTTGCAGAAAACCAAACCAAACTGAAATCCAGTGTGACTGCCCTGCTGTGAGAGGCTTTGTGCTTCAAACTAAGTTTACAAACTCACTTCTGCATCCTGTTTCCTGCTGTAACAATAAGATTCTACATTTGTTCTTGCTAATTCTTTGCATTTATTTTACAGCTCAGAGGAGCTAATGGGAATTTTGGCATCCCTAGCTCGTGGTTGTGAGTTTTGTGCTCGGATTTCTCCCCGTGGCAGGGCTGCAGGTTTTAAATCTGCTCAGTGATGCTCACTGTGTTAAAGAGGTGAATCCTGGAGAGACTGGAATTCTCCAAATTCACCAAATTCTAACACAATTAAGCAGATCAGGTATCATGTTTTGAACTGACTTGAAAGGGCAAACTGAGTGTTTTGTTTATGACCTTTTAATCTTGTCTACGGCAAATTAAATTGTGCCTACTGAAAGTGAATTTGGGAAGATGATGAAGTGTCTTATGGCAGGAAAATCCATTAGGAAGTTTTGAGTGGGGCTTGATGAATTTCTCTTTGGAGCTTCATGAGCATGTGGCATTACTTCTGGTGCAGTTATTTGTGTTTTGTGTGGTGAGGGGAGGAGGATGAACACCAGGCACAACGTTGGATCTCCTTGTGGAGAAATACTGAATTCTGTGATTTTAGTCAACTCACAGGTAAAACTTGTGCAGCAAACTTTGCTGGAAAACCCAAAAGGCATCTTCAATTCATGCCACAATCTCGAAAAGCAATGTTTTGCAAAGCAAGTTATAGAGTCACAGATATTTGGTTTTATTTAAAATAGGGCTCTCATCTCAATATGGGAGCCCCCACCCCTGGAAGTGTCCCAGGCCAGGTTGGGTGGGACTTGGAGCAACCAGGAAGGTGCCCCCATGGCAGGGGTGGGATGAGATGATTCTAAAGGTCTCTTCCAGCCTAAACCATTTTAAGATACTCTGATTTTCAGGCATTGTGTGGGAATATTGGTGCTAATGGAAATCTCTCCTCTTTCAGTTCATTGCTATTATCATAGACAATGATAATTTTAGATAAAATCTGTCATGCAGTCCTTTCAGTAAAATTTCAAGTTCTATCACTAAGTCATCACTGTCATAAGGAAACTCTTCTAAAACTTCATTACTTGGTTGAAAATACCTTTTAAATTTTCACCTTAGATTAGTTCAAGTTCTGTCAAAACCACTGAAACTTATTGCAAACACGGTTCTAATGCTCCTTTCAGAAGTACAGAGTAAACAATAAACAAGAAAGTGCTTTGGCAAGGACAGAAGCATCAGTTTAGACACAGGAGGGGAAAAAAAAAAGAGTAAATAATATGGATTAGTAGGATTAAAAGATTAAAGTAAGAAAGAAACGGGCGATGTTCCTTACAAAGCTGCCACCTTGAGTTTCATTTCCAGCCCCAGCTGCTCTGGAAATGGTTCAGAAAAGGAGGAGAGATTCTCTGCAGCCTCCAAATTGTAGGCAAGGTGCATAACTTCACCCTAGAATATTGCTTTTTTTTAATCAAAGGACACTACTGACATTGAAGGCAGTTTGGATTGCTCACTGGATAAGCACACATGGAACAGTTGTGGCACACTCAAATGTGAAGTACCTATGGGCTGATTGCAGCTTTGCATTTCCTGCAGCTTTGAGTACCCAAAAGGGAATTTAAAGTGAAAAATGGCTTTCAAAAGGAGGGGATCAGGGAGCTGCTTGCATTACCAAGTTGCAGGTTGAATAACAAAGTTACCTTAAATAAGTACAATTTTAAGTGAGACAGTGTCATCTAAATTATAATTGCTATCACCAATACTGGTTTTCACACAGTCACACCACGCAAATCTAACTTGGGCAAAGAGAGACTAAAGAAATAGAACTTTAGGAAATCAAAAGAGATTCAGTGCTAAGCTCTTCCAAGCAAGAACTTAAATTCTGAGTCACTCAGAACCTGGTTTAGCTAGAGAAATTGTTTCATTGGACTCACTGCAATTCAGATGTTTGCCATTTGTAAACCTCAATATGAAAATTTAAAAAAATGAACTGAAATTTCATGAGTATTATTTTTTATCTCTTTTAATAACATTAGAAATGAAGCAGAAAATGGCAGTTGTGTTGATCTGTTTTCTGAGTTGAGCAGAGCTGACACCTCTCTGTAAAGAACTACATTTCCTGTGAGACACAGCACAGGGTGAATCAAATGAACATTATAAACAATCCTTGAAGTTTAAATAATTAGGATAAACCCAACTTTTTCTGCATAATACAAGTGGGCTTTGTCTTGAAGGATATAGAAGTTAAATTTTTGAAGAGAACACAGGAACCATAACTACTTTAGTCATTTTTTGTCACATTTTTCAAGTGATGAGTAGATAAATGTTGTTGCAGCTGGGGGTGATGGGTGTGAGCACAGCTGAGCAGCTGCCCTGGCAGTGTCAAAAGGGGATTTCAGAGCAAGGTGTTTCAGTGTGGGTGAAGAGAGGAGCTGCAGCATTTCTGCTCACTGATTACATCTTTCCCCTGCATTTCACAAAATATTAGCTTGAGTAACTTTTAGTGAGGTGGCTCTGAATGTGTGTTAGAGCTGAATACACTTTTCTTGCCTCAGAAGCATTAGTATTCAGTGTGTGCAGTTCAGCTTTGAAGTGGCCTGTCAGCTTTGAAATACACGACTCAATACAGTGTTCAAAGAAAAAAAAAAATAAAAAACACCCACAACCTCATTGTACAGGCTTGTTACTGCTTGGGAATTAAAATAATACCAATAATTAGCTTTTTACTATTGAGCATGGCACGTGTTGCACCAGTGTAAGAAACCACTGTGAAATACCCCTGAGGTTATTCTGAACTGAGTGTTAAGCTTGTCCTTTCTCAGCAGGGGGAGGCTCAGGACCTATTTTTCTTGGGAAAGTCTTTCTGCACCCCATAAATTGAGCCCTCTTTGAATGGGACACTTGTTATTAAGGACCTAAAGCACTCTGGACACCAGAACAGGGAGGAGCACTGAAGTAATCACAGAACTTAATAAAAAAAATCTTTAATATTAAAAAGTAATAGATGCATAGCAAAAGTCTCACGTGGCCTTGAGACAAGAACTGGTTTCTTTAATCTTCACAAAACTATCCCAATATTGCATTTGTGGTGTTGGATTTTTGCAAATCAATAATGGCTTTGCTGCTGATTTTTATTTCTTGAGAGAGAAGAGGAAGGCAATGGCCTGCTGCTCTGTGTGCTGGGTGGTTCTTTATAAAATTGTGTGCTGGGAATGCTGCAAAGGGAACTTCAGCTCCCTGAGCGATGCATGCAAGGAGCAGCACAACTTCTGCTCCTTCCTTGCTTTGAAAACCAGCAGAGCTGATTGTTCTGTGCAGCTGGTTCTTAAAGCAGCAGAGAGCCACAGAATCACAGACTGTGTTGAAGCATTCCTTGTATTGCTCTTTAATGCCAAAGGCAACTGCATAATTGGTTATTTAAGCATGTTTCATTGCTGTGAAATTGGCAATTTCTTCCTTCCACGTGATATTGTGTTCATATTTTCATGAATTGCATCATTTTAATGCATGCAGGAGTTTGCACAGTGCAAAGTGGGCTTCTCTGTGATTCAAGTAGTTGTAACAATATTTAAATTGCATGTAAGGTACCATATTCCAGCTGCTGATATGATCATTTATGACTAACCGATTACAATTTGTTAGCACAGAGCTGACCTTTTTCTTGTAAGGAAAGGGCACATTTTACAGCTTTCTGAACATGTCTTATCCACTTAGAAGGTTCTACAGAAAAGTAACATGTAGTGACATTTAGTTTTATTCTAGTTCACTGCCATTAGCCTCCTCGTGCTGACTTTTACATGGTTGTGCGTGGGGCTTTATCAGGAGAGCACAAACTCAGCCTGTTCCCTGCTGCATCTCAGAGCTGCAGAATTCCTGCCCTGCCTGCCACACTCTGTGCTCCTGCCTGTGACACACCAGCTCCTGAAGAAACACAGCATCATCAACCCAGGGATCACGTTTCTTCATGGCTCTGGAGCATCGTTCTTTGCAATACCTGTGCTTTGCCATGAGCAGTCGTTGCTGATTGCCCTAAATCCCTGTAGGCAGAGCAATGGACATGCTCAGGAAACCAATTTATGTGGCTGTGTTCTTTGAAATATCCACCTTTCACTGTTCCATCTCTGTGCTATTCAGTGTGCTCTGCTTTGCACCCCTTGGATCAGTTCAGGAGTTAGAGCAGGGGAAGTTTTGCTGAGAAATTCAACCATGAATTTCTATTTTCAATTCAATATTCAATAGTATTTTCAATATTTTCAATATTATTATTACTATTTCAATAATTCAACCATTAATTTCTGTTGGTTTTTTTTTTTTCCTTTCCCCCACCCAGTGTTTAGTGGATTCAGGCATAAAATCGAAGGCATTTCACAGGCTGTTTGGTATGTGTGGGACAGCACGGTTCAAAATGAGGTTTTCCTTTCAGTTATTGGAATGTTTGGAGTCTGTTGGATTGACTGAGGGAGGGGTAGTTAGAGTGTGTGAGTAACAAAAGGCTCAGACCATCCCTCCTCCACCCCTCTGGTCAGCCTTCCTCCAGTGTGCTCATTAAAGTGATCAGTGATTTTCATCAGGGAACAGAAGTGCTCCAGACCAAAAGAAAATCGAGTCCAAACCACCTAAGCAGCTGTCTAAAGCTGACTGGGGTCTTGAGTTCTTGTTTTGGCTTGGAATGCTTTCCACTGCTTTGTGTTACTCCAGTTTCCAGTATTTGACAATGTTGATGGAGTTTGGAATAAAAGCAGTGGATAAGAATTCAGTCCAAACATATAAATTTGGCAGTGAATCATTAATCAGTCCCTAATTATTAGCACTCACCAAAGTATTGCTGGTAAGAACAGCACAGATTTCAGTTTTAGCCAGACAAAGAGCTTTCTGCTGAACAATTAATATGCAATGCGCATCTGTTTTGAACTATTTTAAACTTGTCTCCTCTTCAAAGCTAAAAAAATCAGAATCTATATTTAGGCTCAGGCAGTTAATTAAGCCCCTCTCTTGCTTTCTGATGTGGTACCAACCTTTTGGCCAAACTTTGTGTTTGATTTACCCATGAAGAATTTTATCCTTATCCTGTTTTGTTGTTTTGGGTTTATTTTTCAGCTGTGTGGATAACTATCCATGTCCATAGCAGGTTTCTTTTGAACACATGTAAGACTTATATAAATGAACACACTTCATAGCTGGTTTAGAGCATAAATTCATACAACAATTTCAAAAGAGTAGCACAGCAAATAAGGGGCATGAAACTAAGAATAATAAACATATAAAAGCTGAGAACCTGTATGGCAGCAGGTCTAGTTTGTGTTTCCAAAGAAAAGGAATGTAGCAGTGTGGAAGTGGTGCAAAAGCCACATTAAATAAAGAGGGCAGGCAAAGGTTTATTGTGTTTATTTGTCATTGAAGTGGCTTGTGTCAGTAAGAGAACGATGAGCTTGATTTCTGAAGAGTCATCTGGAAGCAGAAGTTCTTTATTTATACACGTAGGAGGAAAGAGATGGATTTCTATGGCAGAGCTCATTTGCTCCTTTTGATTAGGGGCAATGACAAGGTCCTTCCGTGAATTTTGCATGAGAAATTTTGCTTTTTACAGTGCTTTGTTAAAAATGAGATTGCAGCAGATATCACCTTGATAAGTAGCTAAAATAATTCTGCACAGCTTAGTGAGATCTGGCAGCTAATGTCTAGTTTAATATCTAATACATTAGACACATTACTTATTAAAATTTTCTGTGGCTAAATCTGAGAGGGAGTAGACAATTTTATGGTCACATATTAATAACATCTATATATAGAACAGTCCAGAGGAAGCAGGAAGGACATTTTCCTGCCTTGTCTTGCAGGAATTGTACAGCCTGTTTGCTATGGCTTGCTCTTTTCAGGTCAAAAGGAGTTAAATGGAATTTCTGTCCAGCTGTATGCACAGTCTGTAAGGTTCATTTCTCCTGAAACAACTCTGTGTGCCTGAATTAGGTTTTACTCCAGCGAGTTATTTTTATGATATGGGAGATATAGGTCAAGAAGGATTAAGGAGCTGAACACAAACTGGTGGTTATGACCTAATGGGAACATGGAAGCAGAGTTTCCTGATTTGCCAGACCAAAAGCAAAGGGACAAAATTGTCTCAGATGAATGAAGGGGCAGATAAATGGGGTTTCTTTCTCATTTGACCAGAATTTCTGCAGTAGAATAGAGAAGTCTTTTACACTGGGAAACACATTTTACTGAGATTAGGCCATTTTAGAGGTGTCATTTTCAGGCTTGTTACCAGAACGAGGCACTTTGGAGCAGATTACTTTTGCAGGTGAATAAATTGGAGTGTTATTATCCTGCAGAGCTCTTGGCCTTATCACATCAGAGCAGATACCCTGAGATGGGCAGGCATTTAGACCCCAGTTAAATGGCTACAATTATGTCACAAATGAAAGGGTGAAGATTGTTTTCAGTGTTTGGAAATTCTGATGTTGAATTGGGAAAACACAGAAAGACTTCTGAGATTAAATTTACAGTTTATATATAAATGTATATTGATCTTTCTGCTTAAAGGTCTACCTATATCTTATTGCCAAAAGATATCCCTAGCCAAACAGAAAAGATAAGGTTGTTTCTCTCCCTCTCTTTTAAAATATTTACATGAAAATATGTTAGATGGGGTTTGCACCATATTTACAAATCTGGAAAACAAGAAACTGTGGTGTTTCTACCAGACTGTTGTTTTTTATAGATATATGTTATGGCAAAATTTCAAACACCTATTTTTCTTCACTACCCAGATGTCGCTGAAATAAAGGATGAGTTTGGATGAAAGATTGACACCAAGGAGTACAGCAAAGTGCAAGTGTGCCAGTGGCAAAAGTGTAAAATGGCTCAGAAGTGTAGCAGAGGGGGGCATTTACTTTATGCAGAAAAACAAAGGACACAGTTGAGAAAAATAATTCACCTGTGCCAGTGATTCTGGCTGTTGGCAGCAGCAAAGTGTTGGTTAAGAGTCTTCCAAAAGACAAAGCAAAGTTTGAATGGCTTTGGGTTTTTTTTTACCTCGTTTTATCTTTAAATTTTCAATGACTTTTTAGTGTGTTTAGTGTAAGAGGAGTGTGTTTGTTTTTCCTTCCCGTGCCCTCACCTCTGGCTCAGGCACGAGCACTTGTGTTGTCATCGTGCACTCACCATGAAAATCTCTTAATTATGATCTGGCTTTTAAGAGCTCTGTACCTGAGTTGCTAACGGGAAGGAATGTTGCTTAGGACACTTTTATTTGAGACCATGTTGCCTTGAAATGATGGGGTTTTTTTTAAATTTCCTGGTGTATTATTAAGAGAGCAATTAGCCGTTTATGTGGATGGCTGCTTCCACACTTGGAATTTCATGGGCTTTGTGCTGGTGTCTACACAAGGGAAATGTCCCCTCTGACATAAAGGAAAACCAAGATGACTTTTTTTATCAAGGCTCTCATATTTGCTGTGAAAGCCACAGATAGAGCAGTCTGTAGATATATGTTGTAATCCCTGAAGGAGTACAGGAAATAATTTTGTAATCTGCAGTTCCAACAAGCATGCAATAAGAAGAATTCCTTGAAATGTATGGGTGTGGTTAAAAATCTGTTGAAAATAAGTTCAAGTACAGCAGAATTTTGCCTCTGTGTCTTATAAAATTTGCAAATTTCCCTAAAACGTTATGGTAAAATTAACTGAAGTTGTCTTTTGATGTTTCAACCCCCTACTGAGACAGGTTTAGGGACTAAAACTCTCTGTGAGTCTGCTTGGCTATTACTAAAGTGTGGCAAAGCTCAGATACCATCAGTTAGCCAACCCAGGTTTCACATATCCTCTGTCATTAAAAAAATATCTTAAAACAGGCAGGGAAGCTCAAGAGTTAATAAATAGATGTAAAATTCCTGATTTTTTTTTCCTTGAATCTGTTATTGCAGAAAGCTTTAGGAGTTATCTGAGCTGATGTTGTTTTCAAAAGCAGAATGTGCCCTTTAAAACAAATCAAGGGCATGTCTGAACTCTTAAATTTTTTTTGAGTTATTACGGTTAAAAAAGAGGTCAGATTAACTGGAAGATGTCTCCAGTGGAGTTCTGAAGCCTTGGCTAGTTTCTCACTTCAGACCTGCTTTAGAATAGTGAGACACAAAGAAATAAAAGGAATCTCAGGGTTTTTGTTCTTTTTAGTTTTCTGAAGAATGATATGACCTTTTCAAGGAAAGAAGCCTGCAGTGCCTGAAGTCACAAGATATCCACAAACAACTCTAAAAATAATGGCTTACCATGTTTTCTTTAATTTCCAGTCTGAATAGATTGAAGTTTGTGTTTGATGTGAGTGTTACACTCAGATATTTAGGTAAAAATGCAAACTGGAATGAAACACTCATCCCTCTCTCTGTGAGGCATGAGTTACAGTAACATGCTGAATTGCATAGCCAAGGAAAGAATTATTCTGGGTAAACTGAGCAGGTAATTTTATTGCAGTAATAGAACACAGTGATGATTTAAAGATGGCCATGAAGGTTGTGTGTCCTCAGCAAGAGCCCAGCTGGGACAGAGGTGTAAATTTGGAAGATGCACCATGGTCCAGGATGACAAAGTCTGGCTGTGGTGCAGAACTGGAACTTCTGCTCTGTTTTGGGAGAGAAAACTTGTCCAGAGCCTCCCTTCTGCCACCTCCCACAGCAAAGGGTGTTTGGTGCTACAGGACAAGTCCAGAGCAGGAAATCTTCACAGACAGCACAGGGTACAGGCAGGTGTCTCTGCTCTGTGGAGGTGTTGGTTTTCTGCTAGCAATGGTCACAGGGAGAAAGGAATTCCTGAGAGTTCAGGAACTGCAGTGGATTTCCTGACTGAAATCAGGAAATATGAGCAAAGATGAAATTTGAGGGAAAGAAAAACAAGGTTGGCTGGAGTTTTGAGTCTTCAGGCCAAGACTCATTGAAGTCTGAAATAAAACGTGTGCTGAGGAAGGGCAATTTGAACTAAAGCAGATAATTAGTTCTTTCTAGTTAATTGTACAACTGGCAGTTTTAGAGGAGGAACTATCACCTTGTGGCTGTGTGATGTACAAATAACTAAGATTACCAAGAAAAAAAAAAAAAGGAGTTTATTGAATGTAAGTGCTTGACTCCCTAATACCTCGGAATTATCTTGAAAAGAGAATAGGACGAATCATCCCAAAAAACTGAGCAAATATTTTCTGGGGATCGGGTTGTAATATTTTCTATCACATCCAGTCCTAGTCTTAAGTGGATTTATTTGTTCTTAACTACCTCACTGTGCATGGAGGTGAATGTACACAAACGACTTTTGAGCCTTTTAATAGTTTTTTTGTTATTTTTATGTACTGGGCAGAAAAAGCAAGTTGGACTCCTGTTGCTAAATAGACCTCTACATTTTATGTAGACATTTTACAAGTGCCAGTACTTGTTGGTAAAGTTTCTTTTGTAGCAGGAAATAATGCAAACAAAGAAATTCTTCAGTACTTGAAAAGTATTGAAATATGGACTTAGATTGTATGAACAGGTTGTGTTACTCTCTGAAAGAAAATCCCTGTTATGAGTAGCTTCACAGGAGAAAGCTCCTTTTCCTTTTCCTTTTCCTTTTCCTTTTCCTTTTCCTTTTCCTTTTCCTTTTCCTTTTCCTTTTCCTTTTCCTTTTCCTTTTCCTTTTCCTTTTCCTTTTCCTTTTCCTTTTCCTTTTCCTCTTTTCCTTTTCCCTTTTTCCTTTTCCTTTTCCTTTTCCCCTTTTCCTTTTCCTTTTCCTTTTCCTTTTCCTTTTCCTTTTCCTTTTCCTTTTCCTTTTCCTTTTCCTTTCCCTTTCCCTTTTCCTTTTTTTCCTTTTCCTTTTCCTTTTCCTTTTCCTTTTCCTTTTCCTTTTCCTTTTCCTTTTCCTCTTCCTTTTCCTTTTCCATTTTTTTTTTCCCTTCCTTCCTTTTTTGCCTTCCTTTTCCTTCTCCTTCCTTTTCCCCTTCCTTCCCCTTCCCTCCCAGGCCAGGTTGTGTTCTCTGCGATCCAAACCAAAGTTACAAGTTTGGGAGATGTTGTCAGGACAGAAGATTGTTTAGGATCACGTAGAGAAGCCTTTGTGACCTTGCAGGCAGCAGAAATGAAAGGAAATTCAGTGCTAGAACATGTACATAGGCAATGAGGGTGATGCATGTGAGGAGTGAAGCCTGTCAGAAATAATGGATGAGAAGGCTGCTGACTTCACCTGATCACTGTGGGCTGGTAATGACAATAAAAATAATCACAAAAAATATTCTGAGGGGGAAAAATGTATGCCACCCCATCTGGAATACTGTTTACAACTCTGATCAGCTTTAGTAAAGAAAGGATTGCTTTGGCTTGGCAGGTATTTATGACTAAATTATCAGAAGGCATCTTTTATGGAACTGTAGTCACAAGGAGCTTGATGTTGTGTGGTTATTGATAAAATTATTATAAGGGTATTACTGAGCTGTAAAATACATGAAAAGAAGAGAAAAGGGAATAAATATCTCAGTGAAAAGCTTTTCCAGCTGAACAAAATGGAGTGAAATGGTTATATCAATATGCTGGAAATGAGAAGTGACCTAACTCTTGATTTCTGCAAGTGGGTCAGAAGACTTAAATGCTTTTAGGAAGATGTTCAGTTAAATATGAACAGAGCCTACATTCTACAATTCAGGGTTTTGTCTTGGAAGAAGTGGGAGAATGTCAGAAATTGCTCTTCACTCCCAGTGAGCTGAAATAATCTCCTCCCAAGAGCCTTTATCTCCTGTTCAACAGCATAAATCCATGAGAACGTGTGAAAATAACAACCACTTCTGAGGCTGCTATGTGGGTTTTTGGAATGATGGAACACCTCATAATTTCGTCCATTTGCCTCTCTTGAAAGTAAAATCGGTGCTCACACTCTTGCTGAGTGCTGAGCATTGTGTTTGGAGCAGATTTTTCTCAGTTCTTATGCAGATTGAGACTTGATTGCCTCAAATCTGCAGCAGAAGGGCCCAGGAGCCAAATGCACTCCTCAGAGTGTTGGAATTATTTCTGTGGAGCCACTGGGGAGCATCAGTAAGTCCAAATACCATTAAAGGGGATCTCTGAGCCAGTGGAGCCGCAGATTTGGATCTTGAACAAGCTGTGAGTAGTGATAAGTGGACTTAGTGAGCCCTGAGCTGGCTAAGCCAGGCCACTGCACTTGTCCTTTTTACAGATGAGAGATCGAGGATTTCTTTTTGCCCCCCTCTTCTTGCTCAAGAGAAAACCTCATCTTCCACTGATTGTGATTCATCACTGCCAGAGATAATCTACTGGGAAGCAGCAAGACTTGAGGATTCCTGAACTACTAGGTGCTGACAGATATCTGAATCAAAAATTGTCTCTAAATCCCCCTCTCTTCCCAAACTTTCTATTACCTGGAACTAATTTTGGCTCTCCTTACTTCTATGAGATGTATGTTAGGAAGGAATTTAATCCAACAAGATTTTTACAGCAAGGTAAATGTGAAGTGATTGGATGCATATTCCCATCTGTAACCCACTAGTAATTTTTTCTTATAATCCAAGAACATTTATCTTGAATTTGGAATAGTGTAATTTAGTCTAGGCATTGAATGGCAGCAGGAAAGAACACCCTGATTTTGATTCCTTTAGTTCCTAATATTGTCTAACAAGGTTCTTAAGATTCCCATCTAGATTTATAGCTTGTGACTTGTGTTCCATGAAGAAAATGTATGAATTCCAAGTATGCAGGAGTTGAGGTATGAAATAATTACATTTAGATATCTAATAACCATGTTTTGGTAAAATTACTCTAAACTCTTTATTCTCTTCAGATCCATTAAGCTTGGGCAGTTACTCAGGGCATTTAGATTTTTGGATGACATTCCCTAGTTCAAACTTTGCCTTCTGTAAGATAAATTTCCCTCTATAAAATGAGAACAGAACAAACACGTGCTACCCTTCACCTATGATTTCTGAGCTCTTGTATTTAGTCCTTTCACAGATTTGTGACATTATTGTTGCTTTTACATTCCTGTCTGTATGTGCAAATATTTATAGGATATTTTCCTCCTTAGAGGATATTTTCCTCCTTATCCTCCCCCCTCCTAGCTCATGAAAATAAAGAACTAAAAACTGGAATGTACTTAATGACTTCAGGTTCACTCCTTCAGCTGTTCCTGACAGCCAGCAGGAACTTTATCTAAAATGTCTTTTTGAGTTGTAATAGAAATAGGATACTCTTTCAATTTCTGTCTTGTCTTTGAATATACAAGAAAATCTTCATGGGAATTTCTAGAGAACCTAATTAAAGCAGATGTAAAATTAGCAAGATTAGAAGGATTTGCTCTAGAGCCTAAAAAAGAATAAGTCTCTGCAGGTGATTGTAAGTAATGTATAATATGTATATAATGTAAGAGGAAATTCTGAGGGATGTACACTTTTTTTTTGAGGAATAAGTTTAACTGCTGAAGGTCATTTCTAGAAGAGGTGGATGTATATTACAGCTGGCCTTACAGAAACATTTGCTACAGCTTGATCCATTTTCCTGGAGTATAGTAAGGAGAGATATCCCAGGGTTAAGAAATGTGTCAGATCTGGTGTTCATTAAACTTACACACATCCATAATCAGCTCCTCTGTGCAGCTGAGAGATCTCTGATTCGTGCATGACCTGCTGGTTAAACATCATCTCTCTTTTCTAAATAGTGTTGTCATCTGTGCACCAGTTGTAGCAATGAAAGTAAAATCTATTCTCCTGAGAGCTGAGGCAGGACATCACTGAGCACCTACTTGGAAACAGCTGGCTGGGTTAAAAATGATTTCTAATCTATAGCCAGAAGTCACCAGGTGCTCAGAAGGGGCACAGAGAGAACAGGTCTAGGTGCAAAACTACTTTGTAGTAATATGTAGCTTAGATTTAGGGGATCTTAAACAGCTGAGAGCAGACATCCAATTCATCTGTTCAAACTGTAGCCAGAGCAGCTTGTGTGATAAAGCCCCGCTGAGGCACAGTGTGTGTGCAGCAGTGAAGAAATTGGGAGTTTCCATCAGGCAGGGCTCAATCCCTGGCAGAGATGGTGTTTAAATCCAGCACCATTCGGATTACAAAATGGCTGCATTTGTTGGTTTCTTTTTTCACAGAAGTGAAGGAGGAAAAGCAGCTCTAGAGCCCAGAGCGGTTTCTGTTGTCACATTTCCTAGGATGACAGGCTGCTTTGCCAAGTGCTTCTCCCCACAATGGCAGGGAATCATGTCTTTTATAAACCTGCTCAACTTGCCTTTGTTTTCACTTTTTTCCTCCTGTTCAAATTTCCAGACAAGCCACAGAGCTGCTGTTGGAGCTCTGAGTGAAATTCCTTCTCTGCTTGACTGTTCTCTGCCAGACAGTGCTAACAAGCCGCCTTCCCAGCAAACTCTCAGATGGAATAAGCTCTGATAACCTGAAAGAGGACTTTTGTTGCAACTCCTCTAAACCCCAGAGGTGTGGGTTGTCTTTTCTGCAAGGCACACACTCCTCTAAACCCCAAGATATTGGATCTTCTCTTCCTCAAAGCACGCAGTCACAAAGACCTTTGCAGAGCGAGATTCCTTTTTTAGTCCTTTGAGTGTCTGGGACATGGAAGGAATGGAAACTCAGGTGCCAATGCTCAAGTGCAGTGTGCAGGTGAATTCTTTCTCCAAAGAAAGGCTGGAATCAATGCATTACTTTACTTTCACTGAAGCCCAGTCTCTGACAGATCTGAAACTCTCAGTTGCCTGCAGTTCCCTTCCTTCTGTGGAGCACCGAGAGGTCCAGTGCTCTTCTAAACAACCAGGGGGGAGGGACAGAGGGACAGCATTGTTCTTAGACCAGGTCTGTGCTTTCAACCCAGCACTTCCAGATCCCAACCATGTGAAAGAGATATTTGCTTCCTCTGGCATCAGTGCGAGTTAGAAGTAGCTGGAGAAGATGATGATGATGGTTGCTGGGCATTTCCTTAATTCAGATTATTTTTTCAAACCTGCTGTGCAGATATCTGGCAATATTTGGGGGTGCTAGCCTGGCTTTTGGTGCCACTGTTCTTTTTTTTTTTTTTTTTTTTTTTTTTTTTTTTTTTTTTTTTTTTTCTGTGCTGCTTTCTTTGTCTTTTTTGGAACTTTTCTTTCTTTCAAGGAGCTACAAGAGTAATTGAGGGTAAAATGGGAAACTGTTCCCAGACCAGGAGCAATCACACAATGGTTTGTGTTGGAAGGGACATTCAAGATCATCCCACTCCAGCCCCCCTGACATGGCAGGGACACCTTCCACTATCCCAGGTTGCTCCAAGCCCTGTCCAGCCTGGCCTTGGACACTTCCAGGGATGGAGCAGCAATGGGGGACAGTAACAGAAGGGTTTTCTGTCCAGAGGAGAACATCCTGGGCTAGCAGTGAGTGAGTCCTGCCAAGCTTGTGAGGAGCACTGGGAGTTTAGAGTGACCCTGTATGGATAAGCCAAGCCTTAATAAAACCCCAGCCTCATAAACCCAGGGATGTTTTCTCACAGATGAGATAATCAGGTAACAGAGGACTGACTATCTCAGCTTTCTGCATGTCTAAACTGTGAGGATTGCCACTGGGCAATAACAGGAGAATGTTCCATCTCAAGTAATGAATGCAATTTTCTGTGAATGGTGGCTGGAGAGGCAGGACCTGCCTGGCATCCCTGGGAGGGCAGGTCCCAGCTCCAGCTCAGCTCTCTGGTTGCTGTTCAGCTCTGAGTGATGCTGCATGTCTGGCACAGCTGGCCAGAGCCTGTGTTTGCTCAGGGCAGGCTCTGGAAAGAGAAGAGGTGTCAGACTGTGCAAACCTTGACCTGAGTGTATGGAGTTTTCCTGCCTGGGGTAACGGATGAAGTGGACCTCTCTGAAGCATCTTGGGGTGGCTGAAAATCCCCAGGCACACAGAGCCCAGGAGGTGCAGCCATTTGGTAAATGTCACCCTGGAGTGGTGCAGAGGTGGCTGTGTAACAGTGTGAGAGCTGCCTGGAGATGAGAAATCAGTCGTGTAACAGCTCTCCAATCATCCCAGGGAGCAAGACTGAGTCATTAGCTTGCTGCTGTTGTACTAGCCAGACAATTTATTGTTAAATGCTTGTCTGTAAAGAAAAATCTGCTTTTTCTGGGAGCTCTCGATAGCACTGACATTTACTCAGAGTAAATCTAACACGGATTGGCTCAGAACACTAGAGCTTGACAGACATGACATTTGCTGCTGCCATACTTTAACCAATATTGTGATGATAAGGTCTTGGCTATCCAATGGAATTGATGAAATACAATTTTAAACCTAATGGATAGTCTATTTACCTTTACACTAAGCTGTAAGAAGAAATAAATTAAGGATCTTTTCATGCTTCTTGGTATACACTGAAAAAACCCCATGAATTAAATTTACCCTTATTTCCATTGTCTCCAGACATTGAAAGAACAAGTTAGGGGATTTTTTTTTTCTGTCCTTTTTAGGAGTTTGCAAGTCTGTTTCCAGCAGCCTTGCCAGAGTGCAGATTATACATGATCTTTAAGTACTGGATGATTGCATCGTGCTGGAAAGCATGCAATGGAAAATCAGGAGGTGATTGGTGACAGGCAGCGTGACTTCACTAAGGGAAAACCGTGCCTGTGACAGAGTTCCAGCATGGCTGGGTAAGGGCTGAGTACCAGACATCATCCACCTGCACTTGTGTGAGGTTTTGTCACTGTCCCATGCGGCGTGACTCCAAACAGGGCAGGTGGGTGTGACACTTGGGCACAAGAGGGTCAGGAATGGCTGGGTGGTCGCTCAGAGCTGTGTCACTGTGCCCTGTCCAGGGGCAGAGCAGGGCTGGTGCCCAGGGGCTGTGCTGGCTGCCACTGCTGAGCCACCCTGGTGACGTGGGCAGTGGCTCTGAGCAGCCCCTGCAGGGACACTGGAGGAAGGGATGCCATCCACAGGGACCTGGACAGGTCTGATCACAGAGCCAGGCTTGATGTAATGTTTTGAAACTCCAAAGCATCGTATAAATTAATTGTCACACAGGATCAGTGTGGTTTCAGCTCCCAGTGTGAGCTTGGCACCGTGTCTGGGATCCAGGAGAGCTCACTGGGATCAGGGATTTGGGGGTGCTGGCAGATGGAAACATGGACCCAAGGGCCTGAGACAAGTGTTTAGGGGCTTCAGGAGTTAATCCATGTTCTGTCCCCCAGCTGTGGGTGGGAGGACAGATGTGGCACTGCCTGCAAGGGTCCTTGCCAAGCTGGCAGCTGCCAACCCACCAGCGCTGAGCAGGGCCCCTCACAAGGCTGATGCTGAGGGTGAGCCATGGCAACTCCCCAAAAACAACCAAAAAACTCAAACCCACCCAAATCCCTCACACTGAAGCAAATCATAGAGTTGTGGTAATAATCATAGGGGAATAAAAATCATGGTGAAAGAGAGGATGAAATTATCAAGTTGTAATCACCGCTTGAAAAAGAGTGTGCTGGAAAAATATTATAAACATTACTAGCATTTAGCAGCATTTGGGAATATCTTGCAGGAAATGAAATGATATATTATTAAAAACATGAAATAGTTTTATTTCCACTAGGAAATGAGAGAGTTGCACGAGGATAGTTCTTTCATAAATCATTCACATAATATTTCTATTCTAGCATTAGTCATAAGTTCAATTAGCAGTAGTGTAGTGTGTCAGGAGTCGTGTTGATGAGATCTAATTATTTATGGATTTCTTTGGCCACAGTTTTGTTTTTTTAATGTGTTGAAGTAAAGGTTATTGTCCTTCATGGTTTAAGATAATCAAATTACACACACAGTGTTGTTGGGAGAGAAGCAATTACCAGTCATGCACACACAATTAAGATAAGTTTGGAAGACTTTAGAGAGCTTTAACATTTTATAATTATTCTTAAGTAAGAATATTTTCATAATAGTTTATAGAACTGCTGGAAAGTCAGAACCTATTATTTTTAATGCAAACTGCTAATACATTTCTTTTAGTGGCTCTTTCATTTGAATAACAGTTTTGTTGAGCTCCGTTTTCCACAAAATGTTGTCTTTGAAATAGTTGAAATTTGGAAAACAACAGGAACTATGTTCATTTGCTTATGGCTTTAAACCTGGTTGTACAAATGTTCTGGGGAAACCTTTGATCAGGAAGTGGAGAATGGCCTGCTAAAGTTCTAGAAGCTTTGAAATAGCTTTCTTTTTTTTTTTTTTTTTTTTTTTAATGGAAATATTACAGACCCAAATAACCAAATGGCAATGACCGAATTTCTGTGGGTCACTTTTACCCATCATTTTTGTGACATTTGTGTTAAGCCAACACATGGAAGGCCACGTGGAGTGTGTGTGACTGAGAAACTCAAGTTAGGAGATGAAAGAGACCCAGAAAGTCCCAACCAGCAGTGGAAAATGTGAGCTTTGAGCCGCGTGCTGGCAGATGTTGACGCAGCTGAGCTGTAGGTGATGGTGATGGTGACAAACCCGTGGGAAGGCTCCGGCAGGCTGAGACAGAGTGAAAGTTTAACAGGGTTTAAAGTTTTAAAGTTTAAATCCATTTGGATTTAGGAGAAATGTGCCGCTTTGAGCTTGCTACAGAAGTAAAATATGCTGTTTAGTCTGGTAACTGCAGCACTAGCAAAACTGCCCCAGCTGAGGAGAAAGAATGCGAATTTCCAAGCTGAAGAGATAAGAAAGACTCTTCGGACCTTGAAACACAGTGCAGAGTGACCCAGGAGTTCTTTCTGTACTTTCTCACAAAAACTGAGTACAAGTGTAACTAGCTGTAAGTGTAATGAGAAATCAGCAGAATGAATATGCACGAGCCTATTGTGAAATTTATGCATATGTAAATTAGTTAAGGGTAATAAAAAAGGATCAGGAGTCCTCAGGGGCACGTGTGTCCTTTGAAGGGGAAAGATCCCTCACATGTGCCCGGCGCTGTAATGAACATACCGACCCTACAAATCTTTATTGCAATTGTGGGGTTTTGATTTTTCGTCCGCGTTTCAAGGTGAAGGTGTGTGCCCAATCATTTTAAATCTGCAGCAGATCAAAGCAAGGCAGATGTAAAATGTCACCGAGGCACTGCAAAGCTGGGGAAGCTGATGTTTTTGACAACAGCTGCCACTGCTGGATTAGTGCTCCTCCAGAATGCCAGCCACGCTGTTTGAAAAGTGAACGACCTGCTTGGAGAATCAGAGCAATCTGCTCCTGTACTTTGGGAAGCAACACTGCTCCTTTTCCATTTGGGATGCCACCAATTAGTAGATGGTGAGGGAAACTACCACACACACATGCAGCCTTTGCCTTAGGCTGCAGGTCAGGACCAAAATTCAGAGGATAACTCAGTTTAAGGGTACCTTGGCATGTCTGTCCACTTCTTTGGGGTTTAGAGCAAGATGATCAGCTGCTAATCAACTAAACAGAGAAACTGTATTTTTTTGTGTTGGTTTTCCCAGCTTTCACAGAGATTTACAAATCCATTTCTCACATTTCTATAGAAAAAAATAACTTTTTTTTTTTTTTTTTTTTTCACAATACAGTATCCAGAATGTTAATGATGAAAAGACCAGGAACAGGGAAGGCTGTAACCAAACTTGGTGTTCTTAGGGTGAGGATTATTCCTCTGGATGACAATGTCCTCCTCTAAGAGAGGTATTCTAATGAATGCAGCCAAGTGTCAGGCTGGCATAAGCCAAGCTTTCAATTGCTGGCAGAGCTCAGCTGGTGTCTAAATGAGAGCACACGTTTGAGTTATTTTTTTTTATTCCAAAGAGAGCTTGATACTAAGCTCTGAGTGCCACAGGGAGCAGCCAGCTCAAGAGGAGAAAAACTGGAAATAAATGCTCTGACAGGAATCAGAATCAATGGAAAAATCTAAACCTACTGATTTCAATCTTCTCTTTAGAAAGGGAAGGGGTGGCAGGGAAGCTTCTTTACTGTATGAAAAATAATGCAGTGCTATTGGTTCTGCTTTATTTATTTCTCCTTACAGGAATTCAGAGTGTAAGAGCTGATCTCATTTTTCAGCAATGATTTTGTGCTGAAGGACACATTATTGGAAAATTAAAAAAAGCCAAAAAAAAACAACCAACCCCAAACCCCAATTTGTTACTACCCCTTTTAAATGTAGGAGAAAAATCAAAAAGCTAACCAGAACTAGAATCTGTGTTTCTTATTCCCACTGTCATGCAATTTTTCCAGTCAAAATTTTAATTCAGGTTTGCTCAAATTGTCAGAAGTTTGTCTTGTGGCATTTGAAAGTCAGAGAGGAGGAGATGGCAGTGTTCATGGGGTTGGCTGGATCCTTGGTGGGATTACAGATTCTGTTGGCTTTTTTGGACTCTGTCAAAGCCTCCTGGCACAGGAGGAGGTCAGGGGGAGCCTTGATGTTGATATTTTTGGTGCTTTCTCTGCTGCATCATTGACTGAGCTTATCAAGGGAATGGTGTGGCAGTTCCCCATAACCCTTTATGTTATTTAACATTTATATTTAAAAATCTTGTGGCTGATGGTGAATGGAAATGATGCCAGACAGTCAAGGCCAGCTTTAATACACAGGCACTGGGGCCACAGAGGGAAGTGCTGGTGAAATGGAACAATTTTTGAGTTTTCTTTCAGTGTGCAGGAGAAAAAAAAAAAAAACAAAAAAAACAGGTTTTGTATTTAGTTTTGCTCTCCACCACTGGGGACTGAGTGCTCTCTCATCCTGTAGTGTCCGCAGAGAAATTAGTTGGAGAAATCAGTGCAGCAACATAAGAGAAAACACTATCAAATAATAGAAAGTAGTTGTTTAAGCCACTGTTGGGCTCTCTAGGACTGGAGTTACTCTATCTGACCACAAACCCTACTTTCCAGAGGTGATTATCCTCTTCAGGTTACCAGCAGTGGTTCTCAGAGGTAATGACAGAGAAGAAGAATGCCATCAATCATTCCACATTTTCCCCATTAAACCTTCTGGCTGATGTAAGGAGAATATTGGGCTCCTTTTGTTTTTTACTGAGATTCAATTCTAGCACACTAGAAATTGTAAGTATACAATGAGTGGAGAGGAGAGCTGTCCCTAAATCAGATTCTTTCTAGTTTAAATGCTATTTATTCCAAACAAAGCATCTGAAAAACAGTTGAAGTTTCAAAAGTGTCTGCAAGCAGGAGGTAACAATGTTTGGGTTTTTTCTTTTCCCCAAATATTGAAAGATTTTCAGTAGGGAATAAAAGAGAAGAGGCATATATTACAATATTTTCTAGCATTCCCGGGGGCTAACATTCCTCAGAAAAGCTGAGGGAGAGCCAGTCCTGTGACAGAGTAGACTTTGGAAGCTTGCATCTGGCCTGAGTGCCCCAGCTTTGTGAGAATTGTAGATGTTTCTGTCACTGCAGTGACTCCTCAGCAGCTGGAGCTGGGAGTGGGTGCCCAGGAACACCTGGGAGAAGCTTCTGGGCAAGACCTGGAGTCTGTGAGAACCAGGTGACACAAGATCCCACAGATCCCCTGTTCTCACTGCCTGAAGTGGGGACACTAAAAATAGTCTGTGCTTATAGTGAAAATCTGCTTTGAGGAGGAGAGAGGAGGTTCCCTTTTTAAACCAACAGCTGTGACACTCCAATTCTTTCAACAAAAAAAAATTATATATTGCATTTAATGCCATTGGTCTGACTTTGAAAGGGATCTTGAGGAATTCCCAAGCAAACCCCAGAGTACACATCACGTGGCTTCTGCATTTGGTTTTACTTGTTAGCTAAATATTTTTGTAATTGTTAACATTGTAATTTTTTAGCTAAATATTGTAGCTAATAGTTGGACGTTAAACTAATGTCCAGCATCCAAGGTACTTAGTGCTTCCATGTTCTTTAAATTCTTGGCATTTACACACTGGAATAGTCAAAAGGTTAAACAGTATTTTCACTAATTCACCACATTCTTTCATCAGTGGGCACACACACACATTAGCTCAAAGCTGCCCTTTCACAGTGAAGTGGCAGTCACTGAAGGTGCTATATGATAATTTCTGGTTTTGTGGCCATACTCTGATGAAATTGTTATTTGATCAAACCAGTGATGTTCTGACATGACAATTTATTTACTAACATCTAATTATTTCACTCCAAAAAAGTTAATAATTACATTCAAGAAAAATGTTGCATTTAATAAAATTTAAAACACAGCTAGAGCACAAGACTTGAATGATTAATAGCCTCTAAATTGCTTTATTGAGCAGCTTTGCATGGAGTGATGACTATTTTTTTTTTTATATTTACTGAAATGATTGTCATGAAATAAAACAGAAAGGTTTTCTATTACTTAGACTCCAGAGGTTTAGCTTGTATTGCCAAATCAAAATGAAAAACAGTTGTTAAGTGGCAAACAGCATTTAAAAATCGCTGGCCCTTTGTCCCCGTGTTTGCAGCTAATGCTCAGCCTGAATTTCCTGATGCATTATGGTAATAAAAGATGCACTGCATTTCCTCTAACAGCAGGAGCCTCTGACCCTCCTGGCATCAGGAGAGAATCCCCAGGGAAGGTAAACAACACGTGCCCACTGCAGGGCTGGGCTTCAAACTGGTGGAAAATGGATTCCAGAGCAGCATTGCCCTTGCTCTAGGATTTGATGCTGGGAGTGGCTCACAGGAGCTGAAAGGTGTTGTTTGAAAAAGTTCCTCCTTCCTCTTCCTCTTCCAGGAGGACAAAGGGAGTCAGGGAATGCTGGAGTTGAAATCCCTCTGTGGAGAGCAGAGCTCCGTGACCCCAGAGATGAAAATGCCCAGTGCATCTTCCCTGCAGGGGCTGTGCCACGCACAAAACACGAACACGAAGTGGTGTGGACTTTGTGCACTCTTCCCTTTGTCTCCTTTAATGCTTCTGAGCTCGAAGGAAACACTGGAAATTAGTGGAGCAGCTGGAATGCCAAGGGCAGGGTGGTGGGGCACCCTGAGGCAGGGCTGGAGCAGAGAGCTCTGGCTCCAGAGGGAGTGTCCGTGTCCTGCTGCTTTTCACAGCTGATTAAATGGGATTTAGGACCTTTTCCCAAGCTGGTACCACTAATGAGGATTGTGTTACTTGTCTCACTCCCTCCTTCAGACCTGGAGTGCTGCACCACATCCCCAAAACCTCTCCTTTCATGTCGGTGTTGGCATCCAGGCAGACCCACAAATCATTGTAAGAAACTGACTTTCAGAGTGGTCATTTTGATGTTGTACTTTTGCCATAAAGGAGGAGTAACTGGCAGTGCCAGAGGCCAGTCCTAGGCTCTGCTAAGGGGAGCTGAAATTTCTGGTGGTAACAATGTGATGCTTAAGGGAATTCTGTTTTCTTGTACTCTTGTGCACAGCTTTTGCATTCAGATATTTTGCTAAGCAGTTTCAGGGCTTGGTTTCCTTTCACAGCAGTCATTTTGCAGTGTTCACAGGTAATAAAATAAGTTACTTGTGAAAAATGAAAAATAACTTTGGTGATGTTACAAAGTCTGTTTTGTTTGGAACGCGTTCTCTCAACAGTGTTTTAAGTTATCGAAGCACAGATTGGCTCTGTCAAGCAAAGGCTGAAAAGGCTGCCTGATCATATCTGAAATGTGGATTTGAAAGGCATGTCCTAAATAAAGGCTGAAACTGAATATTGAACAAAGATTCAGGTGTGCATGGGAGGAAAATCCATCACTGATGTCTAAGAGAGCAGTGTCTGGCACATAAAGCTTTTGAGAGCTCAGGTGTCACTGAATGCTGGCACCGTGCCCTAGTTTCTCTCAGGGTACTTTTGCTTTTACTACAAAAATCGGTTCTTGGGCTGCTTTGAACAAAAAGAGGCTCAGAATTGTGCAAAGATTGTGTCCCAGCTGCAGAGGTGCCTGCTGCACATGGGGGGAGTCCTGCACAAGGCAGCAGCAGCAGCTCAGGACGTCCCACACCTCTGTGGGCACAGGAGTTTGAGGGCACAGGTACCAAATAAATACCTGGTGATGCTCTTTGCACAGGGGGGGGCTCTGACAGCTTATGCTGACCAGCACAGAAGTGTTGGGTTTTTTTGCAGCCTTCTAGAAAGGACACAGTAATGACATAAAGTGAATGCCCAGTGTTTCAGATGTTTTATTTTCTGCTCCTCCCAGAAAAATGGGTTATAAATATGTATCAAGAGTCGCCGTTCTTCCAAGTTTACACTGCAATAATTAATTTTGCACTTTTTTTTTTTTTTCCCCTCACATGTTCTCTTATCCACCAGGTTCAGAGGTTTTGGCCTAGCAAATCTTCCAGGACCTATTATTTTTAGAGTTGCCAAGTCTGGCAAGTGCTCATAATCCAGGGAAATGTTGTCTGTGTGATTATAATTCAGAAGCTATGGGGAATTTGTTGTCCTTCAGCAAGCTTTGCAGTAAGCCTCCTATGTAATTTTGGAATATGATACTGATTACTTTGGGAACCTCTTCATTTTGGCAGGAGCAGTGAAGCTTGTGCTTTGAACATTAAAACAGCTTTCATGGGCTTGGAGGGTCTGTCTTCACTGTTGAAATTTGTTGTGAAAAGGTATCCAAAGCAGAGATTTTGGGTTTTTTCCTTCCTTCATGTCAGACATGTTGTGTTTAAAAGACAAACTAAAACTACAGGATAAAATGATGATCATTTTACTGCATGCTAAGCTGCATTAGTGGGATGGCTTTTGGGCTGGGTTTATTCATTTTAAGCAGAAGAACAACACTTAACCCCTAGGGAAGCTCACAGAGGATTCAAACTAAAGATTGTCACGATCCTTTCCAAGCAAAGGTCACCACTACAGGTTTTGGCAGATTGAGGGAATTCTGGAAAATGGAGATACTGCACTGTGCCATCCAACCCTTGGATAAATTTCACTCAGGTGGTGCCTGAAGTGAGTGTGAGATCAGTGGGGAGATTTGGTTCTGCCTCTGTAGGATGCAGAACTGGGGACAAACTTCACGGTGCTGATGGATCTGTTTGGAGCCCTTGGGTTTCAGTTCCAAAAGGGGCTGATAGAGAGAAATGGAAATACTGACAGGCACCAGGCTCTGGTGAAAACTTTAACTTTCCTTCTTTTGCTTGTGGTGTGGTGACTTCATGGAGTGGATCTTGGATCACATTTGTTATCCACCCACCTGGCAGCAGCTGCAGGCAGGGGGGAGATGCTGCAGGAGGAATTCCTCCACCAAGAGCCCTGCCCACCCCCTCTGCCTCGTCCTGCACACTTCCCTGTACAGTGAATTTGAGAAAATACCTTGATGTAGTCTATAAACACTTTTATAGATTTTTATTTATTTACTGTATAAATATAATATTTATATATATTTATTTTTATATAATATATATTTTATATATATTTATTTATAGATATAGAAAATGTATAAATATATATTTATATATAATATATTTCTGTTATATATAATTTTTGTATATATTTTTATTTATATATATTTATCTACACCAGCTTCAAGTACATTTAGTTGCTGCCTCTTGATTCTGAGTGATGAGTAGATGGATTGAATTCACTGAAGGCATTGCTGCTGAACCTTTATCAAGTGCCAAATCATTTTTAGGGCAGAAGCATTTCTTTTTAAAATATATAGTCAACTAACCATAACTGTTTCCAAACTGCAGAACTTCTAGCATCTGACTGTTTCTGTTCAACTGATAATTTAATTGAGTTGAATACTTGTATAAAATATCTTGTGAGATTATATTTAGCAATAATGCTTTAATTAGTAAAAAATATGTTCTTGAGAATAATTATTTAGCAATATTTTGAGTTTAATTAACAGCTACATTATTCCAACTTTTATGCTATAATAATTAATACATTACTAATTCTGTTGGCACAATTATAAGAAACTAATTGCTTGAAATTTTTGTGCCTATAAAAAGGTTAAATTAATTAAGATTACCATTAGAATAATTTGTACAAGATTTGGGGTAACTAATATCCTGGCTTATTTTCCTTGGTGTTAAAAAAAAAAAAAAAGAGAAGGATTTATAAAGAGATAATCAATTCCTAAGAAGCTGCATACAGAAAATATCCATGACTTAATGCAAGCATATTATTGTGCTGGCCTGGACTCGGGTAGAGCTATTCTTCACAGCAGCTGGTGTGGGGTTGGATTTGTGCTGGAAGGAATTTATCCTCCAGGACTTCATGCAGCATCTCCAGTTGGGCAAGGTGGATATTCCACCCAGTGAGAGTGGACAGGGGTGATGTTTGTTAGGCTCGTGAGGGAACAGGGCTCTGAAAAGCAGGATCTGTTTGCTGTGAGCCCAGAGATGAGAAGAATGCCCAGTGCACCTCCTGTGCAGGGGCTGTGCCATGCACTAAACACAAACAGAAAGTGGTGTAGACTCTGCAGTCCTCCCTTTCTCTCCTGTAATGGTTCTGAGCTCGAAGGAAACACTGAAAATTAGTTTTGTGGTGCGCTAATGATACAGCAGTGTAAGAGGGAGGGATCTGCTGGAGCTCAGAGAATCAGAGTACTTGATGTTGGAAGTGATTTAATCTGGATGGCAGCCCAGTGCCCACTAGTTTAAAGTGATGAGCATTTTTATCATCTCTAGGCCGCTAGGTTTGATTTTTAGATCCACTCTGTCAAGTGGAGAAACACAAGCACGGGCATTCAGTTCTTTCTCCATATAATGCCAAGATTTCATTCTTTAATTGCCCTGGAGCAGAAGGGGTCCATGGATTCTCACAAGGGCTGTAGCTCTACAGCAGGGAGACTGCCAGCCTGCTAGGTTCCCTGGTTTTAACCTGTAAATTAGAAGATGTACATGAAATTCTCTCATTTCTCTCTCACTTTTAAACCCTAAATTTATTAAGCAGCATGCTTTTCAACTGACAGGGAACTGCAGCACGAATGGTGTGGTTTGATGCATTAAACTCCTCCTCAGAAACCCAGGTTTACCTTCAGTTGAGCCAGGAATAGCAGTTTGCAAATCCTCACCCTTTGTCCCAAAAGATGTTCAGTGTGTGCGTTCACATACAGCCAGAGCTGAAAAATAAATGCCTCCAGAGTTTTCAGCACAATTTCTGTGATTAGATCTTCTACTAAGTTCAGAACCTGGAACAAGCGAGGAGGTGCAGGTGCTGTGTGTGATCCCTTTCTACTTTGGTTACCTGTTGCTGTTCTGCTTTTCACTTTGAGATTCTTTTTTTTTTTAGGGTCCTCCTCTCTCCTTTCCTGTCTTATAACCATTCATTCATGGTATGGCTTGTTTGCCAGAATTCCTTTTCCTCTGAATTATAACTCAGCCAGAAAGCAAGAGTGGAGGTTGTGCTTATTTCTCTCCTGCTCTCACTGTGTGTGATATAAAAGAAAAAAAAAAATCTTGTTAGTGCAGGTTTTTCTAAACTCTGAGCAAGGTTTTGTTCCTTGCAGCAGGTGCTGTGGGCGTTTAGGCATCGATTAAAAGCTCTGCTCTCCACACTAACCATGCCTGGGTCTCCAGGGTGGAGCTGAGCAGGGATCTCATCCTGCTCTCAGCCATCTCCTGGTGTCAGCCCGAGGTGTGGGGATCTCTGCTGATCAATAAAACATTCTGAAGGCTTTCCTTGTTGACAGGGGGATTAGAGACCTTCACCAGCTGGCCAATAGATGAGTTTGTCACCCTCCAGAGGACTCTGATTGTTTGATTATGTGACAAGGAGCCACATTTGCCAGGAAGGGCTTTGGGAGGGCTAATGAGGAAATTTTGCTGATGTTAGTCAGGCTTGTTTCTGTCTGAAATTCTTGCAGGAAGGTTGTTTTGCTGGGCTTCCCAGCTGGTGGCATTTTGAGATGTTTGTTTTATTTACTTTCTTGTTATATGCTCTAGTCTTTATTCAATAACCATGAATGGACATAAAAAAAAAAAAACCCACCACAAAACTTGTACATATTAAAAAGATGTTTTTTCTTTTACTGCAAATTTAGCTGATAGTAATGTAAATTTACTCATATTCTTCCTATCTCTACAAATACACCTAATTATTGTTATTTTTAACCATCTCCAAGTATCCTTATATAATTTTAAAATGTATTATTGTGGAATTTAAAACTCCACTGTTCTCAAAGCCTCGGTGAAGAACTTTTTGAACAGGTTGAGCTGATTTCCACTATAATCTCCATAATAGAGGAGTAAAAATAAGTCAATAGCAAAGGTGATGGAGCCATTTTCTATTCCTGAAATCTGTTATCTTAGAAGAATATAATACTTTGCTTTTTGAAAAACTGTGACTATCCAGGCCACTGTTATCACTTGATTTTTTTTTTAATTTTAATAAAAGAAATACCTGGTACTGTTACCATTTTAAAAGACTTGGGTGCTGTACTTTGTACTTTTCTTTTTTTACTCTATTCTCCACAGCAAATGCATTCATTTCCCCTTTTCTGGCATAATTCAAATGGATATCTGAATACTAGACTATGAACCCAAGTCTAAATTCTCTTTCTGGTACTGATGTGTCCTGTTTTCACACAAAAACTTTTCTGCACACGCAGTATCTTTTATTCAGAATACTTTACACATATAGAACTACGTCTGGTGGTTTTTACTATTACATGACATTTATCATCTTACAGTTTCTTTAGTGAAATGCCAAAAAAAAGGAAAAAAAAAAAAAAAAGCAGAAATATTTGCATTGACTGACTTCCAGAAAGCACATTTTGTTCCCTGGTAGGTGTTTCTAATGGGGTGGCCATATAGATTTATATTGCTACATCAGATCATGAAATTTCTAAGACTTCATTATCTGAAGAGAGCTGTGATTCATGCTGGCAATTCATGGAGAAATATAAAGCAGGGGAGAGGAATGAGGTTGTTGATGGCTCTTCAGTGCTCTTCCAATTGCACAGAAATTTACTTCTGTACTTTCTCTTGGCACCAAATCCTGCAGGTCTGTAAACATTCAACAGCAACAGGTGAGTGAAAAACTGATTTTTTGTCTCCCTCTAAATGCTTCTTGGTTTAATTTATGTGTCTGCTTGGTATTTGTGTTCCATCAGCAGCAAATAATGCAAAGGTGCTTTGGAAGTTAAACAATTGTTTCATGATTCTGGCATTTTTTTCCTGGGAATTCTGTCACACATGAATTGGTAGAATTAAAATCAATAGTCAGGTCACTCCTTGTCAATGTTTTTCTATCTCTCTGAACACTCAGGAGTTCTGGGAGAAAAATTTAACATCTCTTGTCATGTATTTGGATGCTGTCAAGGATTTAAGAGGATTTAGGATTAGTACTGCTACCTCACTATGCCCCTTAAATGTGTCCTTTCACACAGAGAATTCCTGCTTTTTTATTGCCTCTGTATCTTACATAAAACATGCCAAAATACCATCAGGAAGTTAGGATTATTATGAAATTCTGCTTATTTGGAAGATAAACTGTGGAAAGACTCTCTGCAGTTGCATCAATGGTAAGAATTTAGAGTTAATGTGGGGATTTTTAGAGTTTCATTGTGCTGAGAGTCACTTCCCACTGGATGGCACTATTTAATAAATTATACTGGGGAAGGTGATTGCTCATTGCAGCAAACTTAGAGGACATTTCAGAAGGGATATTTGGAATTGGTGAGTACATTCTGTCGTGCTGTTTTCCAAAGGGGAGAGCAGAAGCCACATTGGTGCCAGGAGCACATGGAATGAGCACTGGGGTTATTGCAGCAGCACGTGCTTTACACCCAGCACAGAGCTGCTTCCACAGGCCTACAGCTTTTGGTGGTTTATCAAACTTCTCATCCTGACCTTTGCAAAAGGATATCGTTTTTAAAAGCAAGAGGATTCCTTCTTTTCTCACATCAGCAGAAACTGATTTTAATGCAAGGCTTGATGGTCATGGGTATTGCTGAGGTCTGGCTCTAGTTTTGTTCCTTAATATAAAATATCAGCAGTAACCATTCTGTAAGTTATCAGGGTTTTCATATCAGGACTGTAACAGAACACCTGGTGTACACACTTGGGCAATTCACAGCAGGAAGACAAAAATGAAACTAAATCAGTGCATTTTGCTAGAAAGTAAGAATGCTGGAATGCTCTTTTCCAGGTTTTGAAAGCTGATTGAAAGAATTGCTTAGCTCATAGATAGGTAACACTGAACTTTGTGTATACAAACAAAATGCATTTCTAAAGAAATAATTCAAGGACACATCAAGCTTCATTGACAGGCAGTCAGGAAATAAACATTCAGTAAACAAATTAAAGACAGGCATCTATCCTAAAATAACAATACAGCTGGAATGTGCAGAGATACAGGGAGCAGGATAACAGCACAGGCTCTGCTTTCTTTTCTTGCCTGATTCTTTCAGTGGTCATAAAATTTCTGCTGAGAGGTGTCATTTCTAAATGGCTTCTATTTTCAGAGTGGTGCTGAAGTTAGAAATACTCAGGATGGAGCCCTGTGTTTTGCTGTGAGCATTTCCCCTGTTTGTTGTGCTGTGCCTCAGGTGCCCACAGCTCGAGCTCTGTGTCTGCAACAGCAACACCTCCCCCTGGAGCTGGGGATTGTGTGCAGAACCTGCCACAGACCCTGGGAGGAGTTACCAGCCATGGAGCCAGCACGAGGCAAAACAACTGAACAAATCCTGCTCTGCCACCTTTTACTGTGCCAGCACACAGAGATTTGATCTTGAGTTTCCCTTCAGCAACAGCTTCTGCATTGCTGCGTTCTGGGTGTGACACAGTGGGAGGAGAACGCCCACAGGGAATTATCAGCTCTGGGAAATAACTCACAGGCATCTAAACTTCCATCCTCTGCAGCTGATGGGAGGGCAGGCATTCCAGCTGGAAGTGCAGAATTGTGCCCAACATGGGACAGCAAGAAATGAGACTCAGGGCTGGCTTGGTTTTTGTCATTGTGTTGCTCCCTTGATCTCAGAACAGGCTGTGGTGTTTCCTTTATGCAGCTTCTCACCTCCTGGTTTTAGAGCCTGGCAGGATAAATCAGATGACCTTTAAAAAGCAAAAAGCTGTTCTCCCAGCATCTGAGACTGAAGGCTCTTGGACTCAAGCTCTGCAGTGAAGTCAATTTTCTTGTTATTAAACCACTGATACATTTAGTGTGGGCTACTTACATCATCTGACATTTTGACATCAGTCTGAGAGGAACCCTGGCCCGCTAAATCGGGATGTTATTTCTGATAAAGTCAGTTCAGCTCCAATTTCTTCTTTTAAACTCTGCTAAGTCTGTTCCAATAGGGAAAAAGTTAAAAAAAAAAAATAAAAAAGATAAAGTCCTTGCTAAAAGACTAAGCAAGCTCACAGTATATTTATTCAGCTCTTTGTTTGGGGAATTTCAGCCTCAGTTGAAGCCCCTCTATGCTGCTGTGGCATGGCTCATTCTGTTTGCATTAAAAATAGGAGAAAAACATATTCGTGTTTATTTACAGTGAAGAAATAAAATGAAACATCCAATGATCTATACATGTAAAATTTGAAGTTAAGTTAATGTAATTTACTCCTTTAGAAACCCTATTTTGTAACTTTGTTCTGTGCTGCCAGTTGGGCAGTTCCACACCTGCTGTTTTTCCAGTTCTGGTGTTTTCTGTAACGGCACAAACCCTGGCAACGTTGGGCTGAGTTTGTTTGCTGCCAGTGGGAGAGTGAAATCCCTCAGCTGGGGCCTGGAGCAGGGTGTGCTGCTGGAATTGCACAGCAGGACAGAGTGGGAACTTCTTTCTGATCCTGATGGGCTCCTTGAGCTCCTCCTTTGGACGCAGGTCCCCTGACACATCCAACGGAGAGGGGATCCACCAGGACATTTCCATTGCTGCATCAGACACTGCCAGAGTAGAAGCAGAGCCCAGTCTGTGTTGGACACAGGTTAAAATTACAGATCTTCATCCTAATCACTGGTTGGAATCACCTCCTGCTGCTCCAGTGTTTATTCTTTACCAAATTTTTCTCTGTCAGTATTTTTGAAAACACATTTTCTACCTTATCAGGTAGTGGCTCAGGGAGTTTTTCTTTTCCTAATTGTTACACTCTGAGTGATCCTTTTGAAGAATTGGTTTCTATTATGTTTTCTTTGACCTTTTGATATTAGTTTTGGCCTTTGCTCTTTGTGCCATCACTGACAACTGGCTCTCTTATTTTCAGTTCAGCCCGTCCCTCAGACCAGATTTTTGGCAGCCGCAGAAAGTTTTTGAGAGTTGTAGGAGTTTTTAATGTACTGACAAATACTGTACTACAGAGCCACTTTTTAATATTAATTTATGGATTTCATGCAGATCAGTGCTGATCTCCCTAGAATTCAGCAAGGATAAGTGCCTGCTCAGAGAGAGCTGGGAATTGGAGATGGAAGAGGCTTAGCAAGGCATTTGCTACCCAGCCTACCTCTATTTCCATGTAGTTATTCAGAAATGCACTCCTCCAGCATTGCAGATAAATACTTTTTTATTCAGTGGATCTTGCTGGAGTAAATCTGGTAATTCATAAGGCGGAGCAAGAAGCCTAAGTCTAAATGAACTGTAACTTTGTGTCTGTCTTTGTGGAATAGGCAGTTATTGATTATCTATACGTCAGGTAAGTCTCTAATGCCAGGAAGTAATTTTATTATGTCTCAAAGCATGCATTTAAGAAGTTATTAAAAGTTTATTCAATCCTGTGGTGAATGATCTGTTTAGCTACTACTCTGTCTTAATAAGTACTTTGTTTAAATATCTCATACTGAGGAATTTTAAGTACAGCATAATGCAATTCCTTTTTTCTTACGTTTCTAATTCCACTGGGGTGATTTTACAACATTATGAAGAAATTAATCTGTGACTTTCCTTTGTTTAGTGTTTCAAAAGCATTTCAGACATGTCTGTTATGGCCACACATTCCATATTTATCCATTTCACGCTCTGGGCCTCGTGCGTTCTGCACATTTTAGGAGAAATCACCACGGGACTACAGGCAAATTCAGGTGCTTCATCATTAAAACATTCCTGGACAATTTCTCCAGTGATTAAGGGTGATTGAGTGTTTTCTATTTTATAAGGAAATCGGTAAAATTCAGCAGTAAATTTGTTTGGCTTCCTTGGTGTAAAGTCATTCACAGAGCACGCAATGGAAAGGGAGTGCTATTGCTGGGCTCCTCCCAGGTTTGGTTTGGACAAATTTCATGGGGAAACTCACTCAAGAGGCAGGGGAACAGTGGAAGGCAAGGGCAGGGGTCAGCCTGGAGCAGGCTGGGCAGTTTTGTTTTCCTGTTGTTCCAGATTTAAATGCAGAGTTTATGCTGAAGGGTTGAAGTGTCCCACACTTTTAGTGTGTAGTGCAAATTAAGGTGCACAGACCATAGACAGCACAGTTATTAATTGAATTTTATGCCTTTCCTCCCAGGTTTTAGCACTGCTAAGCATGGAAATAAATGCTTTTAGTCATATCTCCAAGCCAAGATTGCTTCTCCCAGCCTCTACTGATTGTTGTACTGTTTAGATTTAATTGTGCTTTTGCTTTCCTGTGTTTTGGATTTCATAATGTTCCCTGTTTTCAGTATTCAGTGTCAGAATTACCTTTACAGAAACCTTGTAGGGTGTATTTTGGAGCAAGACTTGATACAGCATTTTCCTGTGTATTTGACACTGTGTTGCAAAATGTGGACACATCATTTTGGACAGAATTTTACTCTCCTTCTAGGTCTTTCCATCCTCCAAGGGCAGCAAGTTCTGTGTTCTATGCTGCATAAGGAGCCTGGGACATGCTGGGTGATAATTGTACAGGTAAGAGCTTGGTGTAAAGGATATTTTCAAATATCACATCTAGGATCCCTGCAGTTTGTTGTTTGATTCTCCCAAAAAGCAAAGGAATTTAAATTCACAAGTTTTTCTAGCTATCCATTCTTCTTCTGTAGAACTCCAAGTGAATGCTAGATTCATATTTAATTCCTTGGAGTGAAGGGCACAAAGAACAGTTTTATCTGGACCAATGTTTGGCTTCTGGAGTCAACTTGTATGGATGATACTTGGGTTTGTGCAAAAAATCATGGGTTTCAAAAATCATGGGTTTCATGGAGAAGATAGGAATTGCTCATTGCCCTGGTTAAGAACCTTAATGAAAACAACAAAAAAAACCTCAATAGGCGAATGCTTAGAAATGAATTCTCCTCCTCAAATAATTCTAAAAATGAAATAAACCTTTCAAACAAGTGAGGATTTATCTTGTTTCCTCCTGACAATATTTTATAGGAGCAGGGGTGACATGTGAGTGGTTCAGAGTACTCCAGAGTGGGACACAATCAGCAAGTGAATGTTTGGGATGTGGGCTGCCACGAGCCCAAACAGAGCTAATCCTGTCCAAAATGTCACCTTGCTGTTGTCTAACACAAACTCAGGCTGCATTCTTGGCTTTCATCTTCAGTGACACGTTCTTTGATTGAAATTATCAGCAGTTCTTTAGTGCACAGCAAAGTCAAGTGTTCCCAAAAGTGATTAAAATGCAGATCTTGTTAAAAATTCGGTAAATCATTTTGAAGGTGTAGCTTTTCTTTGGGTTTCTTACAAGCTGGTTTTCATGGTGTTTTGAATCTGGCTTAACACCTCGATTTTTAATATCCATTTCAGAAGATCTGTTTTCCTACTTCCATTGCTTTAGATAATAATTTTGTCTGTGCTAACTGTAATCTTAGAGGATATATATAACCTAACAGGAACTGTCTGCTTTACTGCATACAAAAGATGGAATAATTTCTTCATGGTTGCCACTTCTATTTCCAACAGGCTGTAGCTGAATGTCTGTATTTGCAGCTCCCTGCAAGGAAGTGATCTCTCCTGCAGATGCCAAACAAGCCCTGACATGTGACAGCCCAACAGGAATATTTCCTAGAGTCCGTGCTAACATAAGAATGATTTGTGAAAATAGGGATACCACAAATATTACCAGCTTTATCAGTTGTTTAATTTGCATTCATTTTCCCCGCTGAGCAATATATAAATATTCATGGTGCTATCAGATTAGTTTACACTTTGAGAAGTTATCAGAGATGAGAGAGAGAAATATGGCATAAATATTTTAATTCTTCTAAGTATGTAGTTCCTTTGAATCCCTGATGATAGTCACAGTGACATTATGAAAAGAAAAAACTTTTGCAACAAATTTCATTCGCGGGAGTAGTCACCAGTGAAGTTCAGAAGTCTTTATTATAAAACTCTTTGTGAATCCAGTGGAATTGTTATCTTGTAGGTCTCTTTCTTCTTTGCATGCGTTTGATCAATATTGGTTGAACTATGGCTAGACTTTGAAGGCAATAAATGAGTTGTTAATGAGCTGGCCATTGCCCTGGTGTACATTGCTGAGAACCATGCGAGTGATTTTCATTTTTCGCACTTTGGAAAGAGGCTCTGAGCAGGGGAAAGTTATGGAAGCAAAACACACAATTAACCCCGGGGAAGGGGGAAGTGGCATTAATTTCTGTCTCGTAGGTAGCAGCCATTGAAGTCAGTGTGAAACTTTGAGGGCTTATCTGTATTATTGGGTGAGGGTGACCCCTGTTTCTGCTGCATTAACCTCGAACCTGAAAGTGTGGGAAAGCAACAGGACGTGCTTCACAGCTTGAACTCCATTCCTTACCTTCCCACTCCAAACAATATTCATTTGGACTGACTGAAGCTTTGGGTTTTTATTCAAAGCCAGTGTGTTTCTCTCAGAATACGTCATATTTTAAAGTTAATCAAATGTGTAAATGTTTGAAATCATTTGTTGTCTCAAAATATTTGAGAAATTCAGTGCAGCCTTTCAGTATCTCAGATATTTTCCCCCTAAAGTTACCAGTTTATGCAAAAATCAGAAATTGGTTTCTGTATGATTAAGTGTCACAGCTAGTTTTGTGGAGTTCTTGATATGAAGAAACTCTCAGCTTAATATTTTAAACAATTTTGGACTCTGCTATCAATTAGTGCAGTTTTTTCTAGTTCATGTCTGTAGAAGATTGCTTCTAATATTTTAACTTTTAATTGGTAAGAAATTTCTTTGTTTTATTTGAATTTTTAATTGCTTTAATTATTGTGATCTTAGCAAGGACTTGGCAGCAGGATTAGAGACAATTAATATTTGACAGATGGGTGTCACAGTGATCAGTATGCGAGAAATACCTGGGCAGATAAAGAGAATCTTGTCACATTTAAGCTTCTGTACAGCCTCACTTTGCATAAACAGATAGCAAACATGAGAAATCTTACAGGAAGTTTGCTGAGGCAAATTATTGCTTGCCAAGAAGCACCATTGATATTTTATAATTACAATACCAAGCTCGGTTGTGCCACATTGTGGGAGACATTTTGTCATCATCCTCATCATTGCTATTAATGTGTCTCTGCATGCAGGATAAAACACAGAGCTTTAGCTCTAACTGGTTTTGATCTGACACCAGTTGTTGCAGGATATAAATGAATTTTGTGCTCTTGTTCTATCTGTTCTCAACACTCCCAAAGAGCCAGGCAGCAACAGCAATGCTCTTGGCTTCCTTTTCACTTGAAAAAACTGTACAGTGTTTTCTTCTGCCACCTCAATGTTGTGAAGACCTTCCCCTGAGTTTTGGGTGAAAAGGATTGTTATTCCAGTAATTGGGTAGTCTATGACAACTTGCTATAATTTCTTTATTAATAATGTTTCTTAATATGGAAAAATGACATCTTGGTGTGTTTGAATTCAGCTACCCTGACAAAACTAATTGCTCCTCGAGATGCCATCCTGGGATGTGCTGGGAGTGTGAAAAAGAACAACTGCTGACTTCAGTAACGTATTTTCCCAGCAATTTAACATTTTTCACATAATTAGCTCTGGTGTTCTTCTTGGATTAACAGATCCACTAATAACATTGTGCTTTAAAAGCTGCAAAGTGGGAAGAACATAATGCAGAGCATATTCAAGGGGTGCCAGCTCATTATGCTGACAGGTTGGGTAAGTACAACACAGTTATCCTTTAACCTTCACAAATGCTTAAATACATTTCAAATACAGCCTTGATAGTAGATTGCAAGTTTACAGATTTGTTGTTTACTTCAATAATAGGGTAACCTCCTGAAATTAGCAGAGTTTTGATTGCAGGCAGATTATTTCTAAAGAGAGATTATAATTTGTCTGTATCTTCCACTTCATTAACTCAAAATCTAAGTAGAGGAAGGAGGGAACATCCCATAAATACACAGACAAATATATGATATAGATATGGAATGGTTTTTCTCATTAATCCAAATAATGCTTTGAAAGGGGCTGCCAGACAAGGGCACAGCTAAAATAACCAGAGCCAAGACCTGCATGTCAGGACAGTAAGGAGCCCAATGGATTTCTGCTTGGAATGACAAAAATTGTAAAGACAAGGCTTTATATCTGCCTTTTTTTAGTTTTTCTTGTGCAGCTTTCCAAATCCTCAGGAGTTACAGTGTATTATGCAGGGAAATGCACACATGAATAATCTCTTCCCAAGCCCTTGCAGAAGGGGCTGGAGCTGCAAGGAGAAATTCATGGGAGAAACTAAGGCAAAATAAAGTGAACGAAACTGTTCTGAACTTCAGTGAACAGGTTTTGAGACTAATGAGTACGAGGTGATTTGATCAGTTAGGAGTTATAACAGTCAGAAAAGCAGGAGGGTTAGAAATAGAAAATCTAGAGACTTGGAGATGCCAGAGAAGGGATCTGTGTTCAAAAGGATGTGTCAAGAACCAAATTTTGTTATAACACAGATGATTTAAAATTCGTGTCTGCAAATCCTAACCAATTGTCATTGGTGGAAATCTGGATTTTGAAATAATACCAGCAGGGCTAGCAAACCCCACAGCTTTAAAGGGATGTTTACACAGATTATAAAATGCTAATTTTATCAGTGAGATGGAAAATGTAATATAAAGCAGTATGAACACAGTTATTTACCTCGAAGGAGATGGGCTGGAGCAGACCATAGACCTTATTAACCTTAATTATCAGCCCTTGGGGTGCCCTAAATTCTTAGTCTATTAAGTATAAAATGCTAATCTGCAGGGGCTGTAGACTCATCATGTGAAAAATTATTTGAAAATGCAAATGGGAATTAAAAGAGAAACATCCATCCACGTCTGATTAATTCTTCCCTGCTGCTGTCTCAGTGGATCTGCCCTCCCTGGTGTCTCACAAACACCAGCAGCTTGCCCACTGCCAGGCTCTGAGCCTTGCTGCAGTGCTCAGACAGACAAATCTCCACAATGTTCATTACAAGAAATAAACCTGGCAGTGTCTTGGTGAACTTCCACCCTGATCAGAGCAGCAGAGGACTTTCAAATCATTTAGGATTATGGAATGGCTGGGGTTGGAGGGGACCTTAAGGATCCAGCCATGGGCAGGGACATCTCCCACCAGCCCAGGGTGCTCCAAGCCTGGCCTTGGACACTTCCAGGGATGGGAAGTCTCCAGTTCAGGGCAATTTCTCTGCTTTATGGAAGAGGATTTGTTCTCTGTGTATCCTGCAGCCCTCCTTGTGTCCATGCCTGTTTAAAACAGCTCACTCCTACCTGGCTGCATTGCACAGCTCTCCAAAAAAGCAGCTTAATTGTGGCAACCATCTCCCAGTCACACATTGTGCTCCCTCACTCTGTGCTGGTTTGCTTGTTTAAGTAATGTACACTCAAAATTTGACATGAAAATTAACTACAAACAGAAAAAAAAAAGCAGCATTAGAGACCATTCTCATCCTGAAACAGAGACATATTGAAAAATCTGAATCCATTTTAATCACATGGTTTCTGTGAAATGAATCCTATTGACTTGTGAATGCTTCCCACATGAGAAATTCTGAGACTGACTGCTGTCATGGGCTGTTAGTTCTTAGTTCATGGAAAGTGGCTCTGCTTATTGATATAAATGGATTTCAAGCTTTCTAAATATGAAAATGTACAAGTGGACTATACATCTTCACTGGTGCTGACCTTACTTTGATAAGGGCCTTGAAAGACTGTTTGATAAATGCTGGGTTTTATTTCATTTCTTTTGGCTTTTTTGCTAAAGTGTCTTCAATAGGCAAGAATATCTGGATAATAAATTTTAGTGATTTGATATTTCTCTGTTCAGGTGAGAAAGAAAGGAAAGTCCACAGTGAAATTAAGATGTATTTCTTACAGAGCTCACAAGCTATGAACTCCTTGGCAATTGGTTATCTGGCATAACTAATAAAAAAAAGTAAACCAGGAATTGTGAATAGGAGGAATAAATCTTCTGTGAAAATAGACTGTATTGTCAGGGGCTTACAGCTGTAGAATGTGTGTAATTATTCAGTGGGTACTTCTTTTTCTGGGAATACAAGATAGAAAAATTGCACCTGCAACTTTACGGAATTTTTTTCCAGCTGAAGAGAGTACAGTTCATACCAAATTAGGAAAGACAGGAAAATTGTATCAAACAATACAATAGCTGTATAATGCTGTAATATGGGAGGTTTTCTGCAAATATTTACACGTTCTGCTAACTTTAGGTGTCTTTTAGAATGTTCTGTGTTCCCAAACACATCCATCTATGAGGATACATATGTGAGTTTTTATGAGATCAGTGAGAAGACGACTGATACTCACCTTTTCTTTTTGTTTAGGTATTTCTTTCCCTCAGAGAAAAGCACACAGGGGTGTTTATTTAGGTCCATGCTACAAAAGTCAGTCTAGCTGTGCTGTAGATCTCACTGTGAGTTTACTAAAATGGGAGAACTTGATTTTGTTTCTCCACCACTGGATTTATTACTCCAATTTGGATATATATCTCATAATCCTCTGGTCTGTATTACTGGAGTATTGCCCATCCTGTGAGTCAAAACTGTGTTTGCCACTGTTTTAAAAACCTCTCTAAGATTTGGGAAGAATGGATGGCATTTCAGCATAATCTCTTAAAAATAACATTCTAGGGAGTAAAACCCACTCCTTTTCCATAATCAGTGCTACAAATAAATATTCCAAATGCAATGTACAGGAGTAATTTTGATTATGCACTGAAAACACTTGGATATCACAGGTTATTTTTTCACTTTAGAAAAATCTTCATTTCTTATATTAAAATTTTAAAGAGCTATTTTTTTTCATGCTTCCATATGATAGCCAAGATAACTTTTCTTTTCCCTTAGTGTAATTGGTCTCTGTAAGAGTCACAACAATCTCATGTGAGTTCTAGAATTACAATCCTTTGGTCCTCTGGGATTATTCTTTAGATCTGTTCTTCAGGGCAATAGAAGCTGGGAGGAATTAATTAAGCCTGAACTACGTACAGGCCACATGCTGTCAGGATCTAACTGGTAATGCCAGATGAATTGCAATAATATTGTAATTTAGGACTCTTGATAGGACTATAGCCTTGGAATTGTTCATGAAATCAAACTTTATATTAATATAATTTCTTAACTTTCCTGGTAGTTCCATTGACATCTACTTTGTTCAGCCTTGTGTTTATTCTAAGTTGTCAGCACAGGATGTTCTAGTGGAGAAATTAATAAAAATACCTTTTTTTAAAACAATTCAGGCAGAAACAAAGATGGCAAACGTCAGAGCAGCAGAACCACTTGCTCTCAGGGAACTGACAAGATGTTTCTGTAGCTGGCAGTTGTACCAGTCTATCACTGGTGTTTGAGGTGAGAGAAACAGAAGGAACATCTGCAATCCTGTGGAGTTAAACAGAAATTACTGAAGTGTAGCTCTGCTGCAGCCCCAGCCAAAATCTCACTTTTGGAAATCCACAGCCCCTTGTGCTGCTTTTTTAACCTGTTAAATTTCCCCTTTTCCCACTGGCATTGGCAATTATGCATCCCTTATTTTGTGTGCATTTCTGGACAGATGTTCATCATTCACGAAGTTTGCTGGCTGTTAGCACAAATGATTTTGTCGTGGAAACATATTTTTAGATAAGCAGACACTGAATCATTATGGTTCTTAAAGGCAATTACTTAAATAAGTAATTAGACTAAGAGTCACAGTACTTTCATTTCCCAATTATAATCAAAGTGAGAGTGACTCAGACATTTCACTTTTATAGGAATGGTGACTATAAAGCAATTCAGAGCTTGTGTGTGATTGAAATAATTGATTTCTGGTAAATATTTTGAATTAATGAGTGTTTATTATTTTGTTAGAGCTGCAGTGGTAATTAATTATGTAAATAAAAATGACAACAACAGTGAGCAGAACATGCAGAACACTTATGCTGATTTATTATTACATATTTTTGGATTCTGCTGCTTCTGCCTGGGTGGAAAGGTTGAGGTAAAACCAAAATATTGCTGGGACAGAAATTCTTGGATGTGATTGCCATCTTGTTGAAGGAGAGCTTATTTGTTCTCGGCTGAAGTAGCTGTGAAAATGCCATTTCTCTTGGCTTCTCCAGTTCATGCCCCAGTGTAATTGGTCACTGCTCTGAACTGTGGTTAATACCAACATCAACTGCATCCAACCAAGACAAACTCTAAATGGGAAGAAATACCAAAGTGATAAATTGATTTCTTTCTGCTTCCGTTTCCAATCTGGCTCTCTGATTTAAAAATGCATTTTGGTGTGGGGTTTTGCTGGGGGTTTCTGCTGTTTGTTTTTGTTCTGGATGCTGACATGTTTTTAGGAAACTCTCAGACTTTTTTTTATAGGAAGTCCCCAAAGTGTTTGTATTTTATTAATTTCTATTAGAGGCAACTTGGTTGTATTTTTCACAGATAGCAGGGAAGGCTTATTCCATTACAACCACCAAGATGTTTTTTTCTGCATACAATGGCCTGTTATCTCTTCAATGCTTCTCTTTCATGATCAGGAGTAAACTTTTACAAACCTCTGAGATGGAATAAATAGGATTTTTAGTCAAGTACACTGGGAGCATTTTTACATCAAACTTCTTTAGGTTCATTTGAAAAGGAGCATTGTGGTGCTCTGCTTTGAGTCTTCAGCATTTGTCCATGGTGAAATATTACTAGTCTGCACTTTTTTTTTTTTTCCTGTACAGAGGGAAATACTTCTGTCCTGAATGATTCTTTATATCTTTCTGGAGCTGTGGTGTTTGTCATGCTGCATATCCCTGACTGTGCAGTAGAATCTCTGCAATAACCAATATCACACCTCTGTCCTCTGTCTTCATTTCATTTCTTAGTCCTTGGAGTCTAACTTGGAGGCCAGGTACCTGCAAAGCATCCCATCAATCATTTGAGGATGGATTCACTGGTCAGATCCATCATTCTTTGCTGCTTTCCTGCAGAATTTTGGAGAAGCAGGTAGGTATTGGGCTAGAGAAAGAAAAGTGGATTGGGAAAATGATGCTTTGGTGGAGCTCCATCAGAGCTGGAAGCTGGTGTCCCCAGCAGCAAGGCTTCAACCAATACATGTGGGCTTTAAATGTGGTTTTGCCTTTGAGAAGTAAGAATCCTTGAGATGCCTTTGCTTTTGGAAGCTGTAACAACCCTCCAAATGTGATTTGTACTTTAAAAGCTTATTTACAGAAGACAGACCACTGCTAATGACATTTGCATGGAAATTTCCCCAATGAATATTTATAAATATGAAATATGAATACAGCACAGTGTAGTGCATGTCCTGGCACACACATTTCTATCCACAGATGTATGGGTTTTGTTGAACTCAGCACAAGTGACAAATCTCCCAGGGAAACACCAAACAGCTTGTTCCACATACAGATGTTCCTTTGGCATCTTATTAGAAAGACTTGAAAACATACTGTTTTACTGGCAATAAAGCAGCAATAATGTCTTAATAGAATCTGAAAGAATAACTAAGTACTTCAAATGCCTGGAATAAAGGGGTAATTGAAGTTGCTTTGGGTTTAAGCCTTGGTAATTTCTTGCTTTATAATAACTCAGGTGACTGTCTATCTAATGAAATGCAGTAAAGTGAGAGCATGCTATTGATTGAGAATTTAAATGTTTGCTTGTATCTGCAGTGTGTCTCTGTGATACTCATCATTGTAATGGAAGAAACAAATCATTTCAATTATATCTCATTATGCTTAACACAAGAAGTAACTCACTTGCACAGAGACTTTTCTAAAACTTTGCAAAAATTTTGATGAGGGTGCTGCAAACTAATCTCACAAATAATTTGTACTCCCAGGTTTTTTGTTAAAGAGTGATCACTGAAGTTGTCAGACTTATTAATTCAAAATACTCTGAGCTCCACAGTTAGATTTCTGTCATCATTTAAAAAAATCAGGTGATTTTATTGTTCTGAATATCACAAACTTTATGGTTTGGTTCTCAAGCATTTCTCTGAAGATTCAGGCCTTCAGTTTTCAAAAGAAGACAGGCAGCAGTTTCCACCCCATTTGAAGAACTGACAGATGGTATTTAAAGAAAAGCTGTGAATGTGATGTGAATAAGCAGCTTGATTTACAACCTCAAGAACCAATTTCATGCCTTTAGATGTTTTGGGAATGTAAAGGAACAGTGGAAGCTCTGATCATCAAACTGAAGGTAGCATCACCTCCCCAAAAGTGTGGAGGGCTGCATTTCCAACCCAGCTCCTTCTGAGATTCTGTAAGGCAGAATGTGTGTGAAAAACTTTGGAAAAGAGGAATTAACAACCCTCAGTCTGTATAAACGATGTTTTCCAGCTTTTAAGATATTTTAAATTTTCTTCTGAACTTTCACAGTGTAAATAACAATCTGTAAGCTGAGGCTATTTCATGTCTTGACCACTTCAAATCACCTGGATTTTTTCACTGAGAAAGAATCTCCTGGAAAAGATTTCAATGTGTTTTGAGTGTTATCTGTCACCATAAAGTATAGGAACCAGTGGGTTTTTCAAGTCTAATTTTCAATTATCTGGAAGCACAGCAAAGAAATTTCTCCTTCCCTTCACCACTTCTTATGGGAATTAAAAAACAAAACAAACAAACAAACCCAAAAAAACCAAACAACCACAAGCAGATTCTGTGTTTTTTCCTGAAATTTAAATTTTGAGTCCAGTGTGTGAAGCAGGACTGTGGTCATCACTGGGGATTCTTTCAGGTCATTCTGCCTGGCCAAGGCTCTGGCAAAATCCAGACATCAAAGTGACTTTCAAAAGATGACACAAAGTTTAATCAAGCTGAGCTGTTATGAACAATTGAGGAAGAATTGGAGAAGCTGAAATAAAAACCCAATAGAAACAGAGTTCAGTGTTTTACTTGTGAAATGCTTCTTTGCTGGAAAACTATTTCACATAATTGCTGTGATATTTTTGTGCCATTGCAAGCCAGGAATCATTTGTCAAATGTCTGAAAAATAACAACATGAAGTCCTTTGTAGTTAAATTGTATGGATAAGGTAATTGAGAAACATTTTTTTCCTATCACTTATTCCTCCCTCATTTGCATGAAACATTTAGTTTTTAAAATCAGCATCTCTTGGCAGACTTTACTTATTTTCCATTTTTTGAATCTGTTTTCTAAAAAGTGATTTCCTTGAAGTTGATTTGTTTATAACTCTGTACGGATGAATTGCATCATTTTGGGTTATTCTCATAATATAACATTTTGAGTAGTTGGTGGGAAAAAAATTGTTTTACTGAAGACAACAGACAGCAGATAATGACACAGTTATTGTAGATGAGATTTACTGAAGGAGAAAAATCTTGTAAATAAGAATTGACATTTCAAGCAATAAACTCTAACATTAAATAGTACACAAATAAAGCAATAGTTAGGTGATCTTAACAGGCTATTCCAGCTATAAAGTTATAATGAAGTTATATTTCAAGTCTCAAACTGAGCTGGAGATGGAAGACTTTAAACGTTCCAATTTTCTCCAGCAGGAATAATTCTATTCTGTTTTTTTCTTATTTCATGAAAGTTCTTTCACTCCTCTGGTTTTCAGGAGCTGCCAGAACTGTGGGGATTGGAGACAGAAAGGCTGAAAAATTCACCAACTCTGGATTTGTGCAGAATCCCCCTTGAATGAGGAGTAAATCTGAGGATAAATCTGGTCCTGCAGGCCAGTTCCTGAGGAGAATCTGCTGCTTCTGTGTTCTCTGCTGTTAAATACAGAGAATATTTCTGTTCATAATGGACCAGTCACCCCTTGTTCAAGAAGTTCTGCAGAAGAGGTATGAAGGTGTTCATAGCAGTTCCTGGTGATTCCCAAATGGGATTGTGCTTAACTCCTCCCTCATTCTAAAAATAAACTGAGTTCTTCAGGTGGAAATGTTTGTTAGGGTAGGGAGGAGAGGGATTTCTTTTCCATCATGAATGAGCAACTAAAAAGTTTTCAAAGCAGTAAATGTATTGGTGTTTGTTTTTTTTTTTTTTTTTAATATATATTAAAGGAGATGATCAATTTCATTAGAATTTCTCAGCATTAACACTTTTGGATGAACATGGCATGACATGGTTTGAACATCTGAGTGTTAATGGCATTGCCAGAGTTTATCAAAGCTTTTATCACTTAGCAGCTTTTCACTGTGGCTAACCAAGTGCAGTCCTGCAAGAAACTTTACAGAGCTGTCTGCACATGACGATGGTCAGGTTGCCCTCCCTTAGAAGTGACAACAGGGGTTTATTTATGAGTACTAATTTTAATTAGTACATATTTGTTGAGAAGTAATTCAGCAATCATCCTTACTAATATGAGATCTTGCCTATAATCTGTCTGTATATGTACACAGAACTGCATGGATGCAGAAGCTTTTATTAGGGGAATAAATTACTGGTCTAAATATTGGTTTTGAAAAAATAATTTACTATTTACCCATTAGGGAGAGTTGTTGGTCTATCTTAACACACTGAAAATCTAATTTTCTTTTTTAAAAAAATATTAATTATTCCTCCTAGCCAAAAAGGACTACATCATTAACCCCAAAGCAGTGGTAATAAACAAAAATAATTTAAAAGCTTTATTAAGTTCAATTAATTGGTTGTAGCAGACTAATTTTGTCATGCTTTGCTAGACAGTGTATTGTAAGTAATTTTGATGATCTCCAATTGAGTTGGGCAAACAAGCCTGCACACTAAAGCAAAAATTGAATTGTCTTGATAATTACAAAAACCATTGGCCTGTTTGGTATTTGTGATAAATGGGTTAATTAGCTACTTTTTATTACATCTAGACTTTCAATGCAGGCCAACAGTGGTAATTTATTTTGCTTTGTAAACTAGTACAGTCAAAATTCTGTTGTTCTGATTTGTTCCAGATAAAAATCTTTAGAGCTACATGATTTAATATTAGATAAATACGGAAGTGGATGGGGTTTTCATTATCTGCACTTGATTTGGGGAATTTGGGGAATTTGTAAGGTTGTAGTCAAAGAAACTCTCATTTTCCTTTTTTTTTTTTTGGTGTTTGCTTTGGTTTGTTGTCATTTGTGCAAATTGACAAGAGTATTTTGAACAGTCTTGGTAAACAGCTCTTCCTCTGACTCATAAACAATTTGAAATATATAAATTAGTCATTCAAATTAGAGTTCATCAGAAGTCCAATAATTAATCACAATGTTTAAATGTCATTTTGTAGTTGCCAAAACATTGTTTTGAGCAGTCACTTTGCTCAATATTTGTTTGGCTGTGTCGGGGTCTGAGAAGCCAGGTAAGGTTAGGGCTGGTTCTGTTTCTCCCTCGTAGCTGACCCCCACTTTAGCTCCTTCTCCTTGCAACAGGGCCTGCTCCTCAGTGGGTGTTAAATCTGGAAGGATTCATCCCCTATAAATTACTGATTTCAGCAGTGAGGGTGGAAAGTTTAGGTTTATGCTTGCAGCTGACAGAAAAATAAAATCAATGTTCTATGGTTTGGGGATTTTTTTTTTTTTTTTTAGGAGAGTTGCATTTTAAGATAATTAAACAGAAATTCCTGACCCTCTCCCCACTTCCCCACAAACATGGGTGTTCATGAAGTTTAACAGCATTTTCTAACCTAGTATTGCCAGAAACTCTGATTTGCCAAGAAATCTAATAACTTCTTTCTCCATTTCAACTTTGGAAGGATTATTCAAATACTTCAGAGTCCTAACTGCACAGAGCACTCTAATCCTATTGTTTGGAGATTGTCATTCTCTGCCTTCTCTCTGCTTGCAGCCTCCCATTAGACACTGCAGGCACATCCTGGTAATCTCAAATTCCAGGGAAGTGCTATCTGGCAATCAATGTCTCCCTGGCCGTCTATTTGCTTTTCCACTCCTTGCATATTTTAAATGAAAAGAACTAGACTCACAATCTTCTCTCCAGCAAAGTACAAGCTCTGACTTACAAAAACCCCTTTTATAATTGGCATCTGTCCTTAGTCCTGAGCTTGTGTTTGCCATCTCTTCCCTTGATCCTTCCTCAGGACCTCTCTGATGACTCCAGATGCTTTCTGCTAACTCCAGAGATTCCCCTGTTTGCTGTCAGGCAGAAAGGCTGCCCTGCAGAAAGTATTAACTGAGGGAAATAAATTCTAATCTCTCAGCTGACAGGGAGCAGGATATGAGCATTTATCTCCAAGTGATGGCCTGGATGCCAGCTCCCAAACTCCTGTGTCACACTGCAGGGACAGAGACTGCTGCTTTCTGCTCCTTTCTGCTCTTTCTCTGCCAAGACCTCTGAAAGAAAGGCAAGGGCAGTGTTTGCAAACCCAGCTCTTAGCCTGCCTGCTTGGGGCACAGGAGGCTGCTGGAATGCAAGCACAGAATCACAGAATCAGGCTGGTTTGGGCTGGACAGACCTTTAATGGTCACCTGGCCCCATGGGCAGGGGCACCTTCTGCTCCCCCAGCTTGCTCAGAGCCCGTCCAACCTGGCCTTGGACACTGCCAGGGGTCCAGGGGCAGCCCCAGCTGCTCTGGGGATTAATGTTTGTCTTTTACTCTGCTGTTATCAGCAGTAGAATCTGTGTCTCAGTGCACATCTCAACCTTTTATGCTGTGCCTTGCTGTCTGTGGTGCTTGTTTTCACTGCTGATGTGTGCCACAAAACCAGGGGTTGTATAAAGGGCTGTGCTGAAATGATCCTGTGCCATAGGGGCAGGCAGTTTATACACCCTAAAACGTGCCCTGGAATCTGTCTCAGCAATTCTGGTGGGGAAGGCAGGCTACTGCAATGAAACCTTCATCCAAAATCATGAAGGGGGAGCAAAGTTCTCTGCTAGGTGGCAATATGAGAAGGTTCCAGGGATGGCAGTGGCCTTGGCTTTGGGTTATTGTCATGTGCTGGTGTCATGCAGGATGGCAGCAGTTCCCATTTGGTTCTCATTCTGTCCTTTTAAATCCTGCTGTAATGACTGCTCTACTTCAGTTGCTTCATGGACACATATCTGACTATCGAAATCTATTTTAACCTTTCATTAAGAGAAGAAAAAGTGGGTTTTTTTTTAGGAGGTAAGCATCTGGCTTAGGATTTCTTACCATTAGGAACTGGTCAATACATAGAATAACAGTTTCATTTCCTTCCACATCTCTATTTTCTTCTGAAGCTACTTAAACTCATCTCTCCATTCTCATTTCTTCCCCAGGATTTTTGCATGATCACAGTGCTTTGAAGCTGTCTCTGTGATTGTAATTTTTTTTTTCCAGTAGGCTGTAGGGCATAGCAGACTGGTGTGATAATAATGGGCCTAATTGAGATAAAGTTTAATGGTTTTTCTCACATGCTTCATGATTAGGCCAGTGGCACATTTTATTGTCATCTTTTCTCTGTGGTTGTTGTGTTAGCTGGTCCTAATTATAATTAAATGTTTCAAGGCTACATAGAATAACACTTCTTTTATGCAGGAGTCTTTTTTGTTTGTTTGTTTGTTTGTTTGTTTGTGTTAGATTTTTTGTTGGGTTTTTTCCCCCCTCCTCCTTTCTTTGTCCTCACCATTATAAAAGGTTGAAATTCATCCTGCTGACCATCATCTGGAACAAAATATTTCTATTTATAAACTGGTTTTGCTCATTCAGTTCATGGCTAAACAGTTTACATATAGCTCATCAAATCTGCTAATCATATTTGACCAATATATAAAAGATATTTAGGCAATCAAGTAATGAAATATATCTCATGGACAATTCTAGCCTCTAAAACCCCTTACGGCAGTGAAGGAAAACTTATTTCATTTCTGAAATGGTCAATCATGTCTGTAGTGGTCCTTAAGACACAGAATTAAAAAAAAAAAAAAATTCCTGATTTATCCCCATGTTCCTCATTGTGATTATCTGTGTGGCAGTAGCACTCTGCAGGTTTCGAGAGGATAATATCTCCTAAAGGGTACATTTACTTTTAAACCAGCAGCTGAATGAATCTTGTGCAGTCAGTCCTGTTTTTCTTGCAATTATGTTGTCTGTGCAGTAGAATGGCTGAATACAAAGTGTGTGGTGGCTGGTTCACAGGAACAGAATTCGTTTCCTGGAGAATATTGTAATATCCAAAAGGTGCCTTGAGAGAGCAGCTCCTGAATTCATGAGAAGTGGAGGGGTTGTTAAGATGCATATTTAAAGTATTACTGAGTGGATTCATCAGGCTTTAGTTCCAAACTGGGCAGCAGTGGACAGCAGTGCAGTTCTGGTCTTTAAAGCACATTCCTAAAGGGATTAAAAATGAAACCTGTCCTTGGCCCTGGAGAAAATATGAAGTCTGTGGGCAGATTACATACCAACATTTGATGAAAAAAATTAGTGAAGGCTTACCTGTGCTGATGAGAGGCATAATGATTACACCTCCTAGTAGCCCTGAATAAATAAATAGGATCAGCATCTGAAGCACCTTGCAGGGGCTGCACTCAGCTCTGCCTTGGACCTGCTGCAGCAGCCAGGCTTTGGAGGGCATCCCAAAGAGCTAAGGGATGCATATGGACAGAAAGTGACACCAAGAATTTCTGTGTATTTCCTGTAGACTATGATTTTAAGACAAGAAATGACAAAAATTCTTCAGTCAAATTCTGAGAGGCTGCATGGCCTTACCCCTGTGTATGCTAAAAGCACATTTCTCTGTGTGTACAAAGGCTTTCTTTTAAAGCAGAGCAGCTCTCTCAGCTTCTATCCAACTCAAGGACTGTTAGTTTATGCTCTACATTTTTATTTTCCACCCCTTGGTCAGGTTCCCCAGCTGTGCTGGCCTTTTCTAGGTCCTTCCTCTTTTGGCAGCCGTGGTGCCAATGGCAATAATCATTTTGGGTGCAGGTTTATGCTCAGGTGCATTACTGGAGGTAAGGCAGTTCACAGGTTGCTACTGGACATGAAATGAGCACACAGAAGTTTGATGAGTTCAAGAGAGAAAAAAGGCTAATTTTATTTCAGACCTCTCAATAGATAGAATTCTAAAAGTGACAGTGGATTGGAGAGTGAAATTGCCACTTCTTTAACCACACTGGTCAAACCAACAGCCCATCAATTCTCTCCTCCCACAAAGAAGAATGAAAAACAATCATTATTTACATGAACATGTGTGAGAACTCCAGTAGAAATATGGAAACATTATCAGAAGGCTAAAGAAGTTTTATGAGAACTTTAAAACTCTCAAAAGAACTAGAAAAGAAAACTTAACACTTTTAAAAAATCAGGGCAACAGTCAGATAACTTCCTGGAAGTTGAATTCAGGCAATGCAGTGAAAATGGGCAGCAAAAGCAGTTTTGGAGGGAGAATCTCCTGAAACAGGAGGTGCCCCTTCTCACAGGCACTCAGAGCTCAGCTCCACACTCGAAGCAAGGCTTTACTTGCACACTTTTATTTTAAAAAGCAGCAGGGATTTTTGGGTAACACTGCCAGGAGACAACAGCTAACTGTAAGTGTGTTCAATGTAAAATGAAAGAGAACTGAACTTCTCCAGAGTAAAATTTTCATATTAGATGCAGACATCCAGAATGTAAGCGTGTCTTTTTTTCACTTGGGATTTTCCACAAATGTAGCTTTGATTTTAATACACCACCTTGCACTTCAAGTTTGTTTGCAGCTGCTGTGCTCTTCTTAAATCTGAATGTGGGCTTTCAATACTTTGAAAATGCAGTTGTGAGCTTGGCTTTAAGCTTGGTTTCAAAGCAGAAGACACAGCCCATGGCAGAGGGGTTAGAACAAGATAAATTTTAATTTTTATGGTAAGTTTTGCACTTCCAGCCCAAACCTTTGTAGGATTTAGGGTGAGTCTGTGTTATTCAGGTGCAGTGTTTATCATGGTTCATCTTTTGCAGTGCCATCTGGTGTCAATTAAAGAAAGTTAACCTGGTTTTCTACGTGTTGCAGCTGAAAACTAAACCCACAAGAATGAAAAAATGAAACTGATGCTCAGTATAAGAGCAGTGTAAACTTTGTTTCTCACTCATCTGTCTTTTAAAAAAGGAAGACTCGCATTTTAAAACAAAACCAAGGTAACTCATCACTTGTTACCAATCTTTTGAAGTATTTGTGGTTAGTCCTGTCTTGTGTTCCACATTAGGAAAGAATTTGGAAATATTTGGTTTGTGGTAGGCAGAAGGCATTCTGGATGATTTTGGTAACTTGGCCTGCAAATAGATTTATGACACTACAGGAACTGCCCTCAGCTTCTACCTTCCACAAAATAAAATTTTCTACCTGAAAGGCAGATAAAATGTATCTCTTTCCTTCTTTACTTTACAAATATATATATATATATATAATATATATATACATATAAGGTCTATAAGGCTTTAATACATGACATGAGCATCTAGCTGAATTTTTGCATGTGGAAAACCATTGTAACCATTGTGGATTATTTTGTGCTTTCCTTTGGCAGTAAATTTCTCATAAAGAAAATCATACCTATAATATAAACCTCATTATTCCTGGTTTTTTTTTTGGGGCTTAGATTAAATATAAAGATCTTGTGATGCATTGTCTGGGCAGATAAATTATTAGCTGACGTTGGCTAAAGTAGAATAAATCCCTTCATGGCAGTTCTCCAGGTGGAGTTCTACTGGGTACATTTTCTGGAAACTTCTACTCTTTGGCAACATGGCAATACTGATAAATGGGATTTTTTTTTTTGGTTTTTTTTGGGGGGTGAGCTGGTACTAAACTTAATTCCAACTTGGATATGCCATATATTTCTGGACTTCAGCACTAACATCATTTTAGATTTCTGCCTGGAGAGCTTCTCCCCAATTTTTTGTGGTCTCAGAAAAATTTGTTCTTTTGAGGTTAATAAAAACTAACCCAAAATATCTCGAGTTTTTTGCTGACGCTGGAGGTCTTGGTTCTGCTGTGTTCTGAATCTAACAGATGGTATTTTAGAGGACAAAAGGACTTGCTGCCAGTGCAAAAACTTGATCTCAGTATAACTCTCACTTGAGGTTACTGCAGAAACTTACTAAGCAGATTATTCCAATTGAACCGATTGACCCAATCCTTTGCATCATTCAATTTATCCTTAAAATATCCATCAGGCTGTGCCTCGGAAAATGCCCAGTCCTGGAACTTGGGAGACATCTACCTTGACTCCTAAATCTCTTAAGATTTGTGATTGGGCTAATTTGATTAACTCAGAATGGTCATTTTTTTTCTCATCAGCCAGAAATTAAAGCATCAAAGTGTAGGGCCATTCTCAGGGATTAAACATCAACTCTGTCATTTGGCTTCCCTGGTGTAGAGTTTATCCATCCAAATCAAACCCAGATGTTTGTGTTCTAGCCTGAAATGGGATCAGATTCCTGCTTTTTTTTTGTTTGTTTGTTTGTTTGGTTTGGTTTGGTTTGGTTTTTTGGTTTTTGGTTTTTTTTTGGTTTTTTTTTGTTTGTTACTTTGGAGATGTTTTTGGTCTTTTTGGGTTTTTGTTTGGTTTGCTTTTTTTTGTTGTGGGTTTTTTTTTTTTTTGTTTGTTTGTTTGTGGTTTTTATTTGTTTTGTTTTGTTTTTTTTTTGCCTACCTTTCCATCATTAGCAGTTGCCAAGGTCAATGAGTGAGCCTGAGGAGCTGATGAGGGCTCTGTGTGGTTCTGGAAGGTTCTGGCTCTGTCTCTGCTGTGGGCACGAGGCACAGCAGCTGCTCTGGCATCACCTGAGCATCACCAGAGCCCTCTCTGCACCTGTGTGCAGTTTGAAGCTGTGTGTTACACAGTTCTGCTGTCAGGGTTCAGGCGCTTGTTGGTTCAGATCACATCTAGAATTCATGACCAGAAGGATGGAAAATGTGATTTTTAGGCCAGGCTCGGTGTAATAATGATGAAAATGGTAAATTCACCTGCTTGGCTCCCCAGCCAGGCCTTGTGCTTTCAGTTCTAGTGACTGGGCTCACAAAAATTAGGCTTATAGGCACCCAGCTACCTTTAAAAAACAGTAGGTACAGTGACTAACTCCCACTGGAACAAATACAGCCTCTCCATGAAGGTTTAGTAAAAAAAAGAAAAAACTGCTGCCTCTTTCTTCAGTCTCTTGAAAAGATGACCCTTCCCCTTATCTGTTTTTTTTTGTTTTGTTTTGTTATTTTCTTGCAATTTTTTTTTCCTCTCCTCTTTTGAGAAAACATCTTTAAGCTTTACAAGATTTGGGAATTTTATCAATGTTAACTTTCAGCACCTATCTCACCTTTTTTTGAAGTCTGAATTTGCAGCAAGAGGAAAAAAAAAAAAAGCACAGGAGACCAAATGATGCAACTGTAATCACATCCATTTATGCACTTCATGGGATGTAGACAAGCATTTCCTTTTCATTTTTATTTGTGCCAACAAATTGCTTCTTATCAACATCTCCTTGCCAAGAGATGGCAGCAAAGGATTGCAAAGGAAATTCGGGTTATTTTGTTTGAACAAATAATTATCTACCAAGGAGCAATCAAATATCACTGAAGGCATGTTTTCTTCATCTCAGCACTATAGGATAAATTTTTAAAGATGCTTTTTAGTGATCAGACAACAGAAGAAAAATAAAACTTGTGATTATTTTTCAAGGTTGATTTTAAGCTCATCTATCTGATAATGCTCATGCTTCAGACTGAAATTCTTCCTAATATAATGCATTAAGGAACGCTGACATTCTGTCAGCAGTCTGCACAAAGAATCATAGACTCACACTCCTTGTTTTTTTCACTAAAATCTGTACTTTAGAAAAGCTTATGACACATGACAGTTTGCATGGAATTTCCCAACACAAAGGCCCAGACTGAGAAATGCTTCAGGAACTTGGCTTCCTCCATGAAATTCCACAGGGGTAATTGTGAGGAAAGAAGCAAAAGATACACTTGTGAAATCACAGATCCCCATGGTGGTTTGGGTTGAAAAGGACCTTAAATCCTGTCCAGTGCCACCCTGCCATGGCAGGGACACCTTCCACTGCCCCAGGCTGCTCCAGCCCCATCCAAGCTGGCCTTGGGCACTGCCAGGGATCCAGGGGCTGCTCTGGGCATCTGTGCCAGGGCTGCCCACCCTGCCAGGGAACAATTCCTGCCCCAATCCCATCCATCCCTGCCCTCTCCATTGGAAGCCATTCCCTTTGTCCTGTCCTTGTCAAAGTCCCCATATCCCTTCACTGCCAGGACAACCTTTGGGGAGAGGACCCAGAGGTGAGGAGAGCCCAAATTTGTGGGTGATTTGCGTTCTCCTTGTGTCAGCTGGGCTGAGCTGTGCCCTCACACCATCCCTGCCTTGGTGGCAGTGCTCCTCCCAAAAGCTGGAGTTGCTCTAAAATGAGCCTTTGCTCTCAGTGACCGAGTTTGGATTTGGAATTTTGGGCAGTGAGGGATTACTGCAGGGCTGGGATACTCTGAGGGTGTCCCACAGCCCCTGGAAGGTTGTGCTCTACTTTGCTTTTAGAACACAGGGAGGATTCTGGTGGTGGTTCCAGATGGGTTTTTGGGATTGCCAAGTTGAACATTGCCAATCTATCTTGGGCTGATGGAAAAGCTAATTAAAAGTGGTTTTTCCCTTTCTGTTTCTTTTTCCTTTTCTCCCCCAACTTTAAATCAATCTGTACCTGGTGCCTCAATGCCTTTTCACTCCCCCTGGTCTTTTCCTGCTGCTTCTTTGCATCACATTCTGCTGCTCCCCTGCTTCTGCTGTCTTTGTCAGAGCTGCAGGGCTGTGAGGAGGCCCTGGCAGTACCAGAATGATGGTGCAATTACATCTTTGGTTTTCTCCCACATCCTTACAGCTGCCAGCTCCCCAGAGCAGCAGATCTCTCAAGGAACCAGCACATCTTGGTGGCATTTACAGCCTTGTCCTCTGCCCTTGTCCAGTTACACCAGTGCTGGATCTGCTGAGGTACCAGTTGGAATGTGCTCCCTAGAGCTGAGATTTAGGCTCATTTTTAAATCATCTAGGGGCACATATTTACATATTCCACCTCCCTGGAGAATTCCTGAGCAAAAATTTAAAAGGTAGTCTGGCACTGACAAAAGCAATACCATCTATTGATTGCTGAGGTGAAAATCAGGGTGGAAAAACAATGAGAATATATGTTTATATATTCAGAATATATGTTGGTATGCCAGAATTCAGTTCTACTCCATTCCTGAGTCCTTTTCTGTATTTTTTCTGGTATTTTCTTGACTAACCCAAGGGCTATGGTGGAAGTACCAAAGTGTAAGACTGAGGCACGTTAACAGCTGGGTGTTGGATAACACAACACAGAGATACAGGTGTGGGGTAGCTCAGTTCATGTCTCTGTTACCAAAAGCCTGTTGAAGGTTTGCTTTACAGACAGTGGGATGTTAATTTACATGTCTTCCATGTGCAGGTTGTTCTCTGCTCAGCTCAGTATGGAGCTGAAAGGGTCATATTTTAATAATTCTCCTTAGTATGTGTTTTCCAGCAGCCATTACAGGGCCTGGGTAATTGGTTCTAATCTGAATGTTAACACTGACATTTTTATTGTGCTTGACAGGGAACGAGGGCTAATGACTAAAACATTGATAAATTGAATAAATTGATATAAGTCATATTTAATTTGCTTCTTTGCTATGTACTGGAGTGAATTGTTCACGTTGCTCAGGATTTGTACCCTCTTACAGAGAGTTTGGTTATGCCATAAATGTTCATAAGAGAGAAGCCTCATTCTTGTCTCATGTACTGCTGTTTCTACATAAGTGTGGAAACTTGTGAGAAAGAGATGCCATAAATCCACCAGGGAAAAAGTTCTGATTGTGTTGAACTGGCAGATTTGCTGTTCCGTGAGCTCATTACCTGTACAGCTGCCAGCAGGGCTGGCTTTGATGCAGGGCTCCAAGAGCAAGAAATATGAGGAATTATACATGTACATAAAAGGCCTGATCTACCATCCAAAATGGTACTGGCTCATCTTGAAAACAAACTTCACTTTGGATCGTTTTTGCCTGAAAATGTTGAGTAGCTGTGTAAACTTAAACCAGTCCTAATGGAACGTTGTTTTCTTGGAGATAGGAGCAGTAATGTTGATAATGCTCTCAAATGTTTTAAACAGTTATTATTTTCAGAAGTTTCAGTGGAAAGAGTAAAATTTGCAGAAAAATATAGAGCAAAATAGAGTGTTGGGAGAAGTAACAACGAGAAGGGAGAAGAAACAACTCTGTGTGCTGGGTGGGGGTAAGATGCATTTGAATTTCAAACATCCCCAGTGGCTTTACTCAGCAGAAATGATCTGCAGCTCCTTTGTGTGAGTAATATCTCAGCAAGCCTTGGAACAAATCCTCACACCCTACTGACTTTTAATGCTTAGCAGAAAATGAGTTGCTGAATAAAAGATGCGACAACTTAAAAGGGTCTTTTCATTGGGAGTCAAAATAAATGCTGCAGAGAGTTGGTGCCTCTGCTGTCAGGAGCAGGTGAATTACTTTCCACTCTCATCCCATCTCACACAACTGCTTACAGCTTTCCTAACACACACCTGGGGATCTCTGCTCATGTGAAACTTAATCCATTTACGTGCAGGACAGTTATGAGACCGGGCTGCTGCTCATTAAGGGATGCAAAAGGAAGCCCAGGATAAGGAACAGGTCTTAAAGCAGTACCCAGGAGAGGAGAGGGGTAGGCAGGGGATTGGAATGTGAGCATTAAAAGAGTTTTAACTGTCATTATTTTTTTATTAAGCATTGAGAAGTCTGAGGAGACTTTCTAACAGTAAAGATTTAATTCTTTGTATGGTTTAGGGGCCAAGAGAGAGGAATTGTTTTAAAATGCTGATGTGAAAATGAGTTGCATCATGTTTTTAAAGGGACAAAACAGATACAAAAGGGAGCTTGGAAACTTAATATAAAGTCATTAATTCGTGTCCTATCCCTTCCTTCCAACAACCATTAACTGAAAGGCTCTGATATTTTTATGAGGGTAAATCTAGATTAGGGTTGAGCTCTTCTCAAGTAGCAGGGTGTGCAGAGCTCACCTCATGGAAAAAATGCTGGCAAGGTCTCTAGAAAGTTCCTTGGAAAAAATGAGTTTGATAAATCAGCAACTCCATGAAAATAGCTAGTAAACATTTATGACAAGTTAAAAGAGTTTCTGTCGCAGGTTGGCAGCCTTTTGCCACTGAATTATTGCATGAAAATAATGTATTCTTTAATTCCTGTAGTAACCTGTAAGCATTTCTCTTAAGTATGTTTTATTTATTATGTCAGGTTTTTTTTTTTTTTTTTCCATAATCCTCAGTGCCTGTGGAGAAGTCTCCTGTGAAGGAAGCGTGATCTGTAAAAGCACTGACACTTGTAATACTTCAAATTACCTTACGCCTGTTGTAGTTGCCTTAATGCAACAGCTCCCTCTATCAGCAGTGGTAAATCTGGATGTTAAAGACAGCTTTTCATTCTTGGGATTCAGACCTGATCAATTTTATTACAGATAGGACTGATAGCTCTTTTCTGCATAATGGAAAACAAATCCAAACACAAAACCACCTCCAACAGGTGAGACATGGAAGTTTTATTCAAATTAAGTTTAGAAGTTAAATTTATATCATTAGAAAGAAACGTAGGATATTTTTTCTTCTCAAAATATGCTATTCCTACAGAAGTGAACTTATCTTCTTGTAAATATTCTTGCAATAATTGTCTGCAAGTAGCAGAGTTTGGTGCCAGATAGCAACAATAGCCGACGCTTTCTAGGAAGCAATTAGCTCAGAAGAGATTATTTTTTTTTTAAATTTTTCTTCCTGAAAAGGCTCTTTCATTTTTAAATGAGAATTTACAGGTCCAGTCTTGCAGTTGGTAACAATTGTGAAATAATTCTGAGATATGTTTTAACTGACCTGTTTACAGGAAAAACGAGTGAGAATCTATTGTAAAGCCAGAAAATTACAAAGTGGAGAGCTATAATATGGTTGCCATAGACACAATTTCATATTCTCTTCCCTGTTTACTGCATTGATAACTCCTTTATTGAAAACTGGGAAAAAAAACCCACCAAAAAAACCCTAACAAAACCAAAACTGTGGATGTTCTGAAAAGGCTGTATTCCTCTCTGTTGTAATGAGATTATGTTCAGAGCTGCTTTAACCACTAATTACCATAAGGAAATTGGCCAATGAGCTCCAGTTGAATATTTGAGCGTACAAGGATATATTCAAGATCAATATGTAATTATCATATGCACAGAGAGATTTCATAGTCAAATTTAGTAAAAGCAGATGGGCTTGCTACATATGGCTAATAGAGATTTAAAGTTAGTAAGAAATGCAGGAATTCTGTAGATACAAGACTGAGGTTCCTTATTCTCCATTACCAAGAAGACAGGATGTTAACTCATCTTTCTTCTTTTGTACATAATGCCTAAAATGTCAGTAAGAGTTGATACATATGTGCATGTGGCAGGGAGAAGCCTCAAGCTTTTCTCCTAGTTTTGCATGTTTTTCTACTCGTAAAATTCTCCATCCAATCACTGAAACTTATAATCTGCTCTTCTGCTGTTTTGATGTCACCACAACACCCCGCTAAGTCCTTGAAAACTCTGTTTATTAGAAATAGATGTGAGCTAGATTTTTAAAATGTCAGAAGGAGGACTTCATTTTGTCTAATAGAAGGATGAAAAAAAAAAAAAAACCCAGACCGTTCTTTTTTAAACCTTTGGTAGCCGGAATCTTCCAAAGATGTTATTGCTTAATAAAAACCTGGCAAGCCAGCACGTGGGGATTTAACAGGTAGCTCCATTAGCAGCGAGAGGAGCAGTGCAGCTAATCTCTGACACTGCAGCCGGGCTGCTGACAGGCTCAGCTGCTCCTTCAGAGCAGGGAATTGTGGCAACTTAAAAGGTGATTGTCACAGAGTGAAAGAGGGTGTCTGAAGAGGAGTTAGACAGGATGTTTTCATTAACATTAAAGAGCTCTTGCTATTCATTAGGCAGCTTGCTCTCCAGACCACAGGAGAGTTGTCACTCACAGGATCTTTTCACATGAAAAGGATGCATCATATAGAACCACATTTTTACCTGCTTCCTTGTGGAGTTTCTGCACAAAAGCAAAATACAGGCAGTTTTGGATTTTTTTGTTAGAAGACTTTATTTTATCCTAAAAGAGCTTTAGCTGTTATGCTCACGTTTACACACCATGTGTACAACAAGTTGCACCAGACCTCAACAAAAATGTGGTTTCAACTTTTCAAGGCCAGGCTCACTTTACTGCTACACTTACACTCTGTTTTTTTTCCTGGAGTTAGGCTCAACACCAGCATCCTTCTGACCTGTGGGAGTGTTGGTACTTCATTGTAAAACACTTTATTAAAACCAGAAGTGGCTCCTGGTTGCACAAGCCACGTCCAGAAGGGCTGGAGATGACAATCACTCAGCTGGGCAATTAATGATTAAACTGCTCAGGACAGCAAAGAGCCAGCAGTGGGCAGACAGAATATTCATGGCCCAGCTACCAGTGTCCAGTCTGGGCAGGTCTGCAGGTCCTCTGCCTTTTGTTGGAGCTGTCAAAGGCTGCTGTGGAACAGGTCAAAGCTTCAAACACAGAAATCAAATGTGAATGCTTCCAAGTGAGGGTGGGGGAAATTCATTGGCTTCTGAAGCCTCTTTAAACTGTGCCTAAATACTTGCACAGTTAATGATGCATGATGGGCACGTGACAGAGGACACCAGGCAGATGGAAGGAGGCTGCTGAGTGTTGTGACCTGAAGCCACCAACCTTTGCCATGGCTTTGGGAGCAGGATCCTCCTGGGCACTGATCGCAGAGCTGGGCTGGTGTTTGCTGCTCTGTGGATCTTGGTGGGAACAACCCAGATTTCCCATGCATAAAAAACACAAACTAACCTAGATGTGGTCGAATCCAGCAGCCTTTTGCTTGGTGACTTGCTGCCCAGAGGAGTCAGGGCACGCTGTGCTTGCTCGGGGTCTGGGCTGGCAGAATTACACAGCACAGATCTCCTGTGCTGTTCTCCCCGCTGTTCTGAAGATTATTTTGAAGGGCACCAAACTTTACTCCTGTCTGAAGTTGTTCTTCTGTAACAGCAAAACGAAAAATATGATTTCAGAACTTTCTAACACAATTCTGAGGAAGTCTCTAATATTGTCCTGCTTACAAACAACTCTGACCTTTTTATTCTTTTGAAAGTTTCCTAGATAATGAGAGGCCTTTATCATTCCCAGTCTCATCTCCTATGCAAACTAGATTGTTCTGATGGGATTCTGTTTGCTTTATGCTTTTAAGGAATGAGCTTTAGGAGTGGACAAGAGAAATGAAACTGAGAATTAGTTGGTTTTTAGAGTCACATTCAGGATAGGGTTTCTTCTGTAATACCCAATTAAAATAAGAATTTTTTTCCCTCTCTTGCTTCCTTCCTTTGTTCCTGTAGCCCATTCTTCCTTTGAAAGTGGCAGTTATAACTACAGGGGTGTATATGTAGTCAATATAGAAGCTTTCACCTAAATGGAGTTCTGGATTCGTAGGGAATGCAGGAAATGCCACATTAAAGTTTGTTTGGTGCTAATTCTATTATATTTTCTTTTTGTTTCAGACATCTTTTTTGGATACGTTGCTTGAAGATTATAAAATCATTAAATCTTTAAAATTGTGATTATCTAGGAGCAGAATGAAAGGAAATTGTTCTATCTCAGCAGAATAACGTGAATACATGGATTGCTATTTAATTAAAAAAATGTGTCAAAGTTACACTGCAACATATGAGGTTATATTTTTGTGTTCAGGATAAGCAAAATATGAGCACTGTGGATTTTATTTGACTTTACGGGGCAGTAATAAACCTTTATCTAGGTTTAGATTGATACCTTCCTCCATTAGTCATATCTAAGTTTTCCCTTTAATTTCTTCTTGCATTGTCTTTACCACTGCATTTAAATGTGGAGCTGCACTGTGGTGTTCCAGTTGGGTTTTAATTAGCTTTATTATCTATTGTGTAGGGCTTAATCAATTCTATTGGATGCTATCTGCAGGTGCCTCCAGTAAGGGCATATTACATTGATTTTTCATTTCTCACATCAAGCACGCCGCACACATCCAGTGCTTGCTGTGCTTGCTGTTGACAGCAGGGTTATTTAGGGCACCCAGGCCAAATGTGACAGGGATCAGGACAGCTACAAACCCCACAGTATGGATTTATTAGACAGCAAATAAGAGAATAGGAACCTGTCCTCTTTGGCTGGCTGTCCAAGAGGGAGGGTTCAGGGGAGTGAGGAGCTCGGGAGGATCCTTGCACTTCAGAGGGAGAGTTCTCCAGCTGGAGTGAAGGTCCTCCAGGGAGCTGTGAGATGTTGCCTCCTCCCCACCTTGGGTGTTGTTATGCAAGCAAATATTGCATTCTTCCTAACTGCAGGTCAGCATTATATCCTTCGTGTTGGAAATTTTATTAAAACCTGCAAAAGCAGTTAAACCTCACAGGTGGGGGATGTTGGAGACAGTTCAATGTGCTGGTTGTGGCTGGGGTAGGAAATCATCTTAATTGTGAGGAAAGGCAGCAGGAATGTGCTCACAACCCTAACATGGACTGAAATCCTGTCCCCATTCTCTACACTGTGTCCTCTGGAGCTCTGTGCCTCTGAATCTGCATTTTTACTTCAGGGCTTGCTGATCCAGGTGCAGTTCTCCATCTGAGCAGAGCCTTTTGGGGACATGAGGCTTTGCCTTCAGTTTGGCAGTGGGCAGGCTTGGAAACTACCCTTAAATTTGATAAAACATGTTTTAAATCTGTTTTAAATTGTGCCTCCTAGCTGCCCTTCCCCTAGACAGCAGTATTCTATGCAAAATGGGTATTTTTTCCTCTTGTAGTTCTTTCATCAAGGTTTCCAAGGTAATCTTAGAAACCTTAGATTTTCTCTGCAGTTTTTTTCTGATGTTGTGATCTACACAGGGAGTTAGGTATTATCAGTCCTGATATTTCTCTTTTCCCATAGAGGTTAATACAAATCTACAGCCCAATTTTGCACCATTTTTTTCCTGTTGGTGAACACAAAGTCGATTGATTGGAGTCACACAACTGTTTGGGAGTGGAGCTGTGTTTTGAGAGAAGGAAAGGGCTGTAATCAAGCAGACTGACAGGAGATGCCAAAGAAATGCTCCAAACACTCTTATATTTTCATCAGAATTTCTAGGCCTAGATCTGTCCTTTCAAACCATGAATAACTTCTTTTCTCTTGCTTTAAGTTCTTACCAAATTGTGGAGAGGTTCAGAATTGTTTAAAAGCCAGGGTATCCATAAAATCACCACGTTAAATTGACTAAAATATGGAAGGAAAAAAATTGGGTAATATGTAAAGATTTGCTTGGCTTGATTAGGCATCCAGCAAGGGTTTTGTCTTCTTTGAGACACTTTGGATGCCAGTGCATTTCCCTGGAAGGTTGTCAGCCTTGCCTGTGATTCAATGAAAGGGATTTTCCTTTGTCTCCAAACCCACACCTGGCCAGGCAGGTACAGCCCTGGACTGAAGGCTGGCATCTCTAAGTAGGTTTTACCTTGCCTCTTACAGAGTTGCACTATTTCTGCCCAGTTCCTTTGCAGGAACAGTGGAAAAGAATTCTGTTTCTTGCTCCATTCCATTAGAAAGATCGATGCCAGAGAGGTTTCCCTGGTTTAGAGAAGCCACTGGGCTGTGCTTGCTTGAGCAGTGTTAAGGATTGGGTTGCACCACTGTAATCCATTCCTCTTGCTGATAAAAAAGCAGAGCAATTCATTGCTTAAATGGAATTTGAATAACACTGTTGAAATCGATAGCTGCTCCTTATCCATATAAAGATAATTGATCTTTCTGAAGCTCCTTAAATGCAATGAGCATTTGATTGTGTTTGCTTCCATTGCTCAGCTTAACACGGTAACGCAGTAAAATTAAATGTTGCTTGTCAAATGACTGGAGCATTCAGTGGTTTTTACTCCTACAACTCTCCTTTGGTCTGTTTTTGTTGATTAGCTGTAAATGAAGATAAGAGCTGCTGCTTTGGAATGGGCAATGCAGCAAGAATGTCTCTTTGTGTGTAGAAATCAGTCACTTCTGTGGCCTCTGGTCACCCTACGATGTGCACTTCACACTCCAGCATTATTGGTTTTTGTACTTCCTAGTGCTGGTCAGACACCTCTGTTAGTCCCTCTGTGCCTGTCTGCTCTGAAATGTGAAGTTTGGAACTGGAGAAGCAGAGGATCTTTCATGTTTCAGGTGTGTGTGTGCAGCTGAATCCTGCACAGAGCCCGAAAAGTGCCGCTCCTGCAGAAGCACGAGGCAGAGCTGACCTGGGGCCTTTCAGGTGAGATTCTCAGGCTCTTGTCCTGTGAGGATGCTGGAAAGGAGCTGCCCAGCCTGTGAGGATGCTGGAAAGGAGCTGCCCAACCTGTGAGGATGCTGGAAAGGAGCTGCCCAACCTGTGAGGATACTGGAAAGGAGCTGCCCCAGCCTGTGTGTGATGGGTGCCAGCCTGTCCCACTCACAGATCTTCCTGATGGAGTGCAGAAGGATCTGCCTTGTGACAGGCACCTTTTCTTGTATTTCTGAATTTGTTTTCAAGGTGTCCTGCAAATTTTTAGCTGTCAAGGCTCTTAGAGAAAATGCTTGTTTTGTTATAAGGTCTGAAAATTCACTTTATTTATTTTGTGTGTACTGAACATCAAATTTTGGGATTGTGTGTTAGAGCAGAGGGTAAAGAGCTTTGAGATTTTCAGTGGATCACTTACCATAAACAACTGCAAATATCACTCCACTAGAAACTTCCCCAAAAGTGTGATTTACTTGATTTTTTTGTGATCAGTTAACTATCATCTCAAACTATTTTGTTTGCTTTGGCTCTTCATTTTTCCCAATCAATCAATCATTGAATTTACCATGATCAGAGGAGAGTCCTATCATCCTGCACTACCTCTACTTTGGATTTTGCATCACTTTTTAAGTTTGAAAAGTATACAGTCTTTAGACTATAGGTTGAAAATGTTGACAAAAATTTTAAATATTCATTACAACCTGAAATGGAAGGGGAAAGAAGTCTTTTCTATGCTGTACACACTGAAACTCTTATCCAAATATTCGCTATTTTTGTCTAGTACTAATAAATTCTGCATTACCTGTCATCCCACTGCAGGTGACAACATTTATCACATACACTCTATGGGAGCCTGTGGCTGATGAAGAGGTTTTGTCACCGAGCTGATGACAGCTGATCACTGTGACTTGCATGTGTTCTCTCAGGTAAATCACACAGTTTCCAGCTGGCCTGTGAAAATCCTGCCCCTATTCCATTTTGGAACAAGCATCTTGAACCTGCAAGCATAGCAACAAGTAATTAATGCATAGAAGTTTAGAATTTTTTGTAAACTATATTTAGTTTAAAGGGCAGAAAGTGTTAATGAACAAGTAAATATTAAAAAAAAAAAAAAGGAAGCAGAACTTAATTACTCACTGATGGAGATGCTGTGGGTGGGACTGGACATGTGTTTGTAGTAGGTGCACACATCTCTCTGAGCAGCTCTGCACCCTCACATTCACTCCCTATGCACAAACAGGATCAAAAGCCTCATCCTGTTCCCTTCTCTGACTGATCAGGCTGCCATTCTGGGAGTTAGGATATGGAATTTATGGACAACACATCTGTGTGTGCAACATGCACCTCCTCAGGGGCTGCTCCTGCATCCCTGACTGCAGCTCCTGACACCTGGGACAAACTGAGGTTCTCCTGCATTGCTGGCACTGCAGCTCCTGGCACCTGGGGGTCTGGGACTGCTCCTGCATCCCTGACTGCAGCTCCTGGCACCTGGGACAAACTGAGGCTGCTCCTGCATCCCTGACTGCAGCTCCTGGCACCTGGGATAGCCTGGGCTGCTCCTGCATCCCTGACTGCAGCTCCTGGCACCTTGGATAGACTAGGGCTGCTCCTGCATCCCTGATTGCAGCTCCTGGCACCTGGGATAGCCTGGGCTGCTCCTGCATCCCTGACTGCAGCTCCTGACACCTGGGACAAACTGAGGCTGCTCCTGCATCCCTGACTGCAGCTCCTGACACCTGGGACAAACTGAGGCTGCTCCTGCATCCCTGGCACTGCAGCTCCTGGCACCTGAGATAGCCTGGGACTGCTCCTGCATCCCTGACTGCAGGTCCTGGCATCTGGGATAGACTGGGACTGCTCCTGCATCCCTGGCACTGCAGCTCCTGGCACCTGGGATAGCCTGGGGCTGCTCCTGCATCCCTGACTGCAGCTCCTGGCACCTGGGATAGCCTGGGGCTGCTCCTGCATCCCTGGCACTGCAGCTCCTGGCTCCTGGGGCTCTGAGGCTGCTCCTGCATCCCTGGCACTGCAGCTCCTGGCACCTGGGGCTCTGAGCCCCCAGGGCCCACAGCCTCACTCCAGCCACAAGTTCAGAGCCAAGTGGTCCTCAGGGAGCAGTTCCTGAGCTAAACCAGAGCCTCAGGCTGGGGAGTTCAGGGGGAGGATGCTGAGCTGGTGCCTGGGGCCCTGCAGAGCCAGCAGAGTGGTGTTATAGTTCCCTCTATAAAGGCAAGGTAAATTGAACAATATAGCTCAAGATTATTAAAAAAGCCCACCACCAAAGTGGTTTTTTGGCAGTGAGAGGCTCTGCCCAGCCGTGTGCTGTTACACAGGGCAGCTTCACTTCCAACACACACTGAATTCACTGGATTTGGCACTGGGGTTGGACAAGAGGCCTCCCTGCAAACATGCACGAGTGTGTGGTGAGCCTGCTCAGTGGGGCAGGGTGATTGTGGCACTGTGCTTTACCAGTGTGGATTGTTTGCTCTTTAACCACCTGATCTTACTGCAGCTCCTTTTTTAGCTCACATTGCAAATCCAGCCTGACCCACGCAGAGCAGTTTGCTGGATGGTAAAGATGCTGAGCTCTCCTAGAAACAGGAAAAAGCAGTGGTTCTGAGGATTTTATAATGTTTATCAGTAGGAAAACAGAAGTTGCAATTGCTTTTAATTGCCCAATAATTTTATTATTCAAAAGATGGAACTTACAGGAAGCAGCTGCAGTTATAACTGAACCTGCTCTTTAATGTGTTCTGGGTTTTTTCCTGTGTTATATTATCTAATAGTGATAAGCTGCTGGTTTCAGTCAAATTTTGAAGTACAATAAGAGTTGGATTTATCAAGCCGTGGGATGAATATTCCACTACTCTCACTGAAAGACACCTTTGTGAATACTGTGGTTCTGAATTATCTGTAGAAATCCCATTCCTTATATTAAATCAACTTTCATTCTTTGTTCTCTCAGTACACAAGAATTTTAAGATTCATAACCTATTTCTGTTTAGTTTTTTTCCCTTTGTTGTTTTCCCACCCTTTCCCTGTGTTGTTATTCAGCGTGTAAGGAAATGCAGCCCCACAAGGAACATGCACTCTGAATTAATTAGCTGCTTTCTGTAAATACAAATAAATGACAGCAAGATCAAAATGAAAAGCGGGAAGGGGAGGACTAGCTACTGTCACACCTGTGGTGTTACTGTTCCTAATTTAAAAAATAGTCTTTAAAAGGTGCTGTGCTGCCAAATTATGTCCACTGTCAGTGCTGCTCGTGTGCTCCAGTCCCACAGCCCAGAGTTGTCCCTGAGGGTCACACTGAGCTCAGGGCTGGTTGTGGCTTCCTTTCAGCATCAGATTTGAAGGCTTTGAACAGCTATTTCTCATTCACTGCAAACTAAAACAAGAGCTTCCCGTTCTTGCTGCCATGTTTTTCAAGGATTATTGGTAACAGTCCTGATTTTCCAGCCTTGTCTTGCTGAAAATCTCATTTGGTGCAATCTTAATTCACAGCTGGAAATAGAGTATGGAAAACTGCAGACCAAGCATAAACTAAACTTGCAGCTCGAATATAAAAGATGGGAAAATTAATATTTCAATTTGCTTATCCTCTGGTAGTTATGTGTTTATTTAAAAATCATAGTTTGCAGAGCTGAAATTCCTTTTTTCAGTGTTTTTATGGAATGTGAGCAAGGTGACAGTTGGCATCCCGTGATGTTCCTCCACTGACTCACCTACGTTCCACATTAATATTGAATAGGGCTCCAGAGAGATATGACTGTGCTTTTGTTAGTCTGGACAGGCAGTTTTAAAACACCGCTGTAATTAAATTTCTCTTTTCATTTCAATGGTGGAATTAAACAAATATTTTTCTTTGGAGGAAAGTAACAATTTGATGCTAATTGCTTCGATCTGTTTCTCAGCATTGTCAAATAACCTATTGTAAAAACTACTTAATATTTCCAGAGGAATGCCATATATTGCATAACTTGTTTCCTTTGCTAGTTTTGTTTGATGGTTAAATGGTAATTGGAATGAAAGGAATAAAGAAGCACTTGTGGGTTGGGAACCACTCAAGGGATTGAAAATTTAAAGCAGAACAATGATTTAACATTTCTTTCTTTTCTTAGCTTTTTCTTTTCATATGTGAATTACGTGCAAGTAAGAGAGATTATAGGGAGAAAAATAAAGGGAGAATGCAGAAAACTCATTTAGATCAAACTCACTGTGCCTAATAAGCAGACAGAAAAAAACTGCAAACTGTCTAATCTTCAGTTTGTCCTTAGCCTTCCTAGATGTTGTAGAATTCAGAAAATCATTCTGAGAAGGAAAAAATCAACCTATTAAAAATGAGAAAACAGAAACAAAGCTTCAGCATCATTCCAAGAGGTCTGTGGCTTCTAGTTACTGTGGAAGGGAAAATCATTAGGAAAAGAGAGAGCACCCACGGCAGAGATGTCCTGAAATGAAAAATGTGCTTGGATTTCCACACTGCTGAACTTTGCTGGGGACGTGTTAAAGGACAAATCATCACCCACCCAAAATCCACAAGGCGTTTGCATGTGAAAAATGTCAGTGAAATCTGTTCATTTCCAAACAGCCGGTGTGAGGAGAGGCTCTGGGCCGTGGTGGAGGCAGCAGAGCTGATTCAGGTGTTCTGTGGGCGAGTCCTGGAGCACAGGATGGGCAGGAGCACACAGAGCAAACTGGATTTAGGAGAGGGGCACCCTAGCTGGCAGTGAGGGTCAGGATTGTTCCAGCTCAAGGCTCTGGGCACCTTGGAACCTGGAGAAAGCTTCTGAGCCAGGAGTTGCAGAATTATGGAGTGTTTTAGTGGAGAGCTGTGCATGTTCCGAAGGGAAGATGGATTGTCCAGGACATGTTAAGCCATCCCATTTTTCAGCAGGAGCTATGTATCAGCCAGTGTCACCCCTTTTTGGGGTGCAAAGTGAGGTTTTTCCCTGCCTTTCTGTCACAGTTTGAGGCTGTCCTCCCCTGGGTACATGCTGTGTGAAACCACACCAGTTATATTGAAGAGATGGGCCAGGGAGCTTCCAACTTACCATAAACCCCAAATCGCTGACCATGTTTTCCACATATGACAAAAGCATTTCCAGATATTTAGTGGTTAATTATTCCATTAAAAAAAAAAAAAAAAAGGTGTAGGTGAAACTCATAAAAGGCCATTGTATCAAAGCAGTAAAATGTAGATATTGTTCTCTATATCTAAGTGTGTTCTATCTTTATTTTGGTGTTTTGAAAAAGTATAACCCTCAATTTATTGTTTGGTTTGTTTTTGTTTGTGACTTTTCTATTGACTGAATTCTGTCAAATGACTGAATTTTTGCTAGGCCAATTTTGCATCTTTTCAACCAATGATAGATGTGACTGGCTTTCCTTGCCCACCTTTACTCTTAGCATGGATTTGGGCAGTCACTTATTTTATCTTGTTTCTGAATTCCTTTTTAGGGTGGCTGGAGACTCTTTTGAGGCAGTTGGTTCCTCAGGCTGCTTTAAGCACTGTGCTATGCATAGAGCTGGGTATTTTTGTTGTCCTTTTTTTCCTTTTTCAAACTTCTCACTGTTCTCAGAGATGTAAACTTGCACATTTTTCTCAAGGGCAACTTGACAAGATGCCCATGAGTACAAGCTTAGCAAAAGAAGCTCTTCAATGCAGAGAATATGTCATACCTTATTTTAGTAAGAGCATTTAAAGAGAATATTTTTTTTATCACCACTCCTGTCACTTTAAAGTCTGCAAGTCCATCAGGTATTTGGAATATCTAACTTTTTTCCTTGTCTTTTAGAGTCCTGGTGACATAACTAAATAGCCAGCAGATGTTCATTTGCACCTTCAGGTGAAGGAGGATGCAGAGCCAGAGAGGTGAGAGCCAGGAACATAACCCTGTGCTTGGATTCCCCTTGCTCATGCAGAGACCTCGTGTAGCTTTCATTGCCTGCTTGTACTTTTGAGTCTCACAGTTGTTATTTCATCAGCAAAAGGAGGTTTTCCTTCAAGGCTTCACCCTGCTCTGTGTGTTTTTTATAAATTATTATACAGACTGCTGTACCTCTTACAAATAAATACTGAGGGCTAAAAGTACATTGTTGGCAATTAAAAAAATTTAAAGTGTGGTTTACAGATTCTTTGAGTCTTTCTCCCGGGATGTCTGAAAGCTTTTTTGTACCACAGCCAGCTTTGGAACAGCTCAGTGGCCCATGATAAGTCACAAATCTGAAAATGGAAAAACTCTGAATAGATTGCAGTAGGTCAGGCTGGCTGTGCCTGGAACCATTGCACACAAATGTGAAATTTCCACGTCCTCCCCATCCCAGAGCAACCAGACTGGGAAACAGCTTCTCTGGGAGGCAGGAGGAGGAAAATGTTTGCTATAGGTGGTTCTGTGCCCTTGGAAATGAATAGCTTGGCTTTTTTCCCTGATGTTGTCCAAAATAATTGTGATTGGTGTTTGGAACAGTAATTTCTCTCACCAAAACATGTGGGACATTACACACACACACACACACACACATATATATATTTATTAATATAGCAAAATCAGGAATTCACACCCTCTCAGCAATAAGGCATTCTGTGATTACTGCACGAGGAAGTCTTTGCACTGGAAGGAGAAAGTTGAAGAACAAGAGCATCCCCTCAGATCTAGTAGTTTTTCCAGTCATGAGCTGGAAACTGAGTTTTGACTTCATAGCTGAAGTGGCTTTGAGATAAAAGTCTTTCAATCTTCCGTTAAGCAAATTGGCCCACCAAAATCTCCCTGTCAAAGTCCTTCCCCTCCCTCCAAGAGTGTGATAAATGTTATAAGTTAAGGGCCTCAAATTATTTTTGCAAAGTCTCATAAATGTTCCATATGTCACTTTCTCTAAAATTATAATCTATTATCTCACTCAAGTGGAATAATAATGCTTTGAAAAAATGAAATTTATCCCAGGTGCCCCAGCAGGTTGATTCTTCATTATGTGTTAATTGTTAATGGCAATTTTCCATGGAGCATCTGCCAGTTCTAGTGAGCAGAGCTTCCAGAAATGATATATTAATTTCAAACATAGACTCTAAGAGTAGATAAAATGTGTTGGGTTTTTTAAAAAATCTAACTTTGTGTCCATAAACTGGCTGGGCATAGTTATTATTTTAAGTGAGAGTACAAAATAATTTATAGAACAGCATAAAAATAGTATTTTATTGAATGTTTAACTCAGTTAAACATGATTTTATTTCTGAAGTACTAAGCCTTCACCATGTTAAGGGTAAGGCAATGACAAGTATCAGCTGAGAGGCTGTGGGAGTATTTTTCCATATGTGTGTACTACAGTACTAATATAATAATACCACAGTACAGTATTAAGGCTTAGGAATAAAATAAAGTTCAATTGGTGTGGAGGACATGATGTAGTTCTGTATTTCAGTTCTTGTTTCAAGGTAAATGAACTGGTGAGAAAAAATTAAACTCTCTTGAGTTTTTTAAGCTGTGCTCTTCAGCACCATCCTCACTGTGGATTTAAACAAACTTGGTTAAGGGGACTGCAAATTGTAAATTGTAATTGTAAATTACAGTATATTTTATAAATTCATAAAGGGATAATATTCACTTATAACTGCTTTGAGAACATAAAAAGAATTGATGTTTACCACATTCCTGAGTCCCTTTGGGATCTGTCTCTGGGCTGTATCTAAGTCAGGATTGTTCAAGTCCTTTATGGTCTCACAGCTGAGCGTGTCTTTGGCTGTGTGTTAATTCCACCCATTTAAGATGATCTGTGATGTTTGATGGCCAAAATCCCAGCAGGTCAAGGCATGAACTTTGGGACTGTCTCTGCATTCCTTGGCAGGACAGCTCATGCTGGAGGAGGAGTTTGTGTCTGCAGGAGTTTCATGCTAAAGCTGCAATTTGTATCTGAAAGTTGTTTCCACAGTGAGAAACTCTGAGAATGTGTTAGCAATTTTCATTCTCTTATTTTCGTTCTCTTAATTTCATTCTCTCTTATTTTCATTCTCTCTCATTTATCTTATTTTCATTCTCTTGACAAAAATTGCTGTTAAACAAGGACATTATAGCAGGTGGCTTTGCAGTGCAGATTAAAAGTGGTTGTTAGGTTATGTCCAACCCCCTGCCCAGGTAAGGAACAAAAGAAAAGGAGGGTTCAGGACTGTAATTCCAGTGCTGTGCTGCTGTCCAAATACAGAGAAATCCCTGATTGTCTTCAGTCTGACTGGGCAAAGCAAGCAGCAGATGGGAAATGTGGCTCTGAGGGGGACAGGGCAGAGGCTCAGCTGCTGATTTATTTGTCCCCTGCCTTGGAAATCTGAGGCACTGAGCAGACACAGGGGAGGGCAGAACAGTTTTAGGGGCAGCAGTGAACAGAGCTGATCCCTGACAGGGATCTGCAAACCTGGCAATAGGCAGGGATGGGCAGCAGTGCTTCTGTCTTTTGCAGAATAAATGATGAGTAAAGGGCAATGAAACAGTTGAACAATTAAGGTACATGTGACAATATAAAATTAGTGGTTTCTTTTGACGTGTAATCAAACACGGGTATGTGTGTAAAGGCGCCTAAAATAAAATTTAACTAAGTTTTTTAGAAGTGACTTGAAGAGGCTGCTGATGGAAAGATGATAATGGTGTTACTTGACAAATATTCCATTTCAGCTCCTGATGGTGTCATTGAAGCATGTTGTATTTTCCAGTACTACGTTTCTTACACATTTTTCATGTTCATTATCAACTTCTGCTATGCACCTTGTTTATTTTGTAGAATTTATAAGCAAGCTTTGCTGTTTAAATGACCCAAATAATCAAGAAACTGATTATATAAAACATATTAAAGATGATGGAAAGAAAAAGCAGAATATATTATTCCCTCTTGGTAAAACTCTGCATGTTCTTTTCAATGATAAATGTCTTTTTGAGTTGAATGCGATTCAACCTGTGATAAATATGTCAGTATTTCCATCACACGTGGCCAATTACCCTTGAAAGTCAAGAAAGCAGTGTAGTTTTCTCTCACAAATACTTTTGCCCTGTAAAATCTTTTTTTTTTTTTCTTTTTCTTTCACATTAATGCAGCCCAAACTGGTGAATTAGAAACATATAAAAGAAAGCAGGCATTCAGTGGACAGGTGTGAACAGTTCAGTTTCATATTGTGTGAACAGAAGAAGAAAACCTCTTTATTACAAGATAACAAATGGCTCGAGGTTTTCAAACACTCAACGTGACATTTTGGGAAGGCATCCACGACAGATCAATTCTCTTTTTCCTATTTGCAATATCACAAAATGTATATGATTTCATGCAGCCAGTTTGTTCCTGGGTTCTGAGTGCTTGTAGCTGATACTCACATTAATCATTGCATTTGGTTTTTCTTAGTCTGGATGAAAAGAATTTGATCGATATCCAGAGCTGGTATAAAAAAAAACTGATTCTGTTTCCAGTTCATGCAGTTTTGTTGTGATTCTCAGGAACCAGATAAAGAAGCAGAATAACCACTGTGGGAATTTAGAGATCATCAAGATGAGCTGTTTGGGACAGATCACAGAGCTGTCATCTCTCACATAAGGAAATTCTAGTTTAATTCAGATTTCCAAGAATGGCTGAGAGAATTTTGAGGCTAGAACTTGATTGTTGGGAGTACCCAGCTCAATCAGACCTCTGAATTCCTGGTTTTGTAAGATTTTACAGGGAAAAAAATGCTAAAGTTCTTGCAATTTGTACCTCCCCTTGGCTGTCCAGCTGAAAATGGCAGGTGAAATGTTAGGATTGATAGGAGGGGCTGTGGTAGGGAGGATGGTGTGTGTGCCTGTGGCAGTGCTGGCAAATCCAGGGAATTGTTTCCACAATAGTGCGAGTATTGTTTTCCAGGGAGATGTCTAAAAGTAGCATTAATTTTATTGGTTAATTAAACAGCTTGCTTCCTATAAAATTGCAGGATGTGATAGCAAATATTTGCTCTGAGTTTAATACCTCACAGGACTTGAGGTCTTTGGGAAGAGTCCTGCATTTAATGTGAAGCTAATGGTGTCTGATGGTTTTCTGTTCTACTGCCAGTACGTTTATTTATTTATCTAGGTAAGTGAGCAATTTAAAAACATTATGGTTTTAGCCCAATTAATTTGAGATTTTTTTAAAAAATAATTTAGCTTTCAATATTTCTTCCTGTCTACTTATGAAGTAATTTTATTTTCCAGACAATAGTGTTTGTGAGACTCTCTTGACTTGCTTAGAAAAACTTGATTCCTTTTGAGGACATGGTCTAAAATAGGCCTAAAATGCTGAAGTGTTGTTGAAATAGCTGGATTCCTCTTCCATAAGGATTTTCAAGGAACCTAAAATGACTTGAGAGCAATAGCATTTTTTTAAATCCATGTACCAGTATAATATCCAGATATAGTTGCTATTGATTTTATATGTGTTAAAAACCATTTCTGCTTCAGTTTTTTGGGATTCTTTTTTTTTAATGCTTACCTTGCTTTTTGTAAAGTACATGATTATCCTTGGCTTGTTTTCAGATCTGGTCTATTACTCTTGCATAGCAATCAGTCTTTGATTTTTTTGGTCAGTGTTTGCAGGTTGCTCTTTGATATTCTTTACTGTCTGTACATTTTTAATGTGGCAGTGATAAGAGGTTCTGAACAGCAATAAGTGGTGGAAATCCATTCTGCAAGATTTATAGCACAATGGGAGAGGATCTCTGCTAATCATGAAGGACCCCACTCCAAATAATTTTGTTCAGTGGGGGTGACTATTTATTTTCAGCCTTGGAGTGGCTGAAGCTATTTATCATTTTTAACATGTTTCTATCAGAGTTCTGGTCTCCTGCTGTTGAGCTGACAGACCAAACTGAGGTCCCCCCATATTTTTTGCATTTAAAACAAATTCAATAGGAAGGCAGCAGAAAGGTTTCTGTAGCTGTCTATGAAAAGTTGTCTGGAAGTAAACCGTGCCCTTATTAAAAAATCATCTGTAAAATTAAAGAGACTTGAGCCTTTAAGCCTATAAAAAATATTTAAAAGAAGAGTTACTGAATTTATGGAATATGTCCTTGATGTACTTGAAATCATTCTTTGACATTCTTTAACTAAAAATATCAAACTCTCCACCTCTTGGAGTGGAGTTTGCAATATAGTGCAAATCAATGCATTTTTACTCATCACTGCATCATTCTGCACTAAATGTTCGGAGTATTCTGAGGCCATTTTTTATCACTGCTTGTGGGAATTAAATGAAGTTCCAGACACAAGAAGTTGACCCTAATATGGATCCTACCCATTCTGCCCATTCTACCAAATTTCAACTCCTCATCACTCTTGAATTCTGATATTCTGTCTGAAAAGTTGATAGGTGTTAAATATTATAAAAAGTGAAGAAAAAAAAAAAATAAACCCATGCCCTCTCTGTTGTTCAGGAGAGATTTTTTTGTGCTTTTATAATTTATTAATATATTCAAGCATGGTAAACTAAACAAAACACTAATCTGCCACCTTAAAATCTATATGCAACAGTGATTCTTGCTGTAGCTCTGAAGTCAGCATCCTCTACACTTTCCCTCCACCATCTCACCCAGGAAACTTGGGGATTCTCTTTTCCCCAAGTGTTCACACACTGTTATGGTTTTTTTTAATTAATTTTTCCATTTCCTTTCCTGCACAGTAGATTGGTTCTCTATCATGTCTGAACCATTTCTATGGTGCTCTATGCATTCTTTTATGGAGTCTTAGTTTCTCTCTTAGAAATCAGATCCTCTTTAGAAGGTTATGCTTATCTGCCAAGTTTTAATAGGTATTTATAGATTCTTGCATTCATACAGCAGCTGCAGGCAGATCCACGGAGTATTTTGAGATTGGGAGGCAGAAATAGCAAACAGGCTGCTGGACAGCAGTCAAACACTTCCCTTTCTCTCCTGGCTGTTCAAATCAGGAGCAAAAAGCAACACCTTGTATTGTCTACACAGCAAAGCCTCACAAAGGGTTTCTCTCCAAAGGGAGCCCCTGTACCTGAGCTGCAGAATGCTTTTGCTGCCATTGATAGGGAGTCATAACTCCTGCCAACAATACAGGTTATTTAAAAAAAAAAAGGGATTCATAACTCCTGTCAGCAATACAGGTTATTTAAAAAAATAATAATAAAAAAAAAGATAACTCAAAAGGAATGAAAACATCCAGGAGTCACAATGATGTTGCAAGTCTAAAGCAAGAAAGGGTTCATGTATTCCATACACTTTTGAATAAAATTCAGTGCAGATGATAGCACATTCAGCTTGTTTCTGAGCATAGGGGAAGAACTGTAATATATTTCTAATAATCATTGAAACTTTCTCATATGAAGCAATATGTTGGACAAATAGAAGTCTATTTTATACATCATAAATATAAACTTTAAATATAATCTGCACTTGCAAGGTAGCTGTTGTTGTGAGTGTAGCAAGTAGGTCAGGTGGGCAGCAGAGAGGAATGAGCTGAAGCTTTATTCCTTTGAATAATCAGCTGTTGCTTTGCTTAACTGGAACATCATAGGTGATAAGCTGTAAAATAAGGTTTCTGTATTAATATTCAGGGCTCTTTATAAAGCAGAACCTGTGAACCCTCAGGAAAACTTCATTATTGCTCCCACAGTGTGGCGTTTTTTTGTGAGCTTTGATTGATGACTTTTTCATAGGCAAAGGTCATGGCAGGATTCTCATTTAATACTGACAATAGAAGAGAAATAATGAATAAATGAGTGGACTAAAGATCCTCAGATGCTTTAAGAGGGGTTACAAGTGTTTTGAGTGGCCTTTGCTGCATCCTGTATTTTATTTAATTCTTCCAGCCTTTTTTTCTCTCACCTCTTTGGTTTTGGTGTATGAGCTCTCTAATACAAGTGTTTCTGCATTTTGTATTTTTTCAGAGCATTTCAAGTCCCCTAATAGTGTAAGCCACCAATCTAATATTTTAAATTTTCCCTCAAATATCTTTATATAGGAATATATTGCATTTTTAGACCTATGACATGTATCAACATCCATAGATTTGTGTAATTGACCGTGCATGGAGTGCTACCATCTTGTGCACTGATGGAATTTCAGCTGGATGTAGACTCTGGCTCTTGAAATATCTATCAGATCTTCCAAAACCACAACTTGCAATCTTCCCATGTTATCAGCACAATTAGGCAGTGCTGTCATTTGAAACTCTGCTGTCAGAGAACACCTTTGTTTGCTGAAGCAAAAATAACAATAACTCTTGGATTTTTTCTTCTTTTTTTTTTTTTGATTGTTCACAGGAGAAAATTGTTTTTGTGGCTTTAGTTTGCTCAATATTGTGTAAATGTAGATCCACAAAGTCATTTCCAGTCATTTGCATGTTCACCTCCATCTGCAGCCAAATGTCTTGACCAGAACACGTGAAATTTCTGCCTTTCTGTTCCAGCTGGTTGGGAGGGAGTGGGGATATCTTTGCTGTTTAAGATGGATGCTTCACTTGTTCACAGGAGGAGAAAAAAATTCCAATCATTCTGCACCACTGGAGTCTGGCATGAGCTGCTGAGAAAAAGGAGGATAAATGCCATCAGAAAAAAGGCAGATGTGAGGGTGCTTTCCATGGTAGGAACTCACTAAAGCAGGAGGCTAAAATGCTCAAAGTGACAACCTAAAAGTGGTACCATTTGGAATTTACCTTGTTTTAAATACCTGTTATGATTCATTTTGCACAACTGACAAATATTGTTCTTTTCCGAGCCCTTTACATTTGGAATTCATTTAGTCATGTTAGTCTCAAGGTGTGTAATTGTTTATTTTCTTTTCATTATGTTTTTTTTTTTTTTTTTTTATTCTTTGGAGATAATATGTTGTGATTCTATGTTAAGTAGTATCATGAAATTATTTTGGAATAGTTGGTGCCATAAATAAGAAAACAATAAATTCAATTCCAGGGCAGCACAACTTCTCCCATTTTCCATGCTTCTTGTGGAGAAGCCTTGGAGGATGTGGGTGAATGGTTTGGGTGAAAAACCCTCAAACAAACTAAATCTGACTTTGCTGCTAATTTCTAGTTTTCATTGTCCTGCTGAATGTAGTGATTGTTATTTCTTCTGTGTCAAAGTCTTCCACCACGTGCTGTTGCTAAGAAACAGGGCTGTTGTGAGTGATCCAAATAAAAGAACAAATCCCTGTTAAATTCACTATCCAAAATGAGGGCCTGTCTGCGTGGAATTTGTTTCTTTATGAAACGCCCCAGTCAGAAATTCAACTTACATTTTTAATATTCTGGATGCAGCAGTAGATAAAGTCTGTAATGAGTGTTTGGAAGATCCCAACTGACTCCATTTGAATGAACCCTCCAGGTGGAAAACTCCTGGCACTCTTTAAAGGGCTTAAATCTCTCTGCTTGGGAAACAAAGCCTTGTGTGGAAGTTACAGAGCCCTGGAACTCTGTGAATAACTGTGGCTGCTTGGCTGAAGCAAAATAAAAGCAAATAGTCTAAAATGACCTGAACCTTGGAAAAAAAAATGGAAAAAGTGATATTTGAAAAAAAAAAAAAAATTGTTTTGGTTCAAGTTGAATGATTTGAATTTTTTTCTTTCCAGGTTAAAAGAAGAATTTCATGTCACAACAAAATAACACAAAAGGAAAGCAGCACACAATGAAAAGATAGGAAATATGTACTTCCAGGTAAATCTCCTTGACAGATTTGTCATTACTTAGCCAAAAAAAAAAAAAATGGTTTAGTGTGAAATTGATTTCTAATTAGATAAGTACTACCCTGGAGCATCATCTACAGAAGGGAGAGGGCCTAGTCCTTAGAAATCTTTCAAATGCTCACTCCTAAATCATCAGATTGTGGCTTTGCATGTGGATGGCAGCAATGCTTTTTGGAGCCAAAAATGATGTCAGTGATTTCTGCAGAGAGCTGATGACAGAATTCCATAGCATTTTCTAAGCCATAGATGATAAATTACACTGTTCATATATTAATGGAATTTTGTAGCATTTCCATAAAGTATCTTTGAAAGCTTTTTTGCTTTAATTTCTGTTTGACTTTGAGTGAGCCTGAGCTGTGTGTAGTGAAAAGGAATGGAGTATGTACAGATGAGACTAATTAAATACTGCCTGTCACTCTTCATCTTGAAGGCCTGATTTTAGCTTGCTGTCTCAACTTTGATTATTAAAATACGTATGGTAGTTCTCACCCCACGTTACCTGTGAGTGTTGCTAATTAGGTGTCAGGATGTCAGTGATTAATGCAAAATCATGAATAAATTACCAATAAAAGCCATGCACGTGTACAGAGCCATTTAACTATTTAGAATGCTCTGCAGCACAAAGTACACCAGTGGTAACCACTTTTCTGACCTTTGGGTTGGAGTAATTTGCCTGGAATTTCACTAATTTACTAGATGGTAATAGTCAAGTCAGAGTCCCAACTGGAAATCTCATTTGTCACAACAAAAGTTAATCTCCACCTGTCATCATCCAACAGATTTGATCTACTTTTGAGTCCTGTGACTATTTCTCATTCATCATTTATATAATGGGGGAAAATATGATTAAGGCTGTAGTCCCAAATAGTGATTAAGTCTTAATCATGATGAACACAAACATGTAAATAATAGAGATTGGTCTTGGGAAGTTGTGCATTTTTGCTCAAACCTGCCTACCTGCTTCTTTTTGGTGTCTTTCTTTTCATAGAAAGGAGGCTACAGGCATCAAATAAATGTGCTGGGAGATGGACAGGACACAACTGGAATCATTCCTGAAGTAGGAGGAGTAGCTCAGGGAAGAAACTGCCACCAGTCCTGAGGCAGATGAATCTCTGGGCTTTCTGAATGTCCTGCAGAGTTCTTGATCTGCATCCAGGTGCAGGTAGTGACTGAAGCCTGGACAAATTGGTAATTAATATCTGCAAGTCATGGAATCCAGGCAGAGATGCACATTCCTGAGCTGCTTAGGTGGCACTGATGTCTTCCTGTCTGCTTAGCTGTTCTGTAACTGTGGGGAGCACAGATCTCATGTCATAATTGTTTTGGGAGCTTTTCCCTGAACTGGTGTCTGTTGTTTCCATTTTGTCTCATCTATTCTTTATCAGAGCTGTCATGATTTTTTTTCATCTCACGAGTTGTGTTTTGGGTATTTTAAGAAAAGGGGAAATTTTGCTCAGAGACCAACCTCAGCATTCTGATGCTGCTGTTTCTTTGAATGAGGGATTAAATAAAACTCAAACTAAAAGCAAAACCGCCCTTATTCCCCAAACTCAGGAAATAAAATGCAATGCTTCCAAATGTGTACTCTCCATACCCCAGCTGCTCTGTAAAATTGGGTTTTTTTTGTGTGTTTCAATTTCTCTGTTTCTACCCAAATATCAGTTTCCCTGAGCAGATGCAGGGCTCTCAGGATCTGTGCCTGATGGCTGTTGTGCCATTCAGAGCCTGGGAACCCAGCCCAGAACATCCAGGCTTCCAGCTCTGCAGCGGGGAAGCCCCAAGAGTCCTGGATCCAACCCATAATTCCAGGTTTGCAATGCCAGCAGAGGGATGGATGGAGGGATGGATGGATGGATGGATGGATGGATGGATGGATGGATGGATGATGGATGGATGGATGGATGGATGGATGGATGGATGGATGATAGATGGATGGATGGATGGATGGATGGATGATGGATGGATGGAGGGATGGATGATGGATGGATGGATGATGGATGGATGGATGGATGGATGGATGGGTGGATGGATGAATGATGGATGGATGGATGGATGGATGGATGGATGGATGGATGGATGATAGATGGATGGATGATGGATGGATGGATGATGGATGGATGGATGGATGGATGGATGGATGGATGGATGGATGGATGGAGGGATGGATGGATGGATGAAGGGATGGATGGATGGATGGATGGATGGATGGATGGATGATGGATAGATGGATGGATGATGGATGGATGATGGATGGATGGAGGGATGGATGGATGATGGATGGATGGATGGATGGATGGATGGATGGATGGATGGGTGGATGGAAGGAGGGATGGAGAGAGGGCTGCCCAGGCTCTGGGGCTGCTGGTTCTGGAGCAGGACCTTGAGGAAGCAGGGCTGGGTCAAGGCTGGTCTGGTGATGTGAGCTGGTGAGCACTCTGCTCACTCAGGAACGTCAGGTGTTTGTGTCCTGGGCTCCACCCTGGTGTCCAACAGCTGCTCTGGTTCTGGGAGCTGGGGGTGCTCAGCCTGGAGAAAAGGAGACTCAGGGTCACTCTGCACAGCTCCTGAAAGGTGGCTGTGCTCAGGTGGGGCTGGGCTCTGTCTCCAGGAACTGACAGAACCAGAGCACACAGTGTCAAGCTGCACCAAGGGGAATACAGGTTAGATATTAGTAAAAAGTTTTTTACAGAAAGAGTGCTAAAGTTCTGGAATGGCTGCCCGGGGAGGTGGTGCAGTCACCATCCCTGGGTGTGTTTAACAAAGCCTGGATGTGGCACTGGGTGCCAGGGTTGAGTTGAGCTGTTGGGGCTGGGTTGGACTCTGTTCTTGAAGGTCTCTTCCAACCTGGTCTCTCTCTGAATTTTGTCCCCCAGGGTCCTTCAGCCTCCTGGCCAGGGTCCTACAGAACAAATTGATTGCATAAGTTCAGCTCTCCTCATCCTTGAGCACAGCTCTGTCCAGTGAGTCCTGCAGCTCCCTCACAACCCCAGACCAGGGGACAGGGGAGGCCCTGGGTGCTCTAATGCACCTCATTCACCAGGAGATCTTCACAGAGCTGCTTTTTGTCAGATTAATACATTACCACTGTTGGAGAATCATGGTTACTCTTGTTAAAAAACAGCTCCCAGCACCACAAAGCCCTTCCCAGTTACCAGATCCAGGATTTGCTAAACACCTGATCATTTAGCAGAGCTGTAGAGAGATTTGGAATAAGTAACAGGAAGAAATTGAAATAAATTTTCATTACGGATCTGTATGAAATGTACAATCCAAGATGAATGGATTTAATTAGCTCTGGACACTTTGCTTTTCCTATAATTCAAACATGTCAACTTTACAACACGCAGGCCCTTGGGCCATCATTTGAGTCGAGTCATCTTTATTTTACATGTTTAAACTGGGCATATATTCTGGGGTTTGTGGTACTCTGTAAAATCTGACAGATTGTGACTGGGGGCTGTATTTTCATACCTGTAAATAAACAAAGAATTGGTTTAGGACGTCCCAGTACGTTTATTTTACGATCAGTCGTGAAGAAGCCCAGAGAGCCATTTGCAGAAGAGGCAGTGGATCTGCATTATTGTGCTTTCAGTTAAGGTAATGGGAATTCAATAGAGTCCTGTCTGGGTCTATCCTACCAAAGGTGCAATAAGGATCCCTTTGATAGGTTTTAATTGCTTTAGTGCTCATCCGGTGAATTTTTTATTTTTATTTTTATTGGGAATCATGTCCTACAGATTTAGTGCATAGGTGCTAACTCAGATCTTTCCTCTGTCAGACTTTTAAATAGAGCTACAGCACAGAAGGTGCATCCAGGAGTGTGGGAAGAGACACCTGAAATTACTGAGGATTTTTGTTCAGGGCACACCTACTTTGGATAATTCACCTTTTCGTCCTCCAGGTTTATGTTTCAGGCTCTCTTCCTCAAGAGGACAAAGGTTGTGCCAGATTTCAGTATTGATGTGGACCTGAAAATGCATGAAATAAATGAAGATATCAGCCAGGGGGCAATTACATCACAGACTATCAAATTATACTGAAAAGACCCAAGCTTCCCATTCAGAAATGATACTGGAATGGCACTTGTGAGAATATTTGATTTGCTTTATATAAGGCTGTTCAGGAAAAGACAAGATGAATTGCTAGTTTTATAGAGCTGTATAGACAAATTAAAGCAATAGATTCCGGGGTGCTGGAGAATTGTCCTTGCTCTTTGGCTTCTGTCCACATATATTCTTGGAGGTCTTGTTTATTCTGGGGATTTGCTTCCATTTCAGTCCAGGGCAGGCTGCTGTCAGAACAGTGAAGGTGCTGGCAGTGCCAGCAGGATGTCCCAGTGCCAGGGCTGTGCTCTCCCCTGCCCTGGGGGAGCAGGGGCTGGTGCCAGTCCAAGGAAGAAGCTTTCCCTGCTCTGAGGCTGGGTTGGTGTGGGGTTCTGAGCTGGGGGAGTTGCTGCTCACAGCTTTGCACCCTGAGATGGGCTCCCCTCCTCATCCTGCTGAGCTCTGCTCCTCTGGTGGAGCTGGATTCCAGCAGGGACAGGGAGGGCTGGGCTGGTTTTGGGCTCAGCTGCACGTGGCACACCTGAGCTAACGCCCCAAAGTGCCTGGTGCCACCAGCATCTCCCTGGCTCCTGCTGCCAGCTCTGGAGCCTGGCAATGTTCTTGCCAAGAGAGGCTTTGCAGAGGCAGCAAAGAAACCTCTCGCTGCTGCCTGCATCAGTGTTTTAAAGAATGAACAACTGTGAGCAAATAATGCCGTGGTTCTCATCTGGTCTGTTTGCAGAGCAGCATGCCAGGCTTCTGAAAAAGACGTTTTCATCATCTCTGTTGAGGACTAACATATTCAAAGTCATGCAGCTTTTGCAGAAACTTCCTACAGAAGAATTAATTTTGCTGTGTTCATTCTTTGTGGGCTGAGTCCGATTCTTCCCTCGTTGCCAAAAAGCAGGAATAACAGCTTGAAATCCTGGAACCAAAGAAGAGCAAACTTTGAGGAGGTACATAATGGTTTAATTGTCCTGGTTCAGATATATCATCCAAGCTTCCCTGGGGTAGTGTTTTTTCCTTGTTAACTCATTTATAAGATAACTGAGGCTACAGGTGTTCAGCTTTAATAAGGCATTAGTGAACCATTATCTAAGACACTAAAAATACAGCTGAAATCTTTGCATGGAGGAAATCAACACTGAGTGAAAAAATAATTAACAGCCAAGCTGCACAATCAAATAAGGGTGAAGATTTTTAGAAAGTAGAATGGCTGGATGATATCTTTAATGCACATAGAGAGGATGTTGTTGAAAGAAGAACGGAAGACAATATATTTTTAAATACAAGATATGAAAAGACACCAATAACGTATAAAAGAATAACTGGTGCTAAAACTACTGACAAAATAATTTTCTCTTTGAATTAAAGTGTGCTTTAAAATATTGTTTTAAAATAGTGAAGAGCCAGCTTTCCACTAACATGCAATGCTGGATTCCCTTGATTTATGAAATCTCATTTCAAGTGCAAACCAGTGGCTCCTGTGTTTGTGCCTGTGCACTGTGGAATGCTGCAGACAGCTCCAATGGCAGAGAAAGAGGAAATTAGATGTATTAAACCTGAAAAATCAGTGACATTCAAATAACAGCTTTGCTCTTGTATTTCTCATTTGTTAGGAGATCCTAATAAAAATTCTAATGTGTCTTTGCCTTGGAAACAATGATCTGTTCTATTACTTTTGACAGAACAAATTTAGGACAGAGGTTCTGACACTTTCTTAATTATAAGAAGATATCTGAAGTGCTTGGCTCCCATTTGTCTTCATCTGAATTTACCTTTTTACTCTTCATGATGAGAAATAGTGAATTGGACTAATGCTCATCTCTTCTATGAAATTACTTTCAGGATTTGTTTTGTAATGGTGCAAAGTTGAGGCAGAGGGAGGTGGGAACTCCAGCAGTTTGGTGTTTCTTAGTCATTCCCAACAAAACAGAGAAAAAATTATTTTCTTGTTAGATCTGTGAGTGCTGCTGATGTTTGACTGGATGTTCTTAAAATGGATGCAAAATATGGTCCAAACCTTGCTGTTATTAACTGGAGTAAGTTGTGATAAAATTTGCTGCCTCACTTCTGGTTTTTAGCATTGTCACCTGTTTCAATGCAGGTATTTATTTGATCCCTCTGTCTGTACTTATGTGCATGCAAGCAGATGTAAAAATATAACTTACATATTTTTCTAGACAAACAGAAGTTTCTTTTTCTTATTTTTCAGGAGATGCATCTACCCCTTGTTAACACTAGAGACTGTATGGTAGTAAAACATTTTTTTCATTTTAAAAAAAAGTTCAGTTCTTCAGGCTGGAATTGGGCCACTTTTCTCACAATCTCTTGCAAGGACTGTCAAACAGTGGCTGTACTTGTCTCTTTTTGATAGAGTAGGAATAACTGTTTTCCTTGAAAGCTGGTTGTGGGTTTTGTTCTTGCTGGTTAATGTCTTAACTTAGCAAGCGAAACCTTCAGAATGCAAAAAAAAATTACTGTTTTAGGATATTCTTCAAAATTGTCATATTTAATGCTATTTGTAGATATGCAGCTTTATTACAGATGCAGAATATATTTTTATTTATTTTTCTGTAATCTCCTGAAAGTTCATAAATCTTCTAGGGTTATTGATAGCTTGGTATCAGAACCTGTAAGCCAAACTGAGACGAATCAAGCAACATGAAAGAAATGTGAGAAGCTGAGGGTGCACAAGCATTTCTAAAAGGTAACTCTAGGTTGGAAGGAACATCTAGAACAATTACACTGGGAGCAGAAAAGCAATCTGGTTAATTATGTCATGATCCCCTCCTCTTCTGTAAGCCCTGGAATTCTGTGGAATTGAATTTTCTGTTCTGTGGTTTTTATTTGTTCCTTCATTAGTGAAAACCTCAGCTGTTTCTGCTGCATGGCAGAAGGGTCTGAAACCCATTCTCCCATTGAGAACCTGAAGTTATAATTGTGTTTGGCCACTTTATACCTGAAGATATTTTTCTATAGGATGTTAATGCTTTAAAATATATTCCTTTCTGGGTGTCCTTTCATTTTCATTAGGTTTCTCTGTATTAAATTATTTATATGGTAAAGCTTGTATTAAGCATTTGTACTTGGTGGTGGCTATAGTAACAATTCTGAACATTTTTGAATTTCCTGTGTGTTTCTGCTTACTGCAATTAGACCTTTCTGTAGCTAATGAAACATATGTGATTTGTTTGTTTATGCCTGAGGACTGAATTTGCTACTGAATAATGCAAAAACATATGCAAGGACAAGTGTAGGGAATGGAATTAGGAATGTGCACAGAGGAGATGTGAGCAGAGTCAGTTGGAAGAGGTGTTAAAGCTCTGGCTCTACCTGCTCAGTCCAAGTGGAGACATGCTTGTTAGATCACATGGATTTTTTACCTTAAACAGAATTAAAAACAGCTGGAAGAGTCCAGATGTTGATGTTCTGTTTGGTGGGATACAACTGTTTGCTCTCCTGCCCTGTGCTGTGCTGGCAGAGTCTGGGCAGGGTCATCTCTCCATCCCTCTAGACAGGACAATAAATGAACATCCATGCTCCACCTTCAGCCGTGTTAGTGTTTGAAACCAGACCTAGGACATAAATATTTTGCTAAAATTTATTCTGTGATATTAAAAGGCAGCTTCTTGTTTAGGAAAAGGCTAATATAATTCTACCCAAGGACAATAATTTGAATTTTTTTTCGTGACACACCTAATCATTACTGGTCATAGAATCATAGAATGGTTTTTAGGGTTGGAAGAGACCCTAAAAATCACCTTGTCCCACCCCCTACCATAGGCAGGGACACTTTCCACTTGTCCAAACCCCATCCAGCCTGGTCCTGAACATTTCCAGGGGTGCAGCATCCACAGCTTCTCTGGGCAGCCTCTTCTGGTGCCTCCCCACCCTCACAGTCTTAGCCTGGTCCACCCAGGCTTCTTTTTAAAACAATGTATTTTTTCAAGCGGTACAGATGAGACAAAGGGAAATCCAGTTTGTTTAATTATAAGGTATCAACATGCTGCAGACTTATGTTAGTGGATTAGATTTTCTCCCAGAAATAACTTCTGTGGAATTACATCACCAGTAAACGTGGTCCAGTTCAGCCTGTAATTATATTTTGACATGCAGAAGTAGGGAAGAATGGAGTCACATCCATCTCACATGAAAAATCCTGCCTTTGGTGTTTCTCTGAGAAACTGCTGTGATTTTTATAGGAGCAGAGCGGGCCCAGAAGTTGCATTTTCTTTGTTCACAGCACCTGCTTTTGCCTGGCATCTGCAGTGATGTGCAGTGTCAGTCCCACTGTGCCCATAAGCTGTGACAGGCTCAGGGTATAATCCCTGCCCCAGACTGCAGCTCTGCTGCCCACCCTGTGCAATTAACGTCACACAGCTCTAAAAATCTGCCTTGAGTGTGTCCTTGTGACATTTGGGCTATCCCTGTTGTTCCCTGGGTTTTAAACGGGCACAGAGAGAGCTCTGAGCTGTGTTTATCCCACACCAGCACAGCAAAACTCCAAGGATTGGTGCTTTATCCTTCACTGGGAGTTTATTTCACACGGGCCCTGAGACCAACCAAGTGCCTCCGTGGTATGGTTCTGTTCAGACAATCACCAGGCAGAAGAAATTAACTCCAAGTTATGGGGGCACTTGCTCAGGCTGTTAAACCCAAGTATCTGAGACCTTCTCCTGAACCAAAAAATGTTTACTCTTTTGTAGCTGGAGCTGGTTTGTGCTTTGTTATTTTAGGGGGCAAGCAAGCCTCTGCTCACATGCCTTGTCTCCCTTTCTGGCTGATTTCCCTCGTCTGTGCTTTGCCTGAGGCTCTCCTGCCTCAGGTGAATGTCAGACATGGAGGCTGCCTTTGAATTTCGGCTTTTCCATGGCTCAGATCAGAGCCCTCACAGACTGTGGAAGGCAGGGACTTTCTACCCTGGATCAAGACAGCTCTCATATGCTTTGAGCTTTAATTATTGGAGTCGTATTGAAGTCGTTAAGAAGACGTAGCCTGAAGTTTTCTATGCATATGTGGGCAAATGTTTGCAGAATCTGACTCTAATTTCACAAATTAGTTTTGAGGCAAGGCTTAGGAGGAAGGCAGGGTTTTGCAGCTTGGGAAAAAAGAGCAGGTTTTTGAGGAAACTGAAGATTAATAGAAACCACATGTAGGACTCCAAGTGATTCAGTGGGGTCTAGACAGTTGCCCTTTCTTGCTGTTCCAATGTCGTGTGTGACAACGGCAGGAGCCATATGTGAGCCACAAATAAACCATCCCTACCTCGTGTCTTCTCTGGTTAAACTTTAATCAGTCTGGTTTAGCTGAAAGAAGATGAATGTTTGGGAGTGAAAATGTCACACAAACAGCGTAGCAGCACCTTGTACCACGAGGTGTGCTGGGAAACTCAAACCACAGGGAGTGGATTCATTCTTGAGTGAAACTGGGTGACAACGGGAGCTCCAAAATATCTCCTTTGTTATGATGGATGTATCTCAGTATTAATTCTTCCATGTCCTAACTTCCCTATGAATTCTGATTTTCTTTACTTCATACATTCCCTGTTGGGTTGATGTTTGTTTTGTTGGTTTTTTTTTGTTTGTTTGTTTTTTGTTTTAAACTGGATTTATTTCCTTTTATCACCTTCCTCTCTGCTTTTCTAACATGATTTCCCCTACATACTCTTGTTCTTGCTTTTAGGCAATTGAGCATGTTTCTCAATGCTTTCTCTACCTGCCTCTTTCTCACATGTGAATCTCAACTTTAAAGGAAAAAAGAAAACCTTTAATGCCTGCTGAAAAAAAAATTTCAATAATTGTTTCAATTCAGGAAGTCAGACTTGCCAGGAACTTTGATTCCATTTCCAAGATTGATATCAATGTAAAAAAGCCAATTTTTACTGTATAATTTTTCTTGATTAGACTGGATTTTTTAAAAATAACATTTGAGAAAGACTGTAGGTTTGAAAATCCTATGTGAAGAATCAAAAAAAAAAAAAAAACAGTAAAGAAAATCATAAATTATTATTTAAAGAGGAGGGGGGATAAAAAAAAGAACAGGAAAAATGCTATTTTGCCTATGAGTTGGATCAAGTTCACACTCTTTATACAGCCTGTCCTGTCTTTCAGTTTCTCATGATGACAAATTCTGGTCTTCAGCTGCCTTCCCTGCAAAACTCCCAATATTTTATCCTGAAGTGCTGCTTTTGCAGAAACTTTCTGGCCTGGTTTGTATTTTCCTGTTAGTACCATGTCAGGATCCTTGACTCTTCAGGGGAGGTGAGTGATGTTTTCCTGTGGCTGAAGCAGTAATATAATGTAATAATATCTCCTCCTTGGATATTTCCATACTATTACACTCATGGTACCTTGTTGCCACCACCTTTTGTAACAGTGGTAAAGAAAAGTCAGATGTATGTAAGGGGGAGAATGTTCTTAATAGTGCCATGAAATTTTAGGTGCATGAAATGGAATTATTCCATATTCAGGGGGGGATAAAAAAGTCTTTGAAACGCCTGTGTATTTTGTTTTTTTTTTTGTTCTAAACAAACTGCATTAGTGTTGGATGCCATCAGAAAAAATTGTTCCCTTAATTAGCATCAGGTTTTGTTATCTTGCCAGGACTAACACTTTGTCAGTTGGTAAATAAATATTTGACTCGAATGTAATCAGTGACTTCAGCATTTACACATTGTATAGCTGTCATAATATTGGGAAATTAGATTTTTCCTGGGCCAGTGCAAGCATTAACGTTCAATCCGTCACAAAGCTTAGGTAGGTCCTGACATGCTTTTAAAGATTTATACTGTAACAGTGCATTTAGCAATGGTAATAGACTGACTAAATATTATATTTCACTGTAGTGTGCATTTCCAAGGAGCTATAAGATGTTCAGTCACTATGTGAAGAAAATGCACACAGATAGCAAGACATGAGATCTCTGAATTGGTCTCACTTTTAAATCAAATTATGTGCTATATTAACAAATGGCAATTTTAGCTGAGGCAGAGTGGAGTAATTCAGCCAAAGCAAATGCTCTGAGTGCTGAGCTATTTCCCTGTGTGTCATTGCAACTTTTGTCAGTAGTTTAAAGAGCAAAGAGACTTTCTGCTCACTGGGCTTGGGAACATCTTTCCCTTTTATAAGGATTTAAAATTGATTCAGCTTTTCACCACAAAGTATTTGGAAATTCAATTAAGTGGAAACAAGAGCAAAAATATTTTCATATATATATGTGTGTATGTATGTATGCTTTTTTGTCAGTTATTACTGAGGTTTGGAGCTGAACAAACCCCTGCAGTGGCTTGAGAGTCTCTTGTCCTGCCATGGCATTCTTGCTCTCTCTGTGCTGTGACATTTGCTCCTTTGGGCTGCACCCATTCCTGCAGGATTTTGCTCTAAAGTGCATCAGGGATTTCTGTGTTTTCTTTCAAAACCCAATAATCTGGGTCACAGCAAGGCCTGGCAGTGTCATCCAAAGGGGATGTAGCCTGTGAAGGAGGACAAAAATGGAATCCAAATTATGGAATCAGCGCTGTCCCCTCTGGTGGGGAGCTCTGTCCTTACCTGAAGCAGAATTCTGGCACAGCCTCAGGTGGATTTTCCCACTTCTGCAATATTGTAGAGGACATGTTAAGTGTGTGTCCTCACTAAACATGTCAGTGGTTTTCTTAACAAGCAACACTGACTTCTGAGAAATAATCTTTTGGCTTTCTTGAAAGTCTGTGTTTCAGTAACCAAGCTTATTAATCAAATATATGTTTTAAAACACTTAGGTAAGTGAGCAGTGCTGCTGAAATAAATTTTACTAAAATGCCAAGTAAATCTGTCAATTCTGAGCAAAGAAAAATGCCCAAGAAACTGCAGAAGATGATTTTCCCTTAGGACTCTAAAAGGGTTTTTATCATAATATGGAAAACATTTTTTTTCTCAAAGCCAATGTGCTTCATTTCTTTGGATTGTTTGTCTATACTGTCCATATCCTCCTTTCTCCTGATGAAATTTCAAGGAAGTTATGCATATTCTTATTAAATGTGTGATCAGACCCCAATACTTACTTCAGGTAATGGAAAAAGTAGCTGGAAATTGGATTTCTGTATTTTGCAAAGCACACAGAAAATAAATTATCTTCTAACTTGCTCTAATCTTTGAGCACCAACCTTTATATTATTTACAGTTCAGAAATGTTCCAAAAAATCTCATTTAGTGAATGAAATTATTTTTGAGAGGTTTATTGTCAGTCACCTTGCTGTTTACTTGGCCAGTTCATGTCAGCTTCATTTTACATCTGTGAGAGCTGCAAAACCAAAACTGATTTTCTCAAAAGACTTCAGAAGTCTTTTTCTAAAAGCTTATCATTTTCTGATAAATATAACAATCAGGTAAGTTATATTAAAAAAAGAGAAAACTTTCTGAACATATTTGGCTCTGCCCATGTCCCCAGGACACTGAATGATAGAATTTGTGAGAAGTCTGTAGGGGTCTGGTGCCTGATGCTGCTGAGAAACCTGGCTTTGCTTAGTAAGGTGTCAAGAATAGTGCAGACCACCACAATTTACTTTAAAATAAAATAGAATTCTATCTTGATATCTGTGCCTTTTGGGGTTTTTTATTTTTGGTGGTGAAAAACCTCAACTATAAACAATCATCTATAGATCTATTCACCTTGGTCATATGAATAAGCAATAGTTCCTTAATTGTCTTTGAAGACAAATAATTTTAAGCAAATCAGTATTTTTGTGTAGTTTTAATATAAGCCAATAAACTAATCTAGACTTTTATCAAGAATGGCTAAGGAAGGCCTTTGAAAAAGTCTCATGTGCACTGAGATGGGAAGACTGGAGCTGTTTTTTCTTACAGCAAGAATGAATGCAAAGGGGCACAGTAAAAGGAATCACAATGAATAATTGTGTGCCTAGGTAGATTAGTTTATTTGTTTAGGGCTTTATTCACTCTTTCTAACAAAATAAGAGAGCCAATCAATTTGAAGTATGTGAATGAAAGTAATTTCTTTCCCATTCCCAATTAACACACTGAATTCACTTCTGTGAATAAAGAAATAAATTGGGACGGTTTCTTAAGATCCAAGAAGTGACACAGGGCACTGATAATATCTGCATCTCCACCCTCACACAGCCTCTAATGCTTCTACAGTAGGATTCATCCTATTATACAAAAATATTTTGCAGGAAATATATTTTCTCTACTACTTAAGCAAAGAAAGGTACAGGGATGTTTCTGCAGGGATTCAGTTCTTACCTGACTTGACAGTAGTCCCAGGCCCTGAGATCTGCTCTGGTGTTTTTGAAACCAGCTTAACATCTCCCCTGGCTGCCTGGAAGAGTGCAAATAGAGGAATTTAGCTGGGAACAACCTGAGCCCTGCGACCTTTCCTTGGGGACAGCTGATGGTGCCTGGTTCCACAAAAGTCAGATGGATCAGGGTGGCCACTGCTTTGGCTGGGCTTGCTGCAGCTGCATTGCTAAGTACAGGAACAAAACACCAGACCCTCAGCTGGCTGTCACTGCAAAGAAAGGCAATATGTCCATTTCCACGTGGTCTGGTAGTTTCAAATGTAACTTGTGACATTTGGTCTAAAAGCAGGTGTTTGGTACCTCAGTGATGCATTGGTCTCTTTTTTTTTTGTCCATCTGGTAAGAAATCCTTTGTTTTATTTTACTCCCCTTCTTTTAAGTAACATTTCTAAACTTTATTTTTCACTATAAAATCTTCAAAAAACAGAGATGTTTTCTTCATAAAATGTAGTTCAGTTGTGTCCCTTTGTTATGCTACTCTGTTTATCCAAGAAATTCAGTAACAGGGATTGAAATTCCTGGAGATGAAGTTGGAGACAAGAAAAGTAGAGCTCTGAGCAGCCTGGCAAGTCAGATGAGACTAAGGCATAATAAACGAGGAGAAATTAGAGTGAGGAATAAGAAAATAAAAAGGGAACTAGAAGAGTGAGTCATGATGGAAGACAACAGTGAAGAAGATAGAGAAGCAAACAAGGGGCAGTCAAACACACTGACATGGGTAAAGAAAGCATTTAACAGCCTTTGTCTGGCAAATATTTGCTGGGGTATTAAGAAGTCCAGAAGACAGAATGTGCAACAAATCTGAACTCCCCAACCACCCTGGAGCCATAGGAAAGGAGAGCCAAAGAGGAAAGGATCAATGCTGGGACACTGATAGCAGCAATTTTTCTGCCAACAAGCTAATCACAGGCTCTTTCTTTATTCACTTCTCCTCCTTTTATGTTATGAATGGCTACCAGCAATGTTTTATGCTTGATGTGTTTCTAGAAAGGAATGCAAAAGGCCTGCATGTTTTATTTTGCTGATTACACCCAGTATATCTTAGTGTGGCAGCGCTCTCTTCCTGTCAGTGGTTATTGTGAGCAATTATACAGCTAATAATTAATTGCTCTCTTTATACTGCACTTTAATTAATAGGTTGCTCTGATAAGATAGTTTCCTAGATTTTTTTTTCCTTGATATAAGCAGTGATTGAATCCTAAATGGCATCTGTAATGAGGAAGTTTAACCACACCAGGCTCCCTCTCTGCTTCCCAAACTGAGCTCTTTTTTTCCTCACTATGCACTTGTATAGGTGGTGAATTATCTTTCATGTTAATGCAGAAGGTTGATTGAGCTTGGGATAGTCATAATATTTATCAAGATGATGCTAAATGCAGTGGAAACAAATGCAGTAATCTCTCAGGAGAGCAGACTATGTCGCTTTCAGGTGCAGGATCACTACTGAATCATCTCACCTATACACTTATTTATCATTCCCTTTATTCTCTTTGTTAAAACAGAAAATAAAAGTGATTAATGCATTAAGTGTTGTGGCTTGAATGAAAACTCTCTGCAATGTAGATAACTTTGGTGACAAAGGAAAGGGAAATTGGTGTTTGGTGTCTGACACAGGCAGGCAGTGGAGCCTAAACGTGCATGACAAAAGTTAAACTGAGCTAGAAAGCTAAGCTTAAGGAAACTCAAAAGAACCAAGCTCATGGTTACATTTTAAAGTGTAGAGATTTAGGCATCCTAAAAAGAGAGGAAATGAAATTGTTGTGTCTGAAAAGCAGTCAGGGGTGTTGTGCACATGTTAGAAAGGAGGTGAGGAAATTCCTGATTGGGGATGGCAAAACTCTCTGTACGAATATTGAACTGTACAGGAAAAAAAAAATAAATTCAGAGTCAAGGCCATACTGTCCTATACTTGGTGTTATTCTATATGTAGTAAAGGGTATTAAAAATATATATTTTAATCTGTGGTTGGAAGATACCCTGCCTGGAACATTAAAAAGACACAAAAAATTGCAGTGTATGAGAGTGCCCTATGCACCTCTATGAGCTAAACCCCAGAGAGATCTGTATTAATGGTTTTTTTCCTCAAATACAGTGTTAAAAATCAAGGAAACAAATCTCATGGTCTGACTGCTGCTTTAGCTTCTTAAATCCCAAAATTGCCTACCTCCACTGCCAGCAGTAAAGTTCCCTTGATCTCCAAATTGTCATCCTTAAATCTTACCAATGTCAGAAGCTGGGTGATCCTCAGACTTAAACCTCCAGGTCCTTTGTCACCAATACAGATTAAAGTAGCAAAATAGCAAATATACTGAGGAGATGTTTGCAAAAAAAAAAAACAAAAAAACAACAAAGAACAAAAACACCCACTATTCTTGTCATAATTTAAAAAGCCAGCAAAGCTTAAAGCCAATTAAAATATTTTTGATAGCACTGGTGGCAGGTGGGTCGGACTATCCTAGAATTTGGAGATCATCTAAATGAAAACAGAAAGCAATTTGTAAACTGCTAAACTGTTTACATTCACTTTTCTTCGTAATGCTCTCCACTCCTGTTCTTCTAATCCATCACATAGCAGCAGCCTGGTTTTGGGCAATAATTAGGGAAAAGTTGGTTGTGTTTACAATAATTGTGTCCAATGTCCATTGTTATGAGTGCAAACAGCTTTCATATCTCAGTGTGCACTGAGAATGTGCACCTCAAATCATCCTAGCAAGGATCTCTGATGGGCTGAGGCTTTGCATTTCGGCCGGTGATGTTTGTTAAATTAAAGTTTGCACTTCAGCTCGGAGGTCGTTGGCACAGAGTGACACTGAAGCCCAATTACTGCTGGAGTTCCTGTTGTGATGTTTAGTTCCTTAGCCTGTGAGGGAATTAAAAGAAAAACGAAGTAATTAGTTTTGTAGTGTCATAGTCCATTTCTTAGCTTGATAGGTCAGAAACAAGAAAAAAAAAAAATTAAGCAGGGAGAGATAGTAAATTAGGGAGAAGACACTACTGACATAAAACTGGGCATGGAGTAATATCTTCTGGATTCTCTGCTAAACATTGGTACACAGCTATGAGGAGCTGGGTTGGGTTTTTAAATTTATCCTTTGTGATTAAATGAAACAAGTTTGCTTCTACCTTAAAAATTATCAATAATGACAGAACACAACACTGTTGTGCAAACAATCCTCTTGCACTGTAAATGCACAGACACATCAATTATTGTAACTTGCTGGCCAAAAATCACGTATTGCTGCTTGCAAGAATTCTTTGGTTTATTATTTTCAAGCACATTTGTCAGGCATCTTTTATTGAAGATAAATCCCCTTAATGAGGGGGTTGTAATCATTATCCTGTTTGACAGTTGTGTACGAAATTCTGAGGTGAATTTGTCTTGCCTTTCCCAGGACAAAAGAGGACACGGTTTAACTGAAAGCTTTAACCACTAAACTTTCCACAAGTAACATTATCATCACTAGAATTTGTCTTTCTTTGAGGTGAGTTAATATATATGGAAATTGATAGTATTTTATATTGTTAGTATGGACATGTCTGTCTCTCTTTTCATGTCTGTCAGGGAAAACGTCTGGATTTCTTTCTTCCTGAAGCCTGTACTACTTTTATTTAATTAATTTCATTTGCAGGAATGTGTTGCATGGAAAATTTCACCGCTACTAATGGCTCCTTCATAAATACAAAATGAGTATTTATTTTCTTCTTCTGGAAGTAGTGGCTTATGTCTTTGTCCTCCAAGATTAATAAGCAGAAATTCTAAGATGAGTGTTTATGAAGGAAAAGCTTCAGTGTTTGTGATTGAGAAGGGATGGAGTTGCAGAGAGAGTTCTGCTGTGCCATGGGGAAGATCCTTCACTGAATCCTGTGCTCCTGGGCTGCTGTAGTGACTGAAGGTCGAGTTTTGAACAGACTTGGAGAGCCAGAGTGTGACAAACATCAAACCACAGAGGTGCAGGAGAGATGCTGGTGACCTTTCAGCTCTTCTCATCAACCCAATATCCAGGGCTCAGGCTCTTTGTTTTTCCTTTGTTTTAACAGAGCAGGATCCATTTCACACTTTTTCTTTTGGATGATTCCTGTTTTGGTTTGGGGATTTTTTTTTAATTAGAATTTAAGGGAAAACTAGATGTTATGTGTGCTGCAGGTTTTATTGTGTGGGCCAGTGGCACCCCCCAGCTCTGAGAAAATCAGCACAGGATATTCCAGAGTTTCTGAGTGTCTCTCCGTGCTGCGTGATCGCTCCTGCAGTGAGTGCTGAGCTCCTACCTGAGGTTCCTGTGGCTAAAATCCAATCTTGTATTCAGTCCCTGTGCAGCTCCAAGTGCCAGCGGGTAGCTCAGCCCATCAGCCAGACTCACCCCCTGTCCGGGGCCACCTCCCTGCCCCGAGGGGCACGGTGCCCTCTGCGAGCCCTGCTGGCCTGTCACTTCATCACTGCACCCCTTGCAGCAGCTCAGAGTGACTCTGCATAAATACTCTTTGTCATGTGCTTGGCTTTGTCTTGATTAGGTGGAATTAATATTTGTTCCCGTGCTCTCACCTGATGGCACTTTCTTCTTCTCAGGGTCTATCTCCAAGTGTTTGTAGTCCCTGTTAGTGTTGGGACGTTTCCTTGCTACCATATTGTTTTTATTCCCAGGAAAGCACACATGGAGACTCTCTGCACACATGAGGAAATTCAGGTAAATTAAATTAATTGTTCAAAATCATGAATGTTGCTGTCATAAGGCAAATCTTCTGGATTTCTAATTTTTGCCGTAATGCTCTGAGTTGGTAGATCCTTATTAGTCCCTCGAATGCATTTCAAGCAAACCTCCCCTTTTCTTTCATATTTCAAAAATATCCTTCATTTCATGTAGGGTTTCCTGGGATTCTGCAAGGATGTTCATTGCAGGAACATCTTCTGTACCAAGATGACAAAATATACTCTTTCCTGGCTAACACTTAAGGTCATTTGTACATTTGTTCTGTCCCAGTTGAAACTAAAATCCTTTTCCTCATACCACTCTTCTTTCCAGCATCTGTCTTTCCTGGCTGCAATCCTTCTGCATTCTAATTAGGCTTCCAATGGCTTGGCTCAGGGTGTAACCATAACCAATTTATCATTCCCTTAATCTCCCTCCGGGACATTCATTGAAAGAACAGTACCTGAATATTTCCCCTTTATCTACAATTTCCAGTCTATATCAAACATGAAATCTTGACAGATGGAGTCCAATCTGTCACAGTGAGTTAGTGTGTTTTTCTTCTGATTGAATGTATTTATTGCACAAAGAAAGCTGGAAAAAATGTAAATATGAATATTTAAAATTTGGGTTATAGAACGGTTAGTCGGGCTGGGCATTTCTTTTGGTTGGTGGTTTTTTATATCTTTTTTTTTTTTTTTTTACAACTGAGTATCTGGATTGCGTTCGTTGAGCGAGGAAACAAAATGAGGCTTGTTTTTGTTGTCATAAGAGGAAGAACAGATCTGATCATAACAAAAACAGATGTAAAGCCATAACGTAGTCCCTCATGTTATCTACTCCACACTCTCACGCTGACCAGCAGAGAATGCAAGGAAACATTCTGCCTTCTGCCAGCACAGCCTCTGCCAGCAAATCAGTGCGTAAGACAGCTCCTGAAATACATTCTGCTGCAGAAAAGTGGGATTAAAAAAATACCCTGCCAAAGTGCTGGGCCAATCAATCAATCAAGTGTTAATGATGGATCATGAAACCCATTTGTTGACAAATAAAACCTTGTGTGCTCTGCCAGTGAAACCAACTGTGTCACCCGCTTTTCAGTGACTGCCTGAAATATCATGTGCAGAAGGGGAATTTATTGATGGCAGGGGCTGATGCCACAGCCAGCCCATCCAACTGGGTTTGCAGGTGCACTGTAGTCTTAACTGTTGATGGTGCTTGGCCCTGCAGAGGATATTGAAGTGCTCCCCAGAGCAGGGGTTCTGTGGGAGGCAGTGGGCCCAGCCCAAGTCCAACACAGCCTAATTCAGACCCTGCAGCTGCTTTCAGCATGGCTGCAGCAGGAAAACCAAATGAAAGCTTTTATTCTGGGACACAGCAGGGCTGAGCAAATGTGTTTGGAACCTCAGAGGTTCTGCAGTAAAGATCAGAGCTGGAATTCTCTCTATTGCCATGCCTACAAGCAAGGTTGGGAAGCTTTCGTGGAGTGTCAAATCAGCTGGCTGTCCATGTGTAGGTACCTTTTGTTTCTCATGGTCAGATTTATTTTCTCAGCACTTATCTGAGAGGCACAAGGAATAACTGATTGTCCCAGGAACTCAGATCTTGTAGGAGATTGACAGTGTAGGAAAGGGAGGATTTGACCAAAGCATCCCTGAGGTTATATCCAAGGATTCCTGGCTCCCTACCTGCCCTGACATGCCAAAGCAGTAATACTTCATTCAGAGAGGCTGAGGAAGGGAATTGTGATAGGAACCTTGCTGCTATTGTTACTTCTTTTCCAACTCCTTTGACCCAGTCTACACAGGAGCAAAATTCTGAGCTCTTGAGGAACTTTAATGTTAAATTGTAATAATCTAAGAAATAGCAGAGTTGTAGGTAATGACTGGATGTTCTGCTTTGTGGTACCCTAAGACCTCTTTAAAACTGCATTAATATCTTTGTTTTCTCATGTAATTTCTCCTGGTGATCTCTTTGTTTTTCTGTTTTGTGCTGTGCTTTACCTAAAATGAACCATAGCATAAGCTCCACCATTGCCTTCCTATTCAAAAGGATGGTTACAGCGAAGTTTTTCCTGGGAGAGAGATTTCTCAGGAGAATTTCTGAGCTCTCAGTGTTCCTCAAATCAGGTGAAAACCCTTTAAGTAATGAACTAGAATTTGCTATAGTGCCTTTTGCAAAAGAATCACAAAAGGCCCTTGTTGATAATGCCTAATGTGAGGAGGACTGAAAGGGCAATCTTTTAGCCCTCAGTGCTATTGCAGATTTTTTATTCCCTTAGCAGAGGGCAGAAGTTACCTTCTAATGAAGAGCTTGGGTGCATGCTGTGATGTTTATGTGCCAGATTTTTGGTCTGTCATTTGCAATTCCTGTTTTTGTAAAAGATACACAACCTTTCTCCTCCCCCTCAGCTTCTCCTTGCCCCCTTCCCTATATCAGAGAATATTTTGTTATTATCTATCATCCTATTTGGCTTTAAAGACATTAAGGAAATAAGGAGCTTAAGCTGAAAAGTCCAAGTTTTTCCAGAAGTGATAAGTAAATTCTCCAAAGTACTGTATGCCTTCCTCAGTCCAGAAAGTATTTGACTGATAGGTGCTGGACAATCACAAAATATTCTATTCATACTTGCAACGAAGCACGAGAATTTAATTTCAGGATTTGATTTATACAGCATGGTGTTAGGTGATTGATGCTCTATTCAAGCATAAAGGAAAATATTGATTATAACTTAAATAGGAAGCCAGAAGCTACAGTTGTGAAGATGAAATCTCTGTCATCCTTTCCCCAGGCAGATATAAGTGGTTGCAAGAAGCCCCCGTTGGAGGTGCTGATGCTTACCATGCTGGATCCTTCAAGGTGCTGTTTGGTATGAAGGACGTTGTGTAATTTTAAGAGTTCACTGACCAACTAACTTGCTTTTGGAAAAAAAAAAAAAACCAACAACAACAACAACAAAAAAAAAGAACAACAAAAAAAAACCAAAACAAAACAACAGACACCACACTTTGTTGTGCATTGAAATGCTGCTTTGGGTTTTGGACACACAAAGACCATCATATGCTGCAGCAGGCTGTGCTCTGCCCAGCACAGCCCAGCTCAGCCCCTCGCTCTGTCTCTCATAATCTCTTATGCTGGAGAAACAGCTCCCCAATCATTTACAGGCTCATAAACACGATCCAGCAGCATCCGTCTGCCCAGAAGAGCAGGGAAACAGCTCAGAAATGAGAGCCAAATAAAACAATAACTCACGGCAAGCAAACAGGCCACTACAACAGTCAGATCCTGCTGCAGGAGCTGTTCCAACTACCCAGACACTTCATTAGGCATGGAATAACAAAGGAAAATAGACCAGAGTCATCTCATTTAACTCTCTTAGGCAAATTACCTCTCTTGTTTCCCCCTCCCCAACTCCTATTTATTCTTTTTACTTGAGGTAAAGAAATGCAACTTAAGTCTGGAGAGAGAATGAGCAGTGTTTCAAGCCACAGGGCTGGGGCTGAAAGAGTAATTGCATTCTAGTTTTTCTGTCATTGGCATTCTTCATAGTCTTTGGCATTTTAGTTGTTTTCAAGATCAGGCATTTTATTCTTAATGTACAATCTGCTTTACACCTGTCAGTAGCTGTAAGTCCATAGTAGAACTCTGTGGAGGGGAATTGTCCTTCACTATGTATCAGATGCTTCGTTCACCACCCAGTACTGTTCTCAGGCTTTTTTGATTGTAAGAACTGCAGTGGCATTTTATATAGTGAGCTTCTCATATGTTGTTCTCTTTTTAATCTGTGAATGCTGTGTTTTGTGACAGCCTCCCCTTTTCAGGGATGTTTGGTGTCTTGGAATTGGGTTGGTGCAGCTGGCCCCAGAGCAGCTCTGGGGTCTGTTCTCCTCTTCTCTTCTCTTCTCTTCTCTTCTCTTCTCTTCTCTTCTCTTCTCTTCTCTTCTCTTCTCTTCTCTTCTCTTCTCTTCTCTTCTCTTCTCTTCTCTTCTCTTTCTGGGAATCACACTTTTATACCTGCAAACTTCTCAGAGAGGCCATTCAGCCTGTACAATTTCTAAGGTTTTGATCTTCAAAAATCCCCCCTGACATGCTGCCAAAATATTAGACACAACCAAACTGGTTTTTATGAACCATTTTTTGTTCTAACTTAGAATTTTGGGGTTCATTAAGAGGGTCAAACCTGGCACTTACGAGTGCTTAGGTGTGCCTAGCACCATGTACCCCAAAACCACCAAATATTTGAAATATAAAAAGTCTAGGAAGGTAAATGTGTTTCAAGTTTCCTAAGGGAAAATAAATGATGAAATGAAGATGTGGATTAATACTGCTGTGCTGATGCTTATGCAAATACCAGTATGTGAAAAATCCTTTCAAGTCATCACTGATTAGAGACATTGGAAACAACAGATATCCTAAACTTCTGAAAAGGTCACAGCTTCTTCCTACTTCTGGTGTTTGGTTGAACAGGTATTTTGTGTGAAAGTGCTGCCTATCCCTCCTTCCTTCCACACACACAGCCAGGTGTCAGTGACCTGGCCCCTCTGCTGTGGTATTGCTGGGCTTTGTTCAGAGAGACCCAAGTGAAAATGCAGCCTCGGATCAATGCTTTTGGCAGAAACCTCCAGTTAGAAAAGCTGCTTTACACGAAATGAGAAATGCTCAGGAGGAAATTCCCCTGGCAAATACAATGCTTAAATATTGCTTAAATACATGCTTAAATATTTAGTTGAATTGTCAGAGACCAAATTAATCACTCTCTGTATTGTTCCCAGCCTGACTTCCGTGTCCCACACTGAGCAGACTGCCTGTGCTGCTTGCTTGGTCTTCAGCAGCTCCTCTGAGCAGGTTCTCCTTATCTCTCTCCACAGACCATCAATGCTCTGCTGTATAAAGAATGTTTTCTTCCTCCTGTGTCCAGCTAGATTCCTGACTATCATCATTCATGGGCGGTAAGGCAATCTTTCTTTGAGTTTTTGAAGTGAAAGCCTCTCTTCTGGTTCAGAGACGAGCAATCCCTCACCTGTTTTATCTCCCCTGGTGAAAATCCACTGCCTTTTCCCTCCCTCGCTCTCTCATGAGCTGCTGCTTTGGCCAGTGGCCTTTTGTTTCCCGGTGTGTGACCGGGATGAGCTGTCCCAGGAGCTGTCACACCCAGGGGACAGCGCTCAGAGCTTTGGGGTGCTGTTGAATCCGGCGGTTGCTGCTGGCTCCCCTGCAGCAGCTAGATGTCTCTCTTTCCTCCCTTTTTAAGGGATAACAGGAGGGGTGCTGCTCTTGCCTTTGGAAAAAGACTTGTTGCCCTCCATCATTTGGCCATTTTAGAGCAAACTTAAGGTCTGGATTTTGCTATAAATCTGTGGCTCAGTGAGCACGGGGCTTGATTTTGCACGTAGCTTTTTCAGATCATTGATTGTTTCCCTCTGTTAATCTGCTGGGGCCTGAGGCTGACCTGTGTTTTTGCTTTTCGTGTTCCTCTGCTTTCCAAGCAGGACTGAAGATCGAGACACTCTCTGCCTGTGGCATTCTTATTTTCTCTTCATCACAGCTCTTTCCCACTTCGTGTTACAGTTTGCATTTTGTGATACGTTTGAAGTCAGAGATGCTGTGATGCAAGAGCCAAAGTCTTTGGCGGAAGAGATGGATTTTGTGTGTGCTGTTCTGGAGAGCAATTCTTCTTGCATGAGCCACTGTGTGTTCTGCAGGGCAGTAAATGATGCTGGGTTTAGTGAACTCAAGCAGAATGTTTAAAATCTGGGGAGGCCTTGGCTTTGTCTTTTTTTGTTTACTTGTGGTCGAAATTTGGGGGGTTTTATTTAAAAGATCTTTCTTTTTGTTAATGGATTTTCTTGCATTCCTTGTGGTCTTTTTTTTTTTTTTTTTCTTTTTTTTTTTTCTTTTTTTCTTTTTTTTTTTTTTTCTTTTTTTTGGTTTGCTTGTCCTGAGATTCCTCAGATTGTGGTATCACTGAGAGAAACCAAAGGAAAAGTTCTTGCTTGTTTTTATTCATTATAGAGTGAAAATAATATGGTTCCTCTCTCATGAGTTTCTCTAAGCTGTTAATTCTAAGGCTAAAACAGCTGCAGCTACTCCAGCCCAGACAGTCAATGTACATACATATATGTATATAACATATTTAATAGACAGGAAACATATTTTTATATCATATTTTATCTGATGCATTTATATATTTATATTGTTGCATTTTATAATTGCATGTTGCATAAAGTATGGAATATAGAACATAAATATATGTTTATATATTTATTTATATGTTTATATATTTATATATCGTCATATTTATATCAAGTATGTGCCAATCTAATTTAGTTACATTATTGACATGAACATATATATGTGCCTATATACTAATGTATATTTATATTTATAAGAATTTTGTTGTGGAGTGAAATATCAGTGTCATTGTATGGTAGCATTTTGCACGTTTGCAAATGGAATTCCATCCATGTAATTAATCATTAAGCTTTTCTGAAAACTGCTGAGTATATTGTACTTCAGAAAATGAAGGAAGAACAGACACAGCATTCCTAAGTGTTGGAGTTATCGGTTTGGCCCAGGAGCTCAGCCGTGATCCCATTGTTATCCTGCCTGGAGATATGTGGCTGTGTGGGCAGGTGGGTGCCATATATTGTGTATGAAGCCAGCTGCACTTGCCCCACCTTTATGGCCATTTTTGGAGGAAGATTTGAGCCCTTCATTTTTGCTGGTTAGCAAATAATGTTGGATTTTTCTAAGTAAGAGCACTCTAAACCTTTTCCTCGTGCGCAGAAGGAAGTTTGTGTGTGTTTGTCAGGGGGTACCAGAACTATTAAGGTTTAATTCATGGAGAGCACTGCCCCCTTCGGCTGGAGCTGCTGGGAATACATTTCTGGATTGGATCTGGGCTCCCAGCACTGATGCTGTTTGCATGCTGGGCAGCCAACCTTTGCACCTCTGAAAATATCACCCCAGCCTCTTCTGCCTGCTCTGCTGCAACCTACAATAATAACCCATTAATCAAGTGTCACCCTTCCTAATACAGAGGAGCTCTTTTTTTATTGCCTTCATTTATAATAATTTAGTTTATACTTTACAATGTTATTGATTTTATGAAATGGCTCATTACATCTACACAAAGCTAAATCATTCAATTAGATGCTTTAAATTAAGTCATATAAATTTCTTACTAGATTTACTGTTGGATTGAATTGGAAATCAAGCCCTAAGAAATTATTTTTGAAATTGTTATTGGGAAGACATTCTTACTTATGTTATATTACAGCAAAATAATATGAATTACTCAGCAAGATTTTTTAATTATTAAAACCTGAATCCCCTTTTGTAAAATTGCTGGGTGGCATAAGCAGTGAGAAGTTTGCTTGACTTCCTCTGCATGAACTGGACAGGGGAAAAGCTCCATCAGATGGGATTTTTTGGAGGTTCAGCTAAGTGAAAAAAACCCATTATTCTGGAGGAAGGTCCATCAGTCAGCCCTTTTTACCATGGCCTATGCAGAGAGGCAGACAGGACAGGGAAGAAGGGAAAGACCTTGGCCTCCTCCTGCCTTCTGTGCTGTCCCATGAAGAAAGGGGGGAAGCTTTTCAACAGTTTCAGCTGGAAGAAACCAGTCCACTAAATAAAAACCTCTGCAGATGTGGAAGCCATCCATGAGTGAGCCCAGTGCTTTTAAACATGAAGGTATTCCAGCTTTTCTCCTTTCTGTCTGGAGGTTTTTATAATATATGCAATTAAGAAAATTTAACATTTTTTTCACTCTTTTAAAATGAAGTGAGGGGGAATAGAGGCACAGCAGAGGGAAGTCTGCTCTGAAATGCCTGGGTGGGTTTGGAGTGCTCATCTTACCTCTGTGCTGACACACTGCTTTTCAGCAGTGGAATTGTCAGTTTAGAAGCAGAGATGAGAACACACTGTAGTCACAAAATAAACCTCAATAACCAAAGCAATAATTATTTGTAATTCAAAATTTGTTTCCCTTTTATTCAGTCTTGTCAACGTTTTTCCAAAGGGAATTCACTTTTAAAATGGGTTAAAAAAACCTTAAATCATGGTTTGACTTGCTGTTCTTCCCTCAGCTTCTCTTCGTCAGAGATGACAGGCTTGCCAACTTGAATTTTTTTGAATAATTAAAAGACTTGAATCTATGGTTACCATCTGCTGGACAGTCAGGATTTGTAGCTTAAAAAACTCATAATTAGGTGCACTGAACTCTTCAAGGTATTCCAGAGGTTTTCTGTCTTTGGCAGCAAAAAGAGTTAGAAGGGAATCAATCTATTCTTCACCACAACTTCTATTTGTGTGAATGTGGAGTTTCTAGGGGATATTTTTATTTCTTAATGCATACTAATTGAATCTTTTTTCACTTAACCTTGATTTTAATTGTTCCTAGTGTTAGATACAATATGTTTACTGAAGAATTTCTTCGTTTCATTGTCTTACATTATAAATTATCAGGTTTTATGTTTGCTGCTCTGTGTTTATTCATCATTACCTAGATGCCCTGGAAAAAAAAAATTCTTTTTTTTTTTTGACCTTTTTTCAGTGTGTGTGCCTTGTATAATCCTTTGCAAGCCTTTCCACTGTGTCACCTTAGAAGCAACTGTTGAATCTCTAATCACGTTTCTGAATTAAAAGACAAGACACTGTGGGTTTTTTTTTTTTTTTTTTTTTTTTTTTTAATGATGTTAAAGATTCCCCCCTTCAGTGCTTTTGTTCACAGTGTGATGTCCCATCAGCAGAGCTTGACCCATCCCTGCTGCCTGCAGTGCACTTCTCCTCAGCCTGTCAGCTGAGAGCACACAAGACCTTAAACTTGAGACAAGTCTTGCAGACCTGTCCCCTCGTGTTGTCACATCAACTTTGGGACAGTCACAGCACTGCCCTTGCTAGGACAGAGCTCCTGGCCTGGGGGATCAGCAGAGGCACTGAGGATGGGCTCTGCAGCTCCTCAGTTTTGGCTGAAATGGAGCAGCACAGCTTCTCCTCCCTGCTGGTGCTGCCTGGGCATTGCCAGGGGGCTCTGGGGACTCTGCATGGGGGGGCTTGGCTCTGCTGTGCCACAGTGGGAACCTCGTGGGGGACACAAAAATGGGCTCACACTGGGTGGAAATGGCTTGGGAAGCAAGCTCAGTGAAAGCTGTCAGCACCCCAGGCAGTGGAGAAAGGGAATTGGGTAAAAGGATTAGTTAGAGAAGGGAGAAGATCAAAGGCACCTGTTTGGTTTTGTCTGTTAGTAGCTCACTTCTTGTGTGTTGTCTGGTTTATCTTATCCCACCCTGCACTGCAGGGAAAAGGATAAAGCTCTTTGGAATATTTTGCAGCTTTTCATGGGAGGTTTTGGCTAGTTCAACCCCAAACTCTCTGGTATAAATTAGATTAGAAATTCCTCATGTTTCAGTGGCCACATTAGCTCATCTGGTCAGAGCATGGGGCTAACAGCAGGGTTTGTGGGTTTCATCCTGCATGCACCATTCACTGAAGAGTGAAACTTGATCTTTGTGGGTCCCTTCCAGCTCAGAATACCCTGTGATCATGATAAATTGCAGCTCTGAATTAATCCTTGTTCTGCTAATATTTGTTGTTTGAGAGATTTCATCTGGATCTCCCAAGACCCATCTTGAGAGTCTTTACCAGCAAGACAGTTAGCAGCTTTTCTCTCTGAGTCCCACGCTGAATTTAGAATTATTTATTCAAAAAGCAGTGATTGTAAACCGAGAAACTTTTACTCAGAATAACCTAGGAACTTCTGGGGAGTGTAACCAGCCAGGCAGTGGCAGAGGGCAGCCTAACTGAACTGCACACTGAGATGGAGGCTTCCATCCCCCTTCATTCCAAGAGCTCTGAATGGTCTGAAAACTTACAGTGTGTGAAATCCTCCTTTTCCCCCTCCCTCCACATGCCCTTTCCTCTTTTATGCAATTGAAAAGGAGATTTCTGATGCTATGTAGTACATAACATTTGCTTGTTTCTCAAGAAAAAAAAAATAAAATAAAAAAAAAAAAAAAAAAAAATAAAAAGCCCAGCTATGGGTTGCTTGCTGAGAGGTAGAGAAGAATGAAAAACATTTATGTAGCAAATAAATCACATAGCAAATAAGTAGTTTTGGAACACTGCATTTCATTTGCCTGTGGGGCATTAATGCCAATCCTAGAGGACAGAAGAGAAAGAATAAAATTGAGTTAAATAAAACCACAGTTTAGCCTTACAAACTCACCAGCAGCCATCAGTGCCAGGCATTAATTCCTTCCCTGCTGGCAGCAGGAAGGTGGGTGAGACAACACTGTCAGTTGCACAAATTAAGTCACTGTGGCAGAAACACAACACAAATAAATAGAAAAAAAAAAAAAAAAAAACCAACAATGCAAAGCAAAACAGACTGTTGTTGCTGCATAAACCTTCTTCCAAGCTGGAGGCACAGAAAAAGGAAATTTAATGACTTGGTGCATGACATCTTGTAGCCTGACAAGCTCTTTCAGAACAGAAAAAGAGAGTGAGATGCCAGGAGAGGTCTCACAGCACATTCTGATAGAGAAAAGGGGCTTGGAGGCAGCAGCATCTCCTTCTCAGTAGGCTGAGAAATAGAACAACTCAGCTGTGCTGAACCCTGAACGCTGATCAAAACCCTAATCAGGATTAAGCTGAAAGAGAGCACAGATAGGTGATAAGAATACATAGGGTTTTTAAATCACTGCCATTTAACTGCCATGATATTATAGGCCAGATTTACAGGGCTCATTTTCATAAAGAAAAGGAAAACATAAAATCCGTTTTTAGCAAAAAGATCTAGAAGTTCCTAACAACATAGACGCTGATTTTTCCCTTCTATCAGATTATAAATTTATGGTAAGAAAATTATATTTTACATAATTTTTGTTTATAAATATCTTGTTTATATACATAGCTATCATATTTAAACTTGCTTTTAAAATAGTTTTAGCACTTTTTACACATGATCCTTTTTCTTTGTTGTATTCCCAACTCCACTGTTTGCAGAGAATTCAAAGGGCTGCAAACAGAAGTTGAGCACAGAAAAAAAATGTCAAAGAAAAGGGATTGAGAACATGTCCCCTGTGCTTCTTGCAAAAACTTACTGTGAAATTACTGTGGAACAACTGGGATTCTGGTAATAATTTGGAAGTTCACCCTTCTATGTTGTTCATTATCTCTTAACTAATTTAGTGTGGCTAAAATGATTTGAGAGTTGACACCGTTGAGCCAGGGATGGGCGAAATGACTCGCACGATTTCAGAAGGCAAAATGAGCGTTTATTCTAAAGCACTTCTCTCTTTATAGAGAACATCATGAACATTAATTCCATTGGTCTTAAAGTAAAAACATTTCACCTACTGAAATGTTTTTGGTACACTGGACTTAGGTCAGTGTGGTTGAGCACATCTATAAACAATGAATGGAAAGCAAGATAACAGATTGTTTACATTCCTGCCGGACTTTTTCCCAGGCTTAGCCTGGCAGAAATCTTCCTCTTTTTCTCTCTGACTGAACTGAGAATATCCACAGAGAGTGATGCATGGAATGACTTGGTTTTCTTGCTAAGTAAAAATGTGCTTGAGCAGTCCAGGTTGATGTTCCTACTGCAGGCAGCGCTGGGCAGGAGCACCGGGGTGCTGCCACATCCGTGCCCAGCTGTGGAACTGGGAGAAGAGAGACCTCACTGACAGTTCAGCCCAGCCCATATTTCTGCTCCCAGCGAACTCCAGGCAGCATGGGAGTGATTATTTATTATCTTTGCTGCCTGAATCCCTGTTGTTGGGCTGAGCTAAGGGCAGGACAAGGCAGTGAGAGCTGAGGGTGTGGAAGGATTGTCAGAGGGATGGGGTTGGTTGGAGAGCAGTGAGCCAGGGCAGCTGTGTCCGTGTGGCTTCTGGGATTGCGGTAATTTCACAGCTCCTCTTTCCCACTTGATGCATAAAAGTTTTCCCAGCTGGTGATACAAGAACTTGAGCAAGGGGGCTGTCAAAAATTCTGATTTCCAGCGTAAGCTCAAACTGTGAGGCAAAGTAAGAGAGCAGATCCCCCCTCTGTCCTGACCGAGTTGGTGCTGCGGCAGCGCTCGCTGCCAGGTGCTGGAGGTGATCCTGCTGCTTTGAATGTCATTAAGGGCATCATCTTGTTTCTGCTTCACTGTCAGCTCTGAAAACCCCAGCTACTCAGCACGCAGCCCCAAAGTCTGAGAGGTCAGGAGGTGTTCCTAGATGAAAAAGGTCATTATTTGATAATGCCACTTGGTAGCTGACATCCCAAGTTTGTATTTATAGCCGTGCTTTCTTTAGAAAGTGTTCTTGTCCTACAGGTCTAGCTGAAGACAGTAAAAGCTCCTGCTTTGAGGATTCCATATATTAACAGATTAAATTGTTCAGGTCGTTAATTTTACTGTAAGACTGGCAAATCATTTTTCCAGCAGCTCAGAATAAGATTTAATTCTTATGCATTTAACAATTGGTTCTGGAGAACGTTTTTCATTTTATCCCCAGGAAAGAGATTTCTGTATTGCCCTAAATGCAGCAAGAATGCAAGCTCCAAAATAAGAGAAAGGAGCTAGAGTATATTTTTTAGCTTGGGACCTAATGCTCCTGGAATTCCCAGACAAATATGCAATTCAATTCTTCCATAGTTATTAAATTTGCTTTTGAGTTCATCTAAGAGGAAACTGCTGCTGTTGAAGGAGTGACTTGGCCAAGCTGCACAGGGGAGCTTTGAGAAGTTGCAAAAGGAGAATGGGGAGGAGGGAACCTGCAGTGAAAATGGATATCAGAAATGGGAATGTGATTCCTGTTAGCTTGGGCAGCTGTTTGATTTGCAGGTCCAAACCCTTTGACAAGAAATATTATTCTTTCTTTAATTTTTTTTAATGATTCATTACATTTGGCTTTCTTGTCATTTAAGATGCTAAAGGAGGTAATTTAGCGATAATTTGCTTCATTGAAGGAAGAATCCTATTTTAACTTGTCATACAGTAAAAAAGTAAATAAGTATTTATTTGCAAGCTGCATTTTCCTCTAGTTTATCTCATTTGAAGATGAAGATTTATTGGCTTCTCTTCCATAGCTGGCTAGGAAGAACATGTTGAACAAGAGTCATTGGACAGAAAAATAGGTTCTCACTTGACCACATGTATTTTGAGTTACTTGAGATATAAATTTAAACAGTTGACATTTATTTATGAGAACTTGAACAATATTCCAGCTGCCCTTTTTTAAGTTTGTATTGGTTGTCACTGATGCATGGACAATCAGGGACTTCATCCATTGAACAGAGAAGGCAAATTCTATAAATCAAATATTTATATGCATGTACATGTATTATAAGGTTATTTGGAATTAAGAAATTAGGAAATAATTTGGAGAGATTATTCATATTTTAACAGGATAGAGAAAACAAGGAAGTAAGATTTACTTAAAATTTTTTTCAGTAGTTTTTAAAATCTGTCATGACAAATTTCAGTGAAAGAATCCAGATGTTTTAGTGTATATTTAAATTAAATTGCAAAATATATCAACCTAGACATGTGAATAAAAGCCATAATTATGACTTGCTGGTAAGAAATTTACCTTCCTTCCTTTAATATGAAATAATGACAAATTTCAACAGCAAGCAAATTTATAAGAGAATTCAATTAAGCTAGTTCTTAGCTTAATCTTTCCCTTAATCAATGCTTTTGGGTTAGTAATTGCCAATTGGAAAATTGGAAAATTAATTAAAAACCGTTGTCTGATATTGAAATGGCCATGATGTATGGAAAAAAAGGAAATATATTCTCAATGCTACATTTTCCTTTTACACATTAAAGAAAAGGGGGAGATATTGGTCTTTGAGAAGCTACAAGAGGTTCTTGAATACAAGGTTAAAACTGGTACAAATGCACTGGAACAAAAAAAGGCATTCCTTGCCAGTGTGTGACAGCTCCACGAACAAATTTGTGAGGAATGCAGACAGGACCACTGGGGTTTCCCTCCTCTCACATCAGCCAAGAAGTTCTGCCAAGAGTCTTGTTTGTAACACACAGATGAGGAGTCCAGGATTCTGATCATCGTTTTTGCTGATAATTAACAAGATTAAAGCCTGCAGGAAGTGAGTGGGTCTCTCCATATCAGGATATGATTTGTTTTGGCAAATCACTCTCCCAGATTTCAAGCGACAGCGCTGAAGTGTGGTGAGACATCAATCTCGTTCGAGAATATGGAAAAAAGAGAAGAAAAGTCATGTGAATATAGTTTTTGGAAACACTAGCTAACCCCAGTGGGAGAGCAACATCCAAACCAACTGCCCAGGTATTATTCAAGAAATGTGGGTACCTCACAGCGGGTGGTAGCAAACAAGTTTTACATTTGATTCACCTGCAAAATTCTTCAGGTTTGTATCAAAATCCTTGGAAATTTGGGATTTGTTCAAACCAGTCTAAATGTGAATCTATTTTTTGAGTGACCACTGGTTTTGTTTGTGGGCAGGGTGAAAGGGGGCATCCTCTGGTTCTCCAGCAAAGGGAGTGAATGAATTTCAGGGTTACCAAAACCCTGTGAATGTCTGGAAGGCTGGGATATAGGAGTGGCGGCTCAATTTTTGTCTTTTTCTGCTCTTTCCTAACAAGAAGGAGGAGGAGTTCTTGCAGCTGACTTTGAAGAGTATGTGTGCATCTAAAATACGGATGACCAAGCAGCATTCCTGAGTTTTCAATCAGCATGAAGCAGTGCATAATTAGTTTTTTCCAGTTATTGCTGTGACCTTCCTCAAATCTTGGCTCCGTAATCATAAAAACTTGGTCTTTAGCATTTGTTTGTCAGCACCACTTTAAATGTCTTCCTCTGCTCTTTATTTACATTACTAATGCATGGAAAAGGGAATCACAAGGAGCTTTGCGTGATAATTAATTTCACTTAGTGTGGTCAAGAGGTAAGGTTGTAGGTTTTAGCAGAACTGCCTGAAACAATATTCCCAGGGAGCTGCAAGGGCTACAGCTCCCAGAAATCTGGAATAATAAATGGCAGCCTGCCTTTCCCAAGGGCATTTTAGGAATATTTAGCCTGTGAATGCATATGGAAGCTACAGTGGACTGCAAAGAGTCCTCAGTTGTACTCAGCATTATTGAAACTGAAAGGCGGTGAAGAGGTGTAGAAGTGAATGGGCTCCTAGAGGCTTTTTTATAGATTATGGGGGGAGGATGTGTTATAATAAAAGGTAATAAGAGCTTTCCTGACTCCGATAGACTCTACCTTCAACTAACCTACAGCTATCAGGAGTCAGTAATCCATGTTGGATAAAGAGACTTTGAGGAGCAATTTTATTCTATTGCAATGCACCAGTTTGCACAATGGATTTGTTCGCTTTTTTTGCAGGCAGCCTTCCTGAGGGACAATATTTCTGAAGCTCCACAAAGCGCTTTTTCTGTTTTCATTCCACAGTCCTTTAATTGGATGAATGGGCTGCAGGGGCCTGGAAGTTGGAGTGAGTAAAATTTGCACTCTTTGAAACAGCAGCCAAACAAAACACGTCAAGCAGTTTCGCATGACACCGGGATAAAGCGAACATAAAAGGGAAGCCTATTTAAAGAACAGAGCATTAATGTTTTAGTGGTGTTCACTTCAGGTCGGTACATTTTACATGAGTCTTTCTCCCTTATGGGAAAGTAATATGCTCTGAGTTGACTAAGTGCAGATCCTTTTCATGAGAGGTTGAAGGAATAGGCATTGGGAATGCAACAACTGTGGTGTAGCAAGAGCAGAATTGGGAGATAATGCCATAAGGCTAATTAACATCATGTTCTCCCATCGTGCTCCCTTTGGGGGAATCGTGGTTTTAAATGATAAGTATGTAGACTGAAACATTCTTAATCTGGGCAAGTGGTGCAGTAGAACATTACTCACTGAAAAACAAAAGGAATATAAAATGGAGTATGGGCAGTGTATTTCAAATGAAGTGAAGAGTGTCCTTTTTCACCTCTTCACTGTGCTTAGTAACACTGATTTATTCACTGAAGAGAAGATGGAAGATGAACTGTTTGAGACTTGGGGTATAGGTTTGGTTTATTGCAATCTATAAAGAATTTCGACTTCTGATGGGTTTGTCCTTTGGAATATTTTTCCTTTGGTGCAATCTCGATGTTCAGCAGTGACAGGAAAAGTCACACAGAATCTTTTTGAAGGGTCACACGGAATAAGTCCTTCAAGAAGCATTGATTTGCAAGTTTTTTCCTTGCATATGTCAGATGCTTCAGAACATCCCTTATGGGGCACAGCCAGGATCTCCTGCTACTGAGAGTTCCTACTGTCTCAGAACTGGTTGGAAAACTGATTGCAGAGACAGGAAAAGACAGAAAAGTCACATCTGAGGTGGGAACCACTCCTTCAGCTGCTGTGATTAGCAGGGTGAGACCTCAGCAAGGTGGTGAATGCGGCTGCAGAATGGGAAGGGGAAAGTGCCTTTTTCTGGGAAGATGTAAAAGATCCATTCTGGGAAAAGGGAAGGCAGCAAGTGCAGCAAAGAGCTTCAGGGTGAATCTGGGAATCAGGCTGGGAATAGGAACAAGGGAAAGGTCAGAGAACCTTGTTGTCTGAGGGGAAAGGATTTGAGAGCTGCACAGGTAAAACAAGAATTTGCTGGGCTTGGCTGAATGTGCCCAGCTCTGGGAATGGGAACACATTGCTTTTGGGATTGTTCACAGGCACCAGGGCTTTGTAGGGCTTCTTTGCCTTGAACAAGGTTTTGTCCTATTTTTGAATTAGGCAGAATCCGTATCCCTCTAGCAGAGCTGAATTTTGTGACATGTCTAGGAATAGCAACAATTGTAGGTCTGAGTCCAATGATTCTGAGCTGCAGTTCAACTTCAAGTGTAGTGCAGATCACAGTTTAAAATACCTGACAGTTTTTGATTTGTCTTCTGTCACTGGAGGAGAGAGCAAGTTAAATGGTCTGTAGTAAAAAGCGATTGAACAAATCATTTTTAAAAAAAGAGCAAGAAGAATACATTTCTTTTTCCGCTTGGTTGCTGACAGTAGCTTTTTGGTCTTTTCAAAAATTCTTGTTTCATAACAAAATAAGAAGCACTATCCATGGAAAAGGCTGCTTGTCTTTTTATATATGTGTATATATATTTAGGGCTTTTATATGAATACACGTAACATATTCTAGATATAAGAACCCTTAGCACACCATTTCTAGACAATATGCAAAACATTTTCAACTTTTTCTTCATTTCTCCACTCTTTCAGGAGACTGAACAGGAAGCTGCCATTTGCTGAAGTCATGGATGAATGCAAATAGGAACAGAAATTATTGCATCTCTTGGCTCTTTTTTCCACAGCAGCTCTTATAATTTAGGAAAACCCAAAATATTGAGGGTGTTCAGCAGTATTATCCTTTACATTAAAGAGCATATTTGATCTGATTTAGCCATAGGAAGGTTTGGAGACCATCCTCAAGCCTTCTAAACCAAGCAGACTCAACAGAGACATATTAAAGCTCGTGTGTGTTTTATTGGTGATGGGATTTTTAGATTATATTTGACTGAAGGCTGAATACTTGCTTATTCCAGGACTGCTTCTAGCTTTTTTTTTTTTAATTTAATTTTATTTTCTCTCTGAAGGAAACAGTTGTGTAGAGGTTTTTTGTCCATTTTTTAGGTTGGAGGTTTTGGTCATTGCCAGTGCCACGTCTTGTTTTCCCCTTCTTCTTCTGTTCAGGATGTAACACTTGTCCTCTGAATCATGCTGGAACATATTTTGGGAATTCATAGGATTATCACCAGGGCTACTGCTATCAGGCAGAACACATGCACATTTTATTATCTCACCCAACAGGTTTTCATTCTCTGTGCCCATTGAGTCAGCACAGAGGGGAGCACGCTGCCATTACCGCTGGCAGAAATCAATAAATATTATAACAATCTTTTCAGTCCTGCAGGAGCTCGTTCTCTCATGACAATTCAAAACCTAAGTCCTTATTTCCTGTCTCTTCCTTTCTCCCATCTGCCCTTCCAAAATGGGTGGTATCCTGACCCTGAGTTGCCTAAAAAACGGTGCCTATTACTGGGCTACAAGTAGATTTAATCAGTCAAATAAATTTGTGGATCCTCTGAAATATAAGCAGTTCAGCTTTCCATCTTTTCCACTTCCCCAGCAGGCAAAACTAAAGAAAACAAAGGTTTGTTTTGGTTTGTTTTTTTAAGTCAAGTTTTTCTTGCAGAATTTTATGTGTGTAAGGATAAAAATTGTGTCTGTGGTTTATAACATCTCTGCACATCTGAAATTTAAAGCTTAAAACTCTTGTCATGACATGCAGTTCAGTCCATTCAATTCACTTGGTGTTTTTGTTTACCTTTGTCAGTTACAATTTATTTCCTTTGTAAGCAACTTCTGTGTTGTCGAATAAATGTTGAGATTAAGTTTCCTTTGTTGCTCATTTTATCTAAATATGTTTCCATAACTGCTTATACCATTTTGATATCCATTTGGAGTGTGAGATCCTTTTCTTCATGGATTTCTTCTCTGTCTTCCCACTTGTACCTGTCCCCCACCTCTCAATCCATCACATGACGTTTTCAACTCTGCTGCTGTTTTTTTTCCCCCAAAGTTAATCTATCATCCCTTATTCCCATTTTTCAAACTTCACATTCAAACCTATGCACAAAGAGTTTGGAAATTCTGACTGTTCTGGATATGACAGGACAGGAGTGAGGTTTGGAGTTTGTGTATCTCCTCTACAAAACTTGAGGAAGGCGTTCTCTAACCTTTCATTGCATTAGCAAAATAATTCTGGCTCTATTTAAAAGGGGAATAAAGCACATTTAACTAGTCAGGTCATATTTTTAGAATCAGAAACCAGCCTGTCTGCAACAAAGTTAGTTGGAATTTGTTTTGCAACTTAGGGCAAAACCCAAAAGCAATGATTTCCTGTGTTGGAAAGGAAGAAGGTAGAAGTTAACTCTGGTGCATAGGTAGGGAGGAGGAATTGGCTCATAATGCAAGGACATGATGGCAACAAGCTGAGAAATCTATTTTCCTAACTATGCAGAATACTTTCAAAATTAAATAACAGATACTTTCTTCTACAGCACCTATTTGTGACAGCTTAATCAATGACAGCACTGTGAGAGCAAGGCCTTATTAACCCTGGCCATGCCTTCCTTGGGTTTAGAGCAACAAGGCCCAAATTCTGCCTAAACTGGGGCACTGCCATTGTCACCTCCCAGGTCCTTGGCACCTTCACCCTGGGCACTTCTGCAAGGTAGGTCTTCAATTGAAATGCAGGATTTTGAAGATGTAATTTTTATCTTGCTTCCCCCTGTCATGGAAGTACTTGCCTTGAATGAACAAGAATCGCTGTGATGTGGGGAAGTCAGGAAATGCAAAGTGTTCCCTTCCACATGTTTGGGTGGGATGTGTTCAAGTTCTGTGCCCAGTGTAGGGTCAGGAGTGTGCAGAGAATGCATTTCCCTCACTAATGCTCTTGGTAGTGAAGAACCTGATTTGTTGTTGTTGTTGTTGTTGTTTTCCAGCTGTGCCCTTCTCTGTTTTTTTGGTTTTTTTTTTTTTTTTTTTTTGCTTTTATGAGCCTCATCATAGGTCTTTAAATATGGGATGCTGTTTGCTATGAAACCACTCCATTATTCCAGGAACATATGTTCGTGACAAGTACAAGTCATGAACATTTGAATAGTCTCCATCTGGCATGAATTAACATAGTATCATAATAAATGAGAAGTGTTAATACTGAGAAGATTTTTCTGGGAATTCTTGATTTAACCAATATTTATAGTTACATATGGAACTTGGTTTTGGTTTTGCTTTGAGGAGCAGAGACAAAGGTATGAGGCTTCCAGTAGTGGAATTCTTGAAATAACTTGATTATGCAATAAAACCTCTGTGAAATCCCCACGTGCTTTTTAGCTCTTAGAAACACTTCTAAGGAAAGTAACAAATGAAAAAATGGAGCAGGTTACTATTTGCTATGGTGAGGACAGCAATGCTGGGTGCCAGCTCAGCATTATTTGTTAACATATGTACTTTAAATCCTTCAGTGCCCCTTGAGCACATAACATATATCTCACATCCATATGGCCATATGGAGACACTGCACTCATTTAAATAACAAGTGCACAGTAAAATTATCTTGGCCCCAGAGTGCATGTTGTTTATAACAAGGAGTTACTCTTACTTCCTAAATTAAACAATTTTTCTTTTTTTTTTTTTTTTTTCCTACAGAACCTTAAGGCTAAACTATCAACCAATAAAAACTTTGGGACAAGATGAGCTCCTACCATAATATATATATATTACCATAATATAACAGACACTGGTCTTTATTCACTGCTGTGTATTCTGTAGAACAGTCAAATATATTTGGAAAAGTCACTATTTCTTTCTTTTTTTTCCCTACTTTGACTATATATCTAGTTTTTCTGTGCATCTCTACAGTCTTTGGAAAACTTTTTCTTTTGGGTTTTCTATTTGTTTTGATGACCATTAAGTATTTTTTGAATGCATGGAAAAAAATACAAAACACAACACCAGCAATGAATTAATCCTGAAATAGTTCTGGGATCTGGAACATCTTGCTAGACACCAAACATTCACAGCATTTGAACTGAATTCCCCAAATTAACCTTAGGATGTGTTCGCAGGCCTGGGGCAGCCTCAGGTGGGGATCTGGGGTGTGAGGAGTCCCAGAGCTCAGAGCTCACCTCCAATCCATATTTGGGTCATCCTCTGCTGGAAGGGTTTCCCCACAGTGCTCCAAGCTGTGTTTGTGAGGAGCCAGATCCTCATCAGGAGCCATCCCTTCAGATCCCTTTCCCCTTGGGTAAGGTGTTCTCTGCAATGACTTGCACTGCAGAGAAAATCAGAAATTTTACTGGCATGAGGAGCTGAAGAAACAGAAATACGCAGAGCCATGAATTTTCTCAGAACCTTCAACAGCAATTTGTGGGTTTTGGCTAAACTTCCTGTGAAAGCCAGCAGGAGAGAAGCAGCTTTTTCCCCCATCCTCTAGACGTGAGTGTGGCACTGTGTAAGGAGCAGGAAAGGGGCAGAGTCTGGCAAACTGCAGAACCCAAGCCCTGCTTTTAATAAAGGCCCTTGGATTTGGCAGCGTGGAAGAAGCAGATGGGTGTCTGCCACCCCCAGGAACACACAGCCCCTTGTTTGGTGTGTCTGGGCACCACTTCACTGACACACAAAGAAGTATTTTTAGGAGTGATGTCAGTTCGTTGGCATTGTTTGGCTTGCTGAAATGATTCCCAAAAGCCTTTGAGAGCAGCACTTTCCTCTCTGTGGAATGTCATTATCCTGCATGGTAATGGCTGTTCTGAAGGGCAGGGCAGGTAGTCAAATAAATGTGTAGTTGGTGCTTTCTGATTGTTTCTAAAATAGGCAGGGCAATTTCTGCTGAAGGAGAGCGGGTCTGAAGTGTGCCAGAAGTGGTTCTAGAGAAATTCCAGTGCTGCAAGCACAGCCAGGGGAGCTGGGCTGGTGTGTGCTGCAGAAATGATCATGTGCTGCTCACAGAGTGGGCATCTCATCCTGGTGCCTCTGTGCAGCAGAGACAAAAAGGGAGAAGGTGCAAAAAAGACTCTGAGTTGTGACCTAGAACATAAGCATAGAAATGACAAATAATTGTGTTTGTGCTGTGAATGCTGCCTGTGTGGATGTGTGCAGTGTTTAGTGACACCAGACAGGAAACACAATTAATTTGGGTTATTTTCTATTTATAGCATTAAGGAAAGCTGGAGATTTTTAAATAGGTATGGTTCCTTTTTTTCACAACTCTGTGGACTGAGAAGATGCATTGCAAAAACCTTTACCCAAATGCCTGCAAGACTCTTGAAAATATTTCTGAACAGTTGAGAAGCAGGTTTATCTGGATTTCTGGGGGAAGTGCTCTCCGAAGTCACTAAACCAATCTGCAGAATTCCATATGTAATTACTGAACATAGTCAAAGAGTGAGGAATAATAAGAGCAAAATATTCTGAAAGTTGTTGGGCTCTGACAGTGTATAATGAGCATGTCAGGTAATACAGCTATTCTGTATGGCAAAGTACAATCTTTCATCCTGTGTCAAAAAGCTTCTCTAAAGTGCTTTTCATATTAAAAGTGTCAGGTATATATCAAGGTTTTTTCCTCAGTTTTATGAGGCAGAAAGTGAAGAATGAGTTAGTGATTTACTAAGATCTCTAAGAAATCAAAACCAGAATGAGGAGCTCAATTCTACTTTCAGCCCCTTCCTTTACTTTCATGACATTTTAGGAATTTTTCTTTTTAAATAATTTTAGAAATGGGGGGAATGATACATTTAAAGACACTGAGTATTACATGCAAGCCAGTGGGGTTAGTTCATTTCAGCATGTGCCTGTCATTTTGTGTCACCGAATGCTAAGCCCTCACTTTACAATTCATCTAAATGGATTTGTTCCCAGCTTCTCAGTGAATCTATTTTATAAAAAGTTCTGAGCTCTCAGCAGTATTCTTGACAAGAACCAGTATTAAACCAAGGTATTTTGGGTTATGCTGAGAAAATGGAAAGAGAGGAAGCCAATGGTTGAGTTATCTCAGTGCCAGCCTTGAGCTCTCTCCTTTTCCTGGTTGTTTTGAGCGTGGTGGGGGTGGTGTGATGTTGTGACTAAAGATGGAATTTCTTCTGTCTTATCTTCCATCAGCCCAAGAGTCTTGTTGAAAACAGAGCACCTCAGTGCCAGTGAAGTTGTCTTCATGTCTGGCACAGCATTGGCAACTCTGCAATGAGCCTGGGAGCCACAATTCAGAATTTGGCTGCCAGAAGTTGTTCTTTCTGCAGACTTGGGGGAACGGCCTGCTCGTTTCTTAGCACCTTTTAATTTTCAGCACTTGTTCACATCTCTCTGTTCCTCTCCATCCCATGGAGGCTGGCAATTTTAGCTCGTCATATTAATCAGTTGGACTGTTAGGAGATAAAAGCAGCATGTACTTTACAGCACTAAGGGATATGATCAGGGGAATTGATGCTGACCTTGTTCCTCTTGGCAGTTGTTCCCAGCCTGTATTTAAATGAAGTTCACTGCTTTTGTTTCATTTCCCTGGGAGTGCTCGTGTGCCTGAAATAATGAATTGTTCAAATAGCAATTTTAACCTCGGTCTTGAAGCGTGAAGTTTCGTGACACCTAAGTTCATCTAACAGCTTGCAGCTTCCTGCTGGGCTTCCTCTCCTCATCCTGCAATCCAGGCACCTCTCCAGCTTCTCCCGTGTCAACTCCAACACTTGTCACCTTTTCCCCCTTCTGAATTGTTATTTTTCTGGCAAAAAGCTGAACTGCTTTCTTGAGAGGTCAGACGAGTGTGTGGCCAGTCCAGGAGCGGTGGGATTGCCCCCTGTGACACGAGCAGCCCTCGCAGCTCCTCAGGTGGCCCACAGAGCCCACCAGGAGCTGCCTTTTGGCAAATGCTGAGAGCTGCTGCCAGCAGCAGTCCTGCCACCTCGTTCCTCCCCATGTGCCACTCCTGGAGTGCCTGCCATGAACTGAAATGATTTCATAAAGAGTTTAAAATAAGTAAAGATGCTGGAGTGGTTCTCCTCATCTCACTGCAAGGAGCTCCTGGTGTCCTTGGGGTTTCTGCTCTGTTCCATGAGATGTTTTCATCGCTGCCCCCTTGGTCCTGCTGATCTAGATGTTAGTGGAACTATTCTGGACTATCAAAGCAAAAATAAAAATTCTTGTTTTTTTAGACTTCTGAGACAAATCCAACATGTTTTAACCCAGTCAATTTCAGTTATCAGCCATAACCATAAAAAGCACTCAGCTGCAGCTTAGAGCCAAGAAGTTCTTAAGCAGCTTTGTAACTGAGGAACTCATCAGAGTAAACGAAATTGACCCGTTATAATTTTAAACAGACCTGGGAAAATCCACTTAAAGCTCATGTATTCTGCACTATTAGAAGCATCAAGATTTGTGTTTTCCAGGCATTTTTTCCCCTAAGCAGAAAATTCCCAATCACTATTGCCTACTCAGAGAGCACATTCTGCTTTTATGATTTTCTGAGCAGTTCTGTGAAGTGAACCAATCATATTAATGTAAGAAACCTGTGATGATGGAAATTTTGGAAACTTTTGAGAAATTAGAGGATTTCAGTGTTTGACTCATGTCCAGTTTATTAGGATTTCTTCTATCCAGCATTTGTTTACTGCAGAGTAAATGTGCTTTGTAGCTGTGCATGTGACTTCACCTCTCCTTGCATTCCTAGCAATGTTTATTAACGGGCAACCAAAAGAGCTGATGTTGGCAGAAAAGAGTTTACAAACCTGACTAAATGGGATTTAACAAATTAGATTGCAACTTAATTTTGTTTTGCATTTTTGGAGCTGTCCTGTAGTGATATTGAGACACAATGCTCCATTATATTAATGCATTATCATATTAAGGCTTCTGAACAAATCTCTTAATTCCATAAAAACTGGGTAACAGCTTGATGGAGTGTGGGTTCTGTACTTGTTACTGACTCTAAGATGCATTTATCTATTTGAGTGTTTTATGTTTAAGAGGGTGGATTCCATTTATTTCATTTATCCTATATATTGAAAAAATGAGACTATTTGTGCTGAAGCTCTTGAAATTTGTTCAGAAAAAAAAGCTCAGCTGTACCACAAAAATTTTGTCTCCAAGTGATTTTATCATAAGCAAAAATATTTTACATTTTAGCAGTGCATAATTTTGTAATTTTACAGGTGTTTGGTATAAATCTATGCTTTAAGTTGTTAAGTTTTTCAATAACTAAACTTTATCCTAAGTATTCATCCCCTCTGTTTTTCTAGTAAGACTTTTTGATCTTGAATAAAAAAATGTCTTTTTTTTTTCTCTGCTGAATTGCTGAACAAGGTGGGTTTATTTGTCAAGAGCAGAGGATCTGCTCAATAATATTCCTTTTATGATTCTGTTCATGATGTTTGCTGATATTGGTGACAAGAAATATTATAAAAATGCATAAAGATATTTTAGATTGAAACAGGTTATTCCAGGGATTTGTACTTTTCTGCACTTCTGTATTTGCTATTTGTGCTACTCTGGTTTTGGACCTGTGTGTAAATGAAATGAACCTCTATTTGCAGATATGTATTTTGAGGCACTGTAGTTTTCATTGCAAAATATGGGCTAGAACACGAGCTGAAGAATCCTGATTGCAAAATACGACTTTTACAAGGAAACATTTCTGCCTCCTGGGTTATCTGTACCTGTGCAGTTTAATGGGTGTTTTCCCAGGGAGACAAAGACCTCCCCTCCCAAATTCCTCACAGGAGTCAAGTGTTCATGGCGCCACGAGTTTGTGCAGGAACTGGCTTGAGATTTCGGGGAAAAAAATATTTGAGTTGTCAATAGAAATGTAATGAGGCACCTGAAGCCTTAATGCCCCAACTGCTTACTTTATCAGCCGGGCTTGGGAGCGCCAGGAAAATGTTCTTCCAGCTCTATTTACGTGCAGCATCCAGATGTCAGTTCGCTAAATCACAGCCATAAATTCTCCAGGGAGATTTTAGGTCTTGTTTCCAGTTAAACGATGCAGCAGGTGGTAATCAGGATTCAGATCAGATGGCAGCTCCACCAGAGCTTTTCCTCGTCTCTCTTTCCCCCCACCACCCATTTTTTTTGGTGCTTGTTTTCACATGAGGTGGACAGGGGAAAACAAAGCAGCATGGTAACGCTTTGACAACTGAAATAAAAGAAGATTTTAATGTAAGGAAAAAACAAGGAATAAACAAGCGGTTTATTTTGGCTCTCTTAGCTTGAAGAAATGACTTAATAGCCTGTTTTAATAATTACCACATTATGAAATCTAAGTTGAGGAATAAAAAAAATTGTAAAGTATGTGTATAAAATATTTTACTTTTATTTAATTGGTTGTTTTGAATTTTATAGAGAAACAACAAATTGCACCTTTTTTTTTCTCCTTCACTGATACTTTTTCATTTCAAGTGTGAAGTTCTGCACTTTACCCTTAGTTTTTTTCTGAAGCCATCATTGCTTTTTGGAGACTTTTTAATTTCATCATAACTAAACCTGAAGATTTCAGATATTTGAAGTCTCCATGGTTATTCAGAATCTCTGAGTGTGGCTTTATGGGGAATGTTTGGTGATTGAGGAGGTCAGGTTTTAAATGTCATTAGGCAGAAGTATTGGTAGGAACACCTTTACTTGTAATTCTTAATTATCAATTGCATTTATTCATTAGCCAATCTTTTACATGAAAACTATAAATATTCATTGTTCTTTTTCATAGTAAGACCAGCCCAAACCCGTGACATCGTGCTTTTGTTGACACAGAGCACAACATATTAACAAACCCAAAATATTGACCTTAACACAAAGATTTAAACTTGTTTGTTTGTTTGTTTGTTTGTTTTTTGTTTGTTTGTACTTAGAGGTACCTTAAGGCATTGAATCTTGGTTACTCTCTTTTAAAAAGGCCTGAATATACTGAGTTTTCATACTGCTATTTGCAGCTTTCCTGAACAGCTGGACTGGGCACTTCTCAAGCCTGTGTGTCCATCACTCCACGCAGAGGAGGAAAATCTCCTGGGCTGGATTCCTCCTGGAATCCCTGAGGTGTCCTGTCCCAAGGGTTTGGATTCAGGGGCACTGACAGCTGGACCTCGGGACAGGAGTTCAGGCTGCCCTGACAATAGCCCAGCTCAGGTAAAGATAAATAATAATTTAAATTATTCATGACAGCTGCCTGTCAAACTCAGGTTATTTTGTTCTTTCATAAGCCAGTCAAAAATTTTACAGTTTTCAGGTGTTGAAAGAAAACATAAATGATCTCTGGGCTGCATTACTGTCCAGGATGGAATTTAGTGCCTAAAAATCTGATTTTATCTTAAATCTGTGTCCTTTAGTGGGTTCCTCTGCTGTGCAAAGTGGTTTTACTGCATGGCCAAATGTAGGCAAGAGCAGCCAATGAGGACAGAGATAGAGAAGCAGATGGACTCTTGGTATTTGGAAAAAGCAAAACAAAAAGAGGCAGTAAATCGAACACACTTATTTCCAAACTTTTAGAGCAGTTTTGTTTCTGGTGCACATGTCAGCTGAGTGTGAGCCCCGAGCAGCAAAGGGAAGCTTTGTTCCAAAAGAGAAAGGCTAAGGGGTGTGCTCATTAGATGTGCTGCAGCATTCCTGGGGAAAAAGAAACAAACCACAAACTTTTTTCTAAAGGTAGTGCATAACTTAGGGCTCTCCCTTGATGGCAGTAACTTTTGAACTGAAAATTTATATACATTCCACGTGCTTATTTTCCTCTGCAGTTCATGAATAAATGAACTGGCAGTGCAACAATATCATAGCTCAGGGTACTGGTGTTTTTGTTGACTCTCAAGTAGATGGTTTATGCTGTAGCAGGGCTGTGTGTGAGCTCTGCCAGTGACTCGGTCACCTCCAGATGAATATTGATAAGACTCAAGTGCTGCAGCAGTCAGTTTTGTATAATTTTCTCTTTTACCTTCTCTATAAGTTTTTATGTAAAGGATGCTGCCTGGATTTGCATCTTCCCCTCTCCTTTGTCCTGTTGCCATCACACTGCTGTGGGTTATTTTCCTTGGATATAATAACATGGCCTCCAGCTGGAGTGTGTCACCAGAAACCTTTGAGCCCAGCAGTTCAGCCAGCTTTAAACCTGCTCAGCTGTCTGCTCCTCTGGTTCCTGCCTTGTCAGTTTGTCCATGAGAATATTGGGGGAGACAGCACTGGAAACCTTGCTGAAGTCAAGATCCACATCAACCCTGCCCTCCCATCGCCCACTGAGCACCTCTCCTTATGGGAAAGGTCATTCTGCTTTGTAAATCCATGCTCCCAGTCACCATCCTGGCTTTGTCCCATTATTTCCAGTCCTACAACAAAAGCAAGTCTTTCTTGGAAAAAGCTGAGACTAGGAAATAAATTATTTTTATTCTGTATTAATGCCTTAGAGAAGTCCTGATTAATAATACAACCTGTATCGCTGTAGATCTGTGATTTCCAAAATTATAGGAATGAACAAATATGGTCATAGATCTTCACCTTCACATGTTATTTTTAACAAACTTTATTGGCACATAAAAAGTGTAAACAAATGGATTCAATACCTGAAAAGAGTTGTTGTAGTTAGATATTGTGCCTGGTTCCACAGGTCTGCTTCGCCTACAAGTGTAAATCCACATTTCTGTTAGTGAAGTATTAGGACTAAAGTAGCAGAGTTGGTGGTTTTTATTTCTTGTATCTAAAGAACATTTAAAGTGGTATTTTCCACTGTTTATAAAGGTTGCTATTTAAGTATGTTAATTGGCCATTTCCACCCTATTTATTATTAACAGCCTGACAAGTTTAGAAAAACTTTTCAGGCTCTGGAACAGTAGCTGTTTCTGAGTTTTTGCTAATTAACAGTGTCCGATGCATTAATTATTTATTTTCAAGCATGTTTAAAATGCCCCAAGCGGGAAAATTCATGCTGCCCAAAATTAATGTGAAAATGTTACAAGGCTGAGGATAGCCAGAAGCAAACTCTTTGACAAGGGCTGCAAATCTCATGTGTGTGTGTGTGAACTTCAGTGCTCCATGGATTGCTTGGAACTGCTGCCTTATTAATATAATTGACTGTATTAAGGGAATCTGTGTTCAGGGCTTTTCCTTCCCCCCAAGAAATGCTGGTTAGTGGGTATTTCATGAGGTTTTGGACTTTGTCAATTACAAAAAAGTCAGATGGAGTCATAGTTTCATGCATTGTGAGCCAGAAGTGCCTGCAACTGTTTCTTGTGGTAGTTTTATTAGTACAGGTAAATTTTTCACAAAGCCCATACCTGAAGCAGAAAAGATATCAATAATATATATACATATATATATATAGAATATAGTCTGAGATGTGCTGAGAAGAGTGGCTATGGTGAGCCATGGTAGAGAAAAAAAAAATGGATTTAAATATTATGAAGTGGTTAATGTAAGCCAGTAAAGCTATGGGAGAATATTTAGAAGCACAAAAAAAGCTCAAACGTGGTTTCAGGGCTGTTTCAGTGATAAGTACCAGGAGAACCTGAAAAGGTTCCCAAACTCTGATGGTGATTTTGTGCTGGGAAATGTCTTTTGAAGAAACTGGACAGTGGCTTTTGTTCTCCAGAGCAAAAGGGAGTGGATCTTGCCCCCTCTCATTTAGGGGGAAAGGTTTTCTCTGTCATACAGTGACAGTAAAAAAAACCAAACAGAACCAATAAGGAAAAAATTGTCATCTTAAGCAGGGTTTTTTTGTTTGGTTTTTTAATAAATGAATTTATGCCTTTGGTTCTCCTTTCCTATTGTATGCAGGGACTGTGAAAGGCTTTGCCTTTTCCCCAAGGTGCGTTTCTGGGAAACAATGCTCATTTTCAATATATCCAGTGAAATTCTGGCATCCTTGTTACCCTTTTTGTTTCCTTAATTACAGATCTATTCATTTTTAAAGAATTCTTAACAAATCTTGCCCCATTCCATTTGTAAATCAACCTGAGCAGTGCTCCTTTCGTTTTTTGATTAGTTTATTTTTTTTTCCTTTATGCTGTTGTTTATCTTACAATTTTTTACGAAAAAATATATTTCAAATTCCAGGTATATTGAAAACTGACATTGAAGCTTTTCAGCTCCATAACCTTTCTCAGAATAATCTCTGTCCACACATAGGGCACTGACAGCACTTTTTAATTTACTTCAGGAAGTTAGTGGCCATTCAAAACCAACTAAACCTCTCTTTGTCTTTTAATGTATCAATTTTCTCTTTGTTTCTAAGGTCACTAAAATGTTCTTTAATAGACATGATTTGGGGTTTATGGCACAGGACAACGTAAGGGTCCTGAATGGAAAGAGAATAATGCATCAGTGCTGGTTTTGGTCTGCTGAGCACGGACTGCAGTGGCCACAGAATCTCCATCCAGTCATGAATGATGTATTTGTGTTACTGTTAGAGGATGTGGTCAAAGACAGCAGCAGATGTTCCCTGCTTTGATATCAACCAGAATAATTTTGCATTTTCTTATAGCCAGCTATGCATGGCCCATGCCATGACATCTATGGTCAGTGAAAAATAACAACACAAAACTGTTGGTTTTCCCAGTTTTCACAGAGATGGGGCAACTGAGAGGTGTTTTAAAAGGTTTTATTCCATTATCAGTCCCAATGAAGGGTGAGGCACAGGAGATGTAAAACTCATCTCCATTCCATCATAGGCCAGCCCATTTCCTGGTTACAACACCTCAGAAATGGTTTCCAGCCTGTTAGCTTTTGCCACACAGTGCTGGCAATCCTCCTAACACCAATCACCTCTATTTTTACCCCACTTGGTCCTGCTACAATGCATCTTTCACAGTTCTAACTCTCCAAAATATCTGATCTCTTTGCAAAACTATATTTTGAAACTTGTTTCTAGCTCAGTCTCTCTCTCCACCGTGTCATCTCTATTCCATGGCCTTCCTAAGCCAGCACAGAGTTGGCTTAGGTTTCTGTCAGGTTTGGGGAATTCTTTACAAATCCATTTCTCACACAAAATATTTGGAATTTGCTAAATGAGGGCGTAATCCCGAATGATTAATGGGGCAAAAAGAGTGAGGGCTTGCACTGAGAGGGTGAGAGGGAATGACTGCAGAGCTGAGGAGGCTCCCTGCACAGCCCTGCCATTCGGAGTGGCTGTGCTCCCAGGGGAGCTCAGGCTTTGATGGATTTACACCTAGGTGTTCTTGCCTCTTGCGCTGCCACAGCTGAGTGCTTCTTTTATTATTTGAATGCTGAAGTGCCTGTGTATGGCTATAAAAGTAACAAGCATAAGATTTAGAGAGTGGGAGAAAGAACTACAATGTACCTTAGTTGTGCTTTGGAAAGAGACACTGATTTTCTCTGTTTCGTCGCATTTAAGTCACAAAAGTGGGTTTTATCTTCTTCCTCTGACTGTTGAGTTGTATTTACTGTCCTTGTACCTGGATAGACAATGAAGTGTTATGTTCAATTTGAAAACTGGCTTATGTTGACTTTTTTTTTTTTTTTTTTTTTTTTTTTTTTTTTTTTTTTTTTTTTTTTTTGTGTATATTAGACATTCTAATCTTGAATTGTAGCCCAGATTTTACTGCCACTTAATGAGGTTGATGGATTCTGGAGAAAACTCTGTTATCAATTTATCAACCTTTAAAGAGTATCACCAGCAGTAGTTGGAGTACAGCTGAAAACTATATTCTAACTACAATTTAGACAGTGCACTTAAATCAGGAATTACCTATTCCTTAATGTATATTAGATTCGTGTTCAAAATATTTTGCCTTTCAACACTGGGGGCATTACAAAGAATGTGATGTGAGTCCCACAGTGTAACACAGACTGTAAATTATCTGTTATCCACTCTGGCTCTGACCTCAACTAGATGGCATTTGGTGATTTCTTGACATGGAATTATTTTTTTTTTTTAGATCCCAGCAAACAACTAAAACAATAATGACCTCTGAATACCCCAAACACTGACAAACTCAGTTGTACAAGGTTCAATGTATTTATGAGTGCAAACAAAGTTCAATGGAAAATTCTGATTGAGGTATTTTAGAAGAATATTTTATAAATGGGCCACTTTTATTGGAAATAATGTGGAGTTACAGCAAAAGATTGTAAATATGTTCGTTTCAGGAGGTTCATACCATTTCTTGCCACAGGTTAAGAACTTTCTGAGATAAAATATTCTGCTCTCTCTCCAGTATGGGCATCTCCATACCTTTAATTGGAAAAGTGGAATTTTTAAGCTGCCGGGTCTCTACTTTTTTGTAGAATTGTGATCGGTGCTGAAGCTCATAAATTACAAAACTGCTTCTTACTTTAGCATCTCTACCCTCCTAACTGGGAACAGATCCTGGTGTGAAGCACACCAAGCATTCAGGTGTCAAGTCTGGCGACAGGAAAGGTGTGCATTGTCAGCCAGACATCCCTGGAGTGTGCTCTCAATGCAGATGTGCCAGGGCTGGGTCCCTTCTCAAAGCAGGGTTCAAAAGATGTGCTTCTGTCCCCGTAGAAACACTCAGAACCCAAATGTGCTTCTGTGGAATACTCCTAAATTACTATGAAACTGATTTTCACCTTTTGCTGAGCTGTGGTAAATTCATTTACAGAGGTTTCAAAATGAGCTAATCAGTTTTCAGGGCTCTGAAAATGCTTCTCATGCATTGATTGTCAGTGAACCTGATTAATTTACAGTGTTTGCAGTAAATATGTCTTTACTACTTTAATATTCTAAATAATTTTAAAATAGTGATCACTTAAACTTTCACTTAATGCACTTTCAGTGAAATGAATATACAAAATTCTCCCTGCAAATCAGAATTTTCTGTTTCTTCCTGCCTTAAACTTGCTTTTCAGAGGGTTTTGGAAATCTTTCCAATGTGTTTGTAAGGACATAGGCATTCAATTTTAGCCTGCATTCCTGAGAGCAATCAATGCAGATTTTTATCTTTTGATTGCTTCAAACACTTTCCTGTCTCTCTTTTTGGAGGAGAAGGGCAATAGTCAAACAAACAATTTAGTCAAACCTGTTTTATTAATGTTTTCTGTTTAATATCACCCTGGTATTCCTGAAAGAATGCTCATGGAAACCATAAGTACATACAATACAAACATACAATACCAGAAATGCATTCAATACTTGGAAACCTCTACACACCTTGGTATTTGAATTTTTTGTGTCCTGCTCCCTTTTGTCCTGGCATGCCACATTAATTGACTCTTTGAACTCCCTCAGATGAGTTTGGTTGCTGGTATTGATGAAAAGCACAACCTAAAAACTTATTCTGTTAAAACCTGACAAAGAAGTAAAAGAGATTATGACTTTTGATGGATACTTTTGACATTGGAATTTGACAGTGCAGGCACTATATTTTTGTCTGGCAGCTCTTCCCAACCAGCCAGCCAGCCCAAACAGCCTGAACTGCCCAAGGACTCATTTTAGCCTACAAATGTTTATGCAAATGTGTTCTCTACAAGTTAACATATTACATAAAGCGAGTTTTATTCTCAAGTTTAGCATTTCATTTTATCAGTCTGTCATTAAAAATAACCAGTTGCAAATTAGCAGTGCTAGCTGACTCTCTTTAATCAATTTCCTTAGCAATTGTGAGGTTCAGAATTGCTTTCAGAGGCATTTAATAATGCCAGCTTTACTTTTATATGGCATCTCAGGACAAAGGAGTTAATCATGACACAGAATCTAAACTGCAGATTGACAGAAATAAATCAGATGAGGGAAAAGAATTCCCACCAATATTATTTTACAAACAGTGGCATCTAATTGCCTTCTGTGTGTTCACCAGGACTGCTCTGAATCTTGTTTCTGAATGATTGATTGCTCAGCTCAGCTGTTAAACTGGATTTGCAGTTTATCTGAGGCTGTTGTGGGGTGAGTAAGCCTGAAAATGAGTAGGATGGTGTTGAACATTGCTGCTGGTTGGCTGATGAGGCACATGCAGCCCCTGACATTATTATCACAGGCGTTAGAATCTGTTATTGCAGGGGAATGGCTGCAGCCAGCAACGGGCTCAGACCTTGGGCAGTTCAATATCCAAAGCCATTTGCTTCTGGAGGGTTGTGAGTTTGTCCTGGGGATTTCTGTTGCCTGACAAAGGGATGTACAAACTGTACAAACTGTACAATTGTCTGGCCACTGCGTTCAGCTGGAGCACCCCGAGGGGCTACAGCCCCATTCAGGGCTGACACCCCAAATGCTGCTGGCCCCACACAAAATCTGGGAGTGCTGATGTGGGATCACCCCTGTGAGGCCTTATCTGGGCTACCTAAAAACAGGGGCCAGACAGAATTGAGAGAATAAAAAAGCATTTCTACTTATTGAAGGACCTTCAGGTACATTTAGGGCAGACAAAGCCCTCCAGGGGCTATACCCAGGGGTCACAGGTTTGCACACTTTATAAGTTTGGTTCATTTGCATATTGGGGGTTAATTTTCTAATTACAGCTTCAGTTAATGAAGTCATTTACCCCAACTTTGCTGCCTCCTAAACTCACTTTTGTTCCCATCTCTCTGGCCTGAGGCAGTGAGGTGTCCTTGAGTGCCAGGCCTGCAGAGGAATTGTTGTGTCTGCCCAGAATGGGACAGCAGCAGCTCACACTGCACATGGAGTTTAGGGTCATTCACTGAAGAGCTGCAGGAGCACAAATAGATGAAAAATAGAAAAGCTCAAATCCTAAGGCATGACTGTATCATGTTTTTTCTTCCCTGCTCCTCCAGCAGAGCTGAAGCTTCTCCCATTACCCAAAGGTCCCCCAGGGCAGGCAGGAGGCTGCAGAGCTCAAAGCCCATCCCTGTTTTCAGCTGTGTTCTCATCAACCAGCTCCAGGAGAGGGCTGGGGAGCCACAGCAGGATGGGGAAGCTTGAGAATGTTCGGGTTTGGTTCACAGTGTGCCACTCTTCAAACACTGCAGAAGGGACAGCATTCTTCAGATTTTTCATGATTTTTCAAGCTGACTGAGAAATCAGCTGTACAATGTAATCTCTTGCTTTTCAGTCTAGGATTAGCTTGGTGGAAGGTGATGCTATATTTCCAATGGCTTGTTTTAGGTATTTCCCAAGCAGGAATGTTTAGTTGAGTGAAATATCAGCTGAACACGTCCCCAGTCACAGATTTGTGCTGACATATGCAGCATATTTGAGTCCAGCTGGCAGGGCTAATAAACAATAGTTGTCACCATGTCCTGTTTTTATTTAGAGAGGAAAAACATAAAAGATTTAATACATGTGTATAATATACAAATATATATTTATGAAGAGACAGCATTGTTTTAAAGTAGAGGTCAAATGTCCAATCTGTCACTGATTTGGCCTCTCCAACATTTACCTGTGTTCTTATGGCTGTTTCTGGTGTTTGCTATGGGCTGTTCTGACACCTCCTACTATGGCTAAAGAATTATTCAATGTCATTTTAGGTCACTTTCACACAAGAGCAGCACAATCCTGTAGTGGGAACTATATGCACTGGCAGCTTGCCCAGCAACAAACCCAAATTATTAATTGGGAAGCAGAAATGCAGGTGGGGAATACTGTGGGCACTATGTATCAAATGGGTAGGCTGGATTTGAGGAAGGATTTTGTTTTTTCTTGAATAACTCAAGATTCTGCTTATTTTAGTTTGATGCTATCTGGCTAAAATATTTTCTTCCTGATTGTATATTAAAATTTAAGTAACTCTTCTTCCCATAGTCATTGCTTATGGGCATAATTTGAAGCAGCTGATTAATTTCTCCATCTTTTCTACAGAAATCAATAATGGACCCTGGGAAGATTAATATTTGTGAAAGAAAAGATGATATAACAGTAATAAATCTTTTGTGGGATTCATATGTCTTCTTCCATTTCCAGGACAGAAATGATCGAGTTAAACATGGGGCATGGTCAGGGTTGGTTGTTGGCTGTGGGGCAGAGCCCAGCAGTGCAGGGAGAGGCAAGTGAGGTGTTTTTGGTGACATTGTGAGGTCTTTTTGGTGACATTATGAAGTCTTTTTGGTGACATTGGGTGGCCCCAGTTCTGCAGCAGAGCTCCTGGAATTCCTGCCTCAGCATCTAGTATAGTACTGAAGAATTCATGCAGGACTTTTAAAAGCTCTGCAGAAGTAAAATAACTTTTATATATTCCACTGGTTTGGGTCTTTTTTTTTTTTTTTTTTTTTTTTTATATCACCAAACCCACATCAAGTTAAAAAAGAAAGCCCTCTTTGAAGTAAAGTTTTGAGGAACGTGTCCCTTTCCAATTCTTTCATCATAATTGACAGGCCATAGAAACTCATCTCCCAAATGCTTCATGACAAATGCTTTGCCAGGATGGCTGAGCAGGCTGCACTAAAGCCGAGTCCCAGCTGACATGTGAATAATCTCCACCCTGCACAATTTGGAGCTGCAGTGAAAGTGTTGTCGGATAACAGATGGGTGAGTCCATGCCACAGCAGCTGAGGGAGTTGCAAGAAATGCCATGTGGCTGGATTTCATTTTTTAATTTTTTTCCAAAGCCTCTCTATTGCCGCCTTGCCACGGAAACCTATTCCCCCAGCTTTCAAAGTGAGAAGGAAACTTTATTGTCTACTTAATCTCAAAGTCCTTTTCCACCAGCAGTACCTGGAGAGCAAGGGGACAATATCCATGCTGAGACACAGCAAAGCAGTTTTCCTTCACTCAAGAGGTTTTACTTGTGAAGTCAAACATCCATCATAAAGGTTGTTTTTACTCCAGTGGTTCTGGCTCCCTCCTTCTAGCCAGGTAACAATGTCAGCTAAGCCCAGCTGCACAGAGCAATTCAGATCTCCTTGTGAGGTCCTGCACGCCTGTCTCTCTTCCAGGGGTCACAACAAGACTCTTCTTCAGCCACACATTTCCATACCAAACAAAATTCAGGCTCTATGGACTAGGAAGCTTGACTTTTATCCTTCAGTTTCCTCTTTGCAGCTTCCCTATAGGCTCTCTTTAGAGGTTATCCTGACAAACAGATCAGAGAAGAGTAAAGCAAAAAAGAAATCAGAAGTCAAACCAGAAATACTCAGAATAGTCTCTGGAGTGGGGACTCCCCATGGCATAGCACAGGTTCCCAACCAGTCTTCCTAAATTTCACACCAAAGAAAGATGGGATTGTGCTGAGCTGAAACACAGGGAAAAGCTGTAGGAAGCTGACTTTCAGAGCTCTAATTCCTCCTGGGCTCTTACATGTGAGTGGATGAAGACAATGTGCCAGTTTCCGAGCTGGAAGTGATCTCTGCAGTGCCTGTGGCTGCCCTGGGGACCTGGGAAAGGGAGAGGCTGCTGCCAAGAGCAAGAAGAGAATTTCACTGGGACCAAAGCTGGCTGGTTCAGGCTCATTCCTGAGATACGGCCTGAGCAACTTAGAGGTTGCTGAGGATGTTCAAAGTAAAATCTATTTGTGTTTCTTCAGCAAATGTCTTTTATTTTCCCTCTCTTTTTTAAGTTTTTATTTTTTAGGAGTGGTGGTGGTGTTTCCCTGATCCTGGGGCCGTTTCCCATCTGGAGTCTTTGAGGAGCTGCTCCACGACCTTGGCACTGAGCACTGGGATGTGCTGGTGCATGGGAGAGGGTAGCAAAGGGCAGAGCCAGAGAGCTCCAAGTGCTTCCTCTGAGGCTGCATTCCCTGGGCTGGGCTCCTGCTCTGGAGAGGCCTCTCAGGAGGGAGGGAGGGATGGAGAGGATCCCAGGTGCCTCCTTGCACACCTTTCTATTCCGTCCGACTCCTTTTCACCGAGTGCTTCAGACTTTGAAGAGATCTTTTAAAATTGTGAATTATTCTGTGCCCAGGCAGGACTGCAGATGTGGTGCTGCATGGAGGCAGCTGCGAGCTGTACATTGGCACTTTTGTGCTGCAGGTAATTTTCTCATGTGAGAGTAAAGATTTTATTTCCAGGTGCAGGAAATGTGAGATTAACTGCACCAAGTTTCCATTGGACTTTGCAAAAGGACTAAGTTGGCTCTAATGAATTCTGTAACATCAGTTAAATCATGTTAATACTGTTTTAAGGAAGAGCTTTTGAGATTTTTACAAATGGAATTTGGTTGAATTTGTGCAGCTTTATAATTTTTTGGAACACTTCTATGCCCACATTTATATTTTTTTCCTTTTGTTGCCTAACACAAATACTATTGAAATAATTAATGAACATATGTAATATAACAGCTTTGTGGACCTCTGCTGCCACTAGATCATTTTTAAAAGGATGTAAGTGTCATTATATGATTCCTTTTTCACTGATTTATAAAATCAGAGCTGCTTTGTTTCCTTCTTGCTATGGTATGGTGTTGCAAGCAGCAGCTCCTCATACTTTCAACCTGAGAAATTACTGTAACATTTTTAGTGTGAGGCATTAGGCAATTTTAACTTTAATTATTGGGAGTCTCAAGCTTCCTAGCCTTAATCTTGAAATATAAATGAAATATAAGCATTAATATTCATTTATTGGTATTATTTATAAAGTGCAACACAGATGTCTGTGTCCAGGGATTTCTTTCAATTTTTAATATATACTTTTAAAACAGGACAAAATTAATAATTAAGAAATTCCTCACATATCTAAATTACACCAGATAATATAAAGATGCACATTATAGCAGCTCACGAGAGAATACTGCTTGAGAAAATTTTCAACATAAATTTGTCTGATAAGGTCAAAGTAATGCTGTTGACAGTAGAATAAGGAATAGAAAATATTTTGCTGCTTCCAGGCATCTTCATGTTAAGTCAAATAAAGAATAACAAGAACAACTCAAGATATATAAGGGGGAAAATTCACTCAGAGGGAAAACACAGAAAACGTTTTTGTGTTGTTTGTACCCTTGCATGCTCTGTGGCTGCTGTAGTACACAGAGATTGCTTTCCATATTAGCTGAGGCTGGATAAAGGAGCAGATTTTGTCATCTCTGGGTCATATAAATGCACCCTTTCCAACCCAAAAGCACAATCAGAGTGAGGGTTAAGTCCTAACAGTCACTCTTAGAATTTAAATTCATTTTCATGTTTGCCTTCAACTTTATTCACCGTGGACAAGCCTCAGAACTGAACTTTTTCTCCTTAGCATCCCCAGAAAGAAGAGAATTTGGAAACCACCCTTGTGCTTCTGGAAGTTGTGTAAATATGGATCAGATCTAAACTTTGCTGGTCTCTGGTGACTTCTATAGGAACAGTTTTAAAAGCTGTGTAAGGATCTAAATACAGATGTATGAATCTCTAAAGGAATTTACAAGGCAGATATGAATATTCACTCGCCTGTCCCTAATTTCTGGACTGTTTCTGTGTATCACCCTGTACAGAGTTCACAGCTTAAACGTTTTTCCTCTAGAAATGCAAGCTGCCATTTCCAGGCACGTTCTGCAGAGCACTAATTGTGTCCCCACTGGCATTAGTAGGAGTGGTTTTAGCACAGAGCTTGTGCATTCAGGAGCAGGATCAGGACTTTGGGCTGAGCTCTTTCCAAAGGATGTTATCTCAGATTAACCTCAGTCTGATCATCTAAGGCTGCTCTGCAGAGTCTCTCTGGTTTTCTGTCAGTGAATTATCTCCTGCTACTCTGCAGGAACACAGGAGGAGAATAATTCTGTCCTGCAGGCAGCTCCCTGGAGTGAAAGTACCTGTGCTCTAGGAGCCTCCAGGGTGCTATTCTTTGAGACAGTTTATGAACTTATTTTGGGGAAAACGAGCGTTTATGGGCAGTGTCCTGGCGATTAGGGAGAGCCAAGAGCAGGAGAGCAGGGCAGAACAAAGTGAGGGCAGCAGGGAGCTCAAAAATGCAGCAGCTCCAGAAGAAATGGGAGCGAGCAATGAAAGGAAAAAGTAGCCAAGTTCTTAGGAACAGAGCAGGAAAAGTGCCCTCAAAGCAAAGTTTGTCCTGCTCCTCTTTGGGCATTTTTTCCAGCCTTTCCCGAGGCAGGAGCTGGAGGCTGGAAGGATGTTTTTCTTCATGTTTCTCCCACCATACAGATTGCTTTTCTGATTCTTTGGGTACAGTGGATATCTTTCATTTTCAGAATCTATTTGCATTTCATTATTTTTGTCTGTATTTCCTGCTGGTTCATATGGACTTTATGCATATTTCAGGATGTTTTTCATATGATATGTGAAAATATCTCTACTTATTTCCTGCATCCAGCTTAGCAATGTGGCATATTGATTATTGTTCTGGGTGCTTTCAGTCCCTGATACAGAGACTTATGGACAGGCAAGCTGAAGTTAATTTTATAAGTAAGATTTATGGAAGAGCATATTTGTTGGATTACTGTAATTGATTGTTAGGGATTGGACAGATTTTTCTTTTACTGGGTGTAATTATATTCAGTTCTGTGCCTGGGACTGGATGTTAAATCCAAGTTGTAGGCTGTGTTTGAGAGTCATGGCTGAAGCCTGGTGTGTGTATTGCTGCACATCAGCTCAGGCTGAAGATCCTGATTGCTGCTTTCAGTCTCAGATATCACTGCCTTATCCAGCCAAATCTGTTTTAGTGAAAACCTCCTTTCTGAAACTTGAAATTCCGCAATGAAACAGTGCTCTTAATTGAAACCATGAGGAAAAAACTGTAGGATCCAGCCTTGTGTATTCAAGTAGCATTTTGTGTCTCCAAAGGCCATTTCAGAGCAAGTTTAATCCTCTAGCATTCCCTAGGCCAGGGTCTGAAGATTTGGGAAGATCCTGAGGGATAATCCAGGACTCAAGTGTCTCACACGAGATTACACAAAACAGCTTTATGTTCTGAGGGAGAGCTTTTGTGAGGCGCTGCAAAATAAACACAGAACTGAACGTTTGCTTCCAGTAGCTTTGCTGGAATTTGCAGCTCCTTGGTTTGTGCTCCCTGCTGGTGGAACCCTTGGGTTTGCATTTCCCACCAGGCTGAGGTAGGGCTATATTCATTAGAAATGTGCTCCCAGAGAGGAGGCAGTGGTCTTGAACTCTGATTTCAGTACTTGGGCTTCAGCACTTTGTACTTCAGTGCTTGGGCTGATCTTTTTAAGAGGCAGAGGGGAGAAAATGGGTGCAGCCTGGTTGGACACCGCTGCTCCCCACCTTTGTGATTGAGAGAAAGCCTTGTCGTGCAGGACTTCATCGTCTGAATGCAGATTAAGCACTCCACGTGCAGCAGGAAGATGTGCAAGCAGTTTGACAGAGCTGAGTGCAGATGGAATTCACTCCACGCCGCAGGGTTCTCACAGCCAAACCCCCTCAGCTCTTGGCAAGGAGCAGAGGGCTGAGCTCCTGCCGGGGCGTCCCTGCGGAAAGGCACACGCTGCTCTGCCCTTGACTTGCAAGTTCTGCAAACTTTGGGGGAGTTTTGAGACTCTCCATGGAAAATAAAAGCAGAAAAATAACTAGTTAGAGTTTTGGGTTTGGTTTGGGTTGTTTGGTTTAGAGGTTTGTGTGTTTTTTTGTTTTGTTTTTTTTTTTAGCAAGGAGATCAGTTATCATTTATTTTCTATAGGAATAACTTGTAGACATTGTTAAGAAATTAATAAGAGCTCAAGGTCGTTTAGGCAAGAGAAGATTGAATGATATACCCTTTTCATTTTGGATTACAGTAATTTATGTAGTGTCAGACCTGACAGCATGGGCTGTCAAACTTACTGTCTCAGGGAACTCACTTTTTATTTAAGATTAATTCTTTGAGGTTGAATCATAAGGTCTTTGTTACATTACTCAGATTGTGTGCTGGGATTCCAGCACTTTGTCAACTTTTTAAGACTTCTGATTGAGTCATTTGTATCTTCATTTATACTTACTTTTTAATGAAGTATTTCCCCTCTATTTGATTAAATATGCTCGGCCATGTTCATTAAATATGAGAAAAATTTCTAGATGTTTCTCAACATAATGAAAATAAAATACTATATTTAAAGACTAGATTAAAAAATTATAATTTAGGAAATAAATTATCAATCTTTTTATTCATCCTCTTCACTGATAGACAGGCACAAAAAAATCCTGAATATTTTATTTTGTTACCCTATTTTCATATGGGTTATAGATATATCTATTGACCACGTGTTTTTCTGTGAGCTGAAAGAAATTGTCACAAATGTCTTTCTGTTTAGAAAAATAATGGGCAAAACTTCAGCATGGTTTTAGTCCTACGAATTTTCACATGGAGGTATGAATATTAACAATGCTGAGGAAGTGTTCAGCAAAAATAGAAATCTGATCTCCAGAAACTGAAAACCCCATGCTTGCATCACAGTTACCGTGTGCAGTAGAGTTGCTTAATCAGCCCAAGCTATCAGCATTCGAAATTTGTTGTCCTTAGTACTTATGTTTTGCTTAACTTTCCACTGGTTATGACAAAATAAACTTCAACTTGCTGAAGCAGTTGTTGTGTGGAGTAGCTGTGTTGCTCCAGTTGGAGCAACTTTATTCCTGTGCGCAGAAGTGAGCTCTGCAGTCTTGAACTGAGAATGAGAGATGCCATCTGTGGATTGTGGCAGAAAGTGCAATGACATCCCCTGAGGTTTGCTCTGTGTGCTCAGGACAGAATTGTATGGCTCTTAATTCTTTCTTTTAGTCGCCAGCAGTGTCCCTGGAAGGGTTTGCAGATCGACAGGGACCAAACCCACAGGATCTGCTGCCCCACCCAGCTGCTTGTGGAGCACCTTCCAGTGGTGCACAAGGTGATATTTTTTGCCTTCCTTCAGAGAGGTTCCACTTTTAGTCTTGAAGTAAAGACAATAGCTGCTGCAAGATCACACAGAAATTTAAAACCTACTTTTCTGCTTAGGCTGTTTAAGAGAACTTATTTCAAGTAATATTAACGTGCCTTCATTTAATAAACAAGTATTTTCATTAGCACATTCCATTTTCATTATGGCTCCATTAGAAAGAACCCTAGAAGTCTTTGCTCTGTGTCCAACAGTGATGGCAGCAAGTAAGCACATTAAAAAACTGTCACTCAGCCTGGACATTAGGTAATGAAATCAGAAGGCAAGAGACAGGGACTTGGGCTTGTCAACCTCTGACAATTTGAAATCAATAAGAATTTGATCATGTTGAACTATACTCAAGGATCATTTCCTAGCTGGTTTTCCCTCAGCCTTTCTGCTTCAGCCATATTTTCTTTTACTTCAAACCTGAAAAATAAAGAACTGTGCAGCAGAGGGCACGTTGGTATAATTAACAAAGGAGAGTGCATTGAGTGGGGTAAAGGTAATGAGGAACAAATTATCTTGTTTATAGCTTGCACTGTCCAAACCCAAATATATTTTACTGGCAGGCTTGCAAAGGTAGATTCTTTTCCATTTCTCAGTGGAGCCTGCCTCATGTGAGGGATCACATTAAATAAGAGATTGCTTTTGTGAGTAGAGGTAGGTCAATAGTACCATTTTGAAAATACAGGTTGTTTATCAGCTTTTGTGGTGCAAGATGCAAAAATGCTTTGGGAAATTTGGATAAAACAATGATGGTTATAAAACTCTAAAGCTTCAGAGTTAAAATATGTAGTAAAACACGTGTGAATTCATAAGTTAAATTGTATTTCTTGTGGCTGTGGTATGTATTTAGGTGTTTGCTCTTCATTATTAGGAATGTCTTGTCAGGGGTGTGTCTTTAAGTGTTTTACATATGAGGAGTCCTTAATAATGCATAAAATTAAAAATAATACACCAAACTGCCAATATTTGAGAGTCAAGTGTCACACAAGACAGGATGCCCACAATGTTATCTATGGTTGTCTAACATTTATTTGATTTTTTTTTTTAAGTGCAATTTGCACATATTGCTGATAGGGAAAGAAAAATTAACAGCACTTTAAATACAAAAAATAGACATTTTAGGGGGATTTCTAGAGCAACTATTTGTAGTATTTTCAATCTTTGTGCTCTTCAGCCGCTCGAGGAACTCTTACATAGTGACCTCAGCTGAGCACAGTAGCACTTTCAAAGGAACATTTTCAGAGAGTGAGAACAGAAAGATCTGAGGATATGAATTCCTCTGAAAAGCAAAATCTATTTTAATATTGAGTATATTTAACAAGAAACAGACTTGTTTTTTCTCCAAGTTGTTTATAATTAGAAATTACTTCATATTTTCACTTTGATGTTCAGCTGAAGAGCAGGGCACATTTCAAATCATGAGTGTTGTTGACTAGAATGATAAAGTTTGATGATGAATGTGTTTCATGGCAAGGTAATATTAAAAAAAAAAAAGGAATTTGTGAAGAATTAATGTTCATTCCTTAATTATGTTCCTTCCTGTGAGTCAGGCTTTGAGTGGAAGCAGAACTGTTAATGTTGGTGGAAACTTCTGGTTTGCTCAGCAGTACCTGTGTCATGATGAGATGTGAAGCCATCAGTCTTTGGTTTAGACTAAAAAAGAGGATGCAGGATTAAACTTCAGCCTCTTGATTAACAGAATTAATTATGGAAATGAGGATGCAGTGAGCCCATTAAAGGGAACCTTTGCTCTCTGTGGAAGCAACTGCACTATAGGCTCACTTGCTTTGTTGAGATAAAAAATGTTCCCATCTGTTTTGCTGATGTGAGGACAGCTGCAACGTCCCCCAAAGGGAGGGAGCAGTTACAGAGCACTGAAATCATGGATCTGCAGGTTTGGTGCCCAGCCTTGCTGGTAATTCTGTGAACTTCTGCAAATCACTCACTGGAAAATGGATTTTGATAGTACAGCCTGTAAGATTGCAAGGTCAGACCCGCTTGAAAATTATGGCAATGGTATAGAACACAGGACTGCTTCATAAAGAGCAGCCCAGTAAATCCTGATGGTTTTTTTCATGTGCTCATTTGTTTAGAGTTACTCTCTGGCAAACGTAAAGGTACCTATTAGCAAAGGTAATGGAATTAATTTTCTTCTCTCTTCATCAGCTGCCAAGAGGACACTGGAATTTGTTCAGACTTGACAAGCACTGCTTAGCATTCTATTGTTAAATGGAAAAATGTGCCCACTGTTACCTTTTCTAATCAGAAGTCTTCTTACCTACGGATGAACCCATGGAAGGGGTGTCTGGAGGTCATCTCAGTCCAACCCAACATTCACAAACCTGTCGAGTCCATGTTGAGCTCATGTGGGTTTTAAACATTCTAACTCACCCCGTGGAATCTGCATTCTTGCTGAGAACAACACATAACAAAAAACTTACTGTTTTTTGAAAGGCACTTGCCACATTATGAGATCAAATCCTTAATTACTGCGGTATTCAGCAATTTTTTTTGAAGTAGTTTCTTTGAAAGAACTATTTCAGAACAAATATGTCAAGCAAATAGGCTTCTAACTGAGGCCTGGTTTGATGTTTCAGTCATTCACTGTCACTGTTGAACCTTGATGAGAAGGCCTTTCTTTTATTGTTCTTTACAAATAAGCTAAAATAACATGTTTAAAGTAGTTCAGCTGTGAAGTAATGCTAGTGAATTTAGATTCAGTGTTCTGGGAATATCAGAATCAGTAATTGTAAAATATATTTTAGTTTCAGCAGTTGCTGAGTTTCCACTATTTCAAAAGTTGTTAATTGGAGAGATTGGATCCCCAGGTGCTCTTTTGTGGCATATGATCACTCAAGACAGCAAAAATACAGCGAGGTATTGGTTAAGGATATGGTCCTTCAAAATGGTCATTTCTAATTTCTGTAACACTGAAACCAGCTGCATGGAATTTCTGCTGCATGATATGGTGGAAAATAAGATGCAAATGAGAACCTAAGGTAGGGACTTGAGTGAATAAAGGGGCTCGTTGTTGCCCAAGATTACAATAATTGTGTTGATCTCAGCAAAATCTTTTCTATGCCAACAGTACAAATGTTTCTGGAACATCACTTCTCTTTTTCCTTATAAAAAAAAAAAAAAGGTGATTTTGCCTCCTCTTTGGGGATGAAATTATTTCCTTGACAGTTGGCAAAGGCAGAAGATTCACAAGTCTCAGCAACTGTTTTCCTGGTGGAAAAATCTAAGTGAAATGATGAGAACATCTGGCAAAGCTCTTAAATAAAACAGTACTTTGAAACAGAACTGATTCAGTGTATCCTAGGACATTACATCAGTGACATCAGAACAATTAATATTCAAGACGTGCTTAATTATAATTATACTCCACAGATGTTCCACGGGGAAAAGTGGAACGTTGTGCTTTCAGGTTGAGCTCTCATGCAGGCAGACTAATACAGTGGCACTTTACTTTGTCCCTATAAAAAATATTAACAAGATTGACTGTTAAACCAAAATTATGCATGAGAATCTCAGCAGCAGCACTCAGCCAGCACTGGGGATTGTGTAAACAGTGAATATATTGTTTTATTGACTGCATTAGGCTGCAAAATTCTGCACGTGGTGACACATCCCTGACAAAACCTTTGTGCCTGAGCCTGGTCTGATGTGAGGGTAATGACAGAAATCAAGGATCTCCAGGCTGAGGGAGGTGTTCTGATACTTTTAGCATTAATCTCTGCGTTGTTTTTTTTTTTGGAAACTCTGTAGCATTCACTTGACACCAACTGAAATCAAGAATGTGGCTGCTTCAGTGGGAAAATGACTCCCCAGTAATGGAGTCGCTGGGAAAAAATTGGGATATTAGTAGCCTATTAAAAATTAACAGTATTTAATGGCGCCTTGGAGGTAAAGGCAAGGTTGAACAGGAAACCCTGGGGAGATTTCCTGGCCTTCAGTACTTGAATTAGCAATTTTAGCAGCTTTCTTAGCAGTGAAAGAATTTGGTTTGTATTAGGAGTTGGGCATAATTCAGCTAAGAATGCAGGATGTATGTCATTTAAGACATCTGTGAGAAATCTTTGCAATTTAGTGTTGAAAAGGAGCAGTTACCAGATCAAAACATGTATAGGCACCTATATTATTGAAGACAAAGATTTTTGTGCCTTCATATCTCCTATTCTCAAGAAATTATATTTTATAGGGTAACAAATTCTCAATTAACAGAGTATCAAGCAATATCTATTTCTCCTTCTAAGAAAAAGAAGTCAGTGAGTATTTTTGTTGCTTGCTGAGGTCAAAAGTACAGCTACCACTCTGGATGAAAAAACAGCTTCATGAGGTCCCTTGGGAATCCTGTAAGTGAGTTGAAGTGCAACCTTAACTCATCTGAAAACAAAAAGTGCTTTTACAGGAGATCTGCACTTGAGATTTGATTAAGAAAGAAGGAAATAATGTACTCTGACTCCATCAAGCTTCCAGTGAAGAGCTGCAGTTAACAGACCACTGGCCATCTTCCACTCCTATTTAGCCACTTGTTAATTGTGAACAAACAGCTACAGTAATTCATGCTTCACGGGTAAAATTTATGGGCATAGACATTTAAAGTCCAAGAGTGAAATATACTTCTGAGTTCCAAGAAATGAGGATAAATTATTAAAAACTCCTGATTCCAAACAATTGACAATGTGTGCAATACTACTAATTAAAATTACTCAGCTGAGCATCTGATTTTAATTAACTGAATGAGGTTGTGATAGATGTGGTGTTTGTCATTTTGTTTCATTTTTCATATCGAATGAAACTTCACATTTGCTTTCTCAAACTGTGAGAAAAATAAATGTCCTATTATTTAAATAGATATCTCTAAAACCACCTTTAAATAGATATTTCTAAAACCCCTGTAAATATACTTCATAAAACTGAAGTGTTCACTGCATAGAATACCTTAAAGAAATCCTTTGGGTTTAAAAACCCAAAGAATTAGGGAGGTGGTGTTCCAGCAGATCAATGTTTTTTACTTTCAATTCCCACAGTCTCAGGGGTGTAAAGTGTAACTTATCTGCTTGCAATACTGTTTAAGTGCAAGCTATTTTCATATACTTGGTGATTTGTGCTGCATTTGGCTTACTATTGAACTAAAAATGATATTTACACCTGTACCCAGACAGGGATTTCTCAATAAATTATTTCTTTCTTAATTTTTTACCTAAGCAAGACCTAAGATTTATCGATCAGCTTCATGTCAGAATGAGGGGAGAGAGGAAGAGAGAATGCAAAGAAGTATTTCCTCCTTTAACTTTTATTTCTCTTACCTAGCAGTTACTAAACTATGTTTATGCAGAAAATGTTGTGTAATACTGTTTAGTTCTGCTGACTGTGGTTTATAGGAAGGCACTAAAAGCAGCAGGAGTTTCCACATTCCTCTCTTCTCATGCAGACAGCCTTGTGGGGCTTCTCTTTGACTGAAACAACGTGAATTAGGGTTTTGTGGAGTTGGTTTGTGTTTCAGATGTCTCCAGCTTCTTTCTCTCATCGCTTTTAAGGTCAGAGAACAAAACCAGTCATTTTCAAAATTGCTGCTTTTTGAGGGGATGAGCTGTTATTAGTGTGGTGGTTTTCCACAAGCTGCTGGGTGGGTTTCAGTCTCACCAAGATGATCTGCTCAGGTCACTGCTCACAGCATCCTGGGGCTCGATTTTAGAGATAAATCCTGAGGAAGTCACCCTGGGCAGGGCGTGCAGGGGCAGGGCTCCTGTCTCAGGTACTGCTGCCATCCAGTGTGACCTGTAGGACAACGCTGTCCTGGACAGTAAGCTCAGCCTAAGCCCGTGGTTGAACACTTGGCAGGTGATTTTAGGCTGGAATATCTTTAATTTGATCCAAGAGCTTATCTGGCCTGCTCTCAAGCGATAACAGGAATCAAGGTTAGTGAGTTTTTCTGCTGCAGGTCAGGTCAGGCAGAAACCTCTAAGGCAGAATTGATTTTCACAGGAGCTTCTTAATACTTATTTCAGTAGCATTTCAATATAAACTCTTACTTGCCAAAGAAGGAAATAAAAGCCCAGATGTGCCAAAATTCACATGTGGGTTGTCATCCTTGTCAGCCATGTAAGCTTGTTGGCATCTTGTAAAACACAGTAGAGAAATGGTGCCATTTAGTTTGAAGTTGTCTCCAAACATAAAAGTAATATAATTGGAGTTCAAAATAAAAGGAAAATATGTGTTGTGTTGTGTTCTGTTGTGAGGTAATTGCAACTAGAGATGTTTTAGCTGGAGATTTCTGTAGTGGTGATTAGAAGGCATTTCCTCACTCTGCAAGGTGTGCCTGTGTCTTTGAGACTCTGTTGCATAAGACTCCACACCTCCCCTTCCTGGGCTATATGACAGGGACAGCAATTAGCACTAAACTCCAAGGCAATCTATTTTCACAAAATTAATAATAATGAAGATAATCTCATTTTTGAAAGCAGCTCTGTGAAAAGCCATCTCAGATCGCTGCGTGGAGATCTTGATTATCCAGTGAAGAGGGGCTATTCACAGGAGGGAGTATTAGCACAGCCACATTCCACTAAAAACACTCTGAGTCTTGCCAAGTTCCTGTGCACAAAATGATATGCATGCTGTGCTGATGTTATTAGTTTCCATCCTTCAAGCTGCTGCAGTCCCCTCTGTATAAATCTATCCTGAAGAATCTTTATATGCCAAGGAATATGATCCCTAACCACTTTAAAGTGTGATGCATTTAAAAGGATGCAAAACAAAGTGTGTTAAAAACCAGAAAAGGAGACTGGGCAGATGCCTATTTGAATTATTTCTGTTTCCTATCTGTGAAAATTGAATTGACTGACAGTAGGAAGAAACATTTAACTGGTTTTATTATATTAACTTTTATTTAGTTTGCTTGTCTTTAAATTCTATGGGTTCCATAATCGAAATCTCAAAGTGAAAAGCATCTTGAGACATTATGGAGTGAATGTATAAATTTTAACCCAATTTGAAAAATACTGCTCTTGTTTTCTTTCAAAGCAAAATATTATATGCCTCATAATGTCATTGCAACATGTAAAAATAAATCACTGTATTAAATTGGTAGGCTGACAGGCCTTTTAGTTCATGAATTTGTGGTGCCTGAATGCCTTTCTGAACAGAACATATTGGATCAGACATATTTTGTGAGTCTGCTTTGCAGCCTGAGCTCTGAAACCATCATCTCAGAGGCAAGTGAGGAAGGAGCTTTGTTCTCCTCCATTCATTATTCCAGAGCAGCCAAACTGCATCCACAGCCTCCCAGTTCTCATGTCATCCATGTGTTAAAAAGAAAGCACATGGATGTAAATATCATCAGTGGATGTAAATACCATCAATGGCATTTGCTTATTGATGAAAATGATTGGTCAGGGGGAAGGTAAAATATTCATTAGTGCTTGTTGAAAGATTATTGTTGATCATCAGGTTTTAGTGAATAAATGCACCAGCTCTGGCACAGGGTATTTCCAAAATTTAGGTGACTTATTTTACTGCTTTTCCATTTACAGCCTTTTTCATTCTTTTAATAATTTTTAAATCTTTCTTTCTTCTGCAGAGTCACCAGATGGAATTGGATCATTGTCTAGATTTTAGGAGTGATATGTGGAAGCCTAAACCACTCCAGATTGTTGCAGGTGTGACTACCCTGATCCTGTATATGGTAAGTGGTGGAAAAATTGAAGCTGCAGGCAAAAAAAAAGAAAAAAAAAAAGAAAAAAAAAAAATCCTGTATCCAGCTAAACAGGTTAGCAGAAGAGAAGACAGTTTTGTTGCCATTGCTCACATTTTATTCATGCTTCCAGAAAAGTTAATGGTCAGGATATGTAGCTGCACATTTGACATGTTTCACTTGTTTATTATAAATTTAATGTGACTAAACTTTGTTATCTTCTACTTGAGAATGCCTCTGGTATGTGATTCATTTTGATCACTTGGTACAAAAGTTTCTCGTAATATATCCCCCATTCTTCCTTGTCCCAGATTCTCATTGATACAAATTTCTTGTTTCATGAATTTTGTACAGATTCCTGACAAGGTCCCCTATGTCACTAAGCTTGTTAAGGTCTGTGCTGCTCCATGTGGTACATCTAAAATCAATCTCAGTCGCATTTGACCACTGTGCAGATGGAACATTATTCATGCATTAGACTTTCTAAGTGGGGTAGAGCAGAACCTTACATTTATTCCTTACAATTGTATCTGCATTTTTGTGTTATATATGGTTCAGTAACCTTTTGTGGAAGACCAGAAGATGCCTCTGGAGGCAACACAATGTGCATCAGAACTGATTTATACTGTAACATCTGTCAACTTTTCCCTAGGACCTAGTTGTGCCAGGATACACATGTCATCTTTTCTAATGACTTATCCAAAGACAGAGCTGGCTAGCACAGGAATGAGTCTGATCCTGCCTGCTGCCATTTTTCCAAGGAATACTGCTCAATGTGCATTTTTTTGGTTCAGGGATTTGTAGCTTGCAGTTTAGAGAGCATTTTGCCCACAGGGTTAGCATTTTTATTAATGAACTTTTGAAAATGGGGCATAGGAATGCTGCTGGAAAACGTGGAAAGCACACATGCAAAGAACTTTGAAAATATTCCAAAGAGCTTGATTTTCCTTCTGAAATTTAAAAAAACATCCTCCAACCAGCATCCATATCTCTCTGTGTCTCCCAGCAGCAAACAGAAGAGCTGAGAAGAACCAGTGTATTTTGCAGAACTGGAGTGGAAATGGATCTGTTGAATCTCATGTGAACATTTTGCCTACATGGATCCCGTGTGTCTCCATCATTCTGGATAACCATTACTCAGAGTGCCAGGTGAGTGACAGTCAGGCACTCAGAGGAGTCACCCAAAGTCTAAAAGATTTAGCACTTACAATTCCCCCTCTCAGTTTTATATCCATTATCCCTTTATTCTGGGGCTGTTTTCTTGCTCTTAATTGAAGTAGAATTTCCATCCTAACTTCAGAATCCTTCCTTCGCAAACACCAAATACTAAAGCACCCTCTACTATAAAATAATCACATTTTAGCTAGTGAGTTCAATTACAGACAGGAAACTGAAACGTTGATCAGATCCACAAATGTTGCTTTACAAAGAAACTGTTCTCAATATTAAAAAATAGTGATTTGTTCCCAATAATAAACAGTGATTTCCTCCTGAAGAGTGTATTTGTAGTAACATAATTTATTTAATATCTGCAATATTACATAACCTTTTTTCAGTTCTGTTGCCTGCCAGCATGATGTAAATATAAGCATTTGTCATGAGAAGTCTGATAATGTCCTCTTTTTGTGCTCCAGGTAATCACCAGCTAAATTGTAGCAGTTCTGAATTAAGAGTGTAAATGAGCAGGAATTTTCTCTTTACTTACAGGAGATGTCAAAATTATAATTTAACATAGATGAGTCTGATTTTATTCTGCCTAAAAATATCTTTATTCATATTTTTAAGTAGATATACAAACTGTAAAATGGCATTTTATTATAATTTTCAATTTCAAATATTTTGGTTAATAATAGTTAGACCAAATAATAAATTTTAGAGCTATCCATAATTGGATATGCAATTATGCATATGCAATTATGCATATGCACTTATGCATGCATAAGTACAAAGTACAAAGTAAAATGAAACTGTAATTTAAGCTAAGCATGACTCCAGTTGTCTTCACAGATTTTAAGTCTGTTTTGTGTCTTTTTGTGATGGCTGGCTTTACTGCTTTTATATTGATTCAGTTTAGCAGATTGGCTTATGTGTTAGAATGATTTAGGACGCTGTATTTTTTATTTTCCAATTTAGCTCTCTCTTGTATGTGAAAACACTCTGTGTAATTGCAGGACAGGTATTTATGGGTTAACTAGGCACAGCTCTATTTTAAGGATTGAGCAGAATTGTTGTGGTGTAACAGTTCTGTGTTTATTGCAGGATTTGGGGTGAAACTCCTGTTCCACCTGAGTTGCCCCGGCTGTTCAGGGGATAGATCATCTCACTGCCTTCTGGCAGCTGACTGTGCTCTAAATAATCTAATATTCATCAGTCCATGGGAAGAAATCTGATCTAAAGAGCTAATTAGCTTAATTAGTGCAGCTATGTAGAATGGGAGGCTTGGCTTCAGTCTCATGTAAAGCAGAGTAAATGTAAAAGAAGAAACTGAGTTCCCTGCAATAGAAAGGGTCTGGGACTTGGCACCTTCCCCTGGAATATGGCAGGGTGAGTGATGGGAGCTCAGGCAAGCCTTTTTCTCAGGAATTCTTGCTTTGCTCTGTGCAATTCTTCACTGTGGCACTTAAAGCCAACGTGGCATCAGTTACCAACAGCACTGCTGTGAGGTTTTTCAGTTTGTGCATGCTCCCATGGCCTCGGTGATGGAATTTCCAAAAACACTTTCATGCCAAGAAAATTTTCTCAACAGCGTCCTTTGGCAGATCAACCAAGTTTCTTCATGTCCATTCTTTAATGCTCATTCATTTTGGACAATGTTAGAACACAGGGACATGACAGGATCTTTTAGGGAATCAAGATGAAGCAAGCTTATGGAATCAGAGAGCCTTTTAGGTTGGAAAAGTCCTCCAAGATCAAGTCCAGCCTTTGACTGAGGTTTAGTTGACACGGTGATGTTTCCCCAACTAAACCATTGCATTTAATGCTATGTCCAGTCGTTAAGTCATTTTGTTGTAACAATAAAAAAGGTAATTTACTTTTTTTTTTTCTTTCTTTTCTTCATAATCACATTCTTACAAACAGCTGACCTGTGCAATCTAGTATTAGATCCTTTAGTGGAAACTAATTTGCCACTTTAGGGCCAGAGAATCATACTTTGCTCAATATCTAGCTCAAAAATCCGTGGAAAGTGAATATATTAATGGCTTTCTAAGTGTGGCTTCATTTAAATCTGTTAATTATTGCCATTTCTACAACCATCCTTTGTGTTGCAATTTGCAAAAACAAACATTTAAGAAAAATGAGTGCTGTGGGTTTCTCTCTTGAGATGTCCCCATTTGGAGGAATAATGGTGCCACATGACCCTCAGAAGGTCAATGGGGTTGGAATGTTGTATGGAACTGGATCAACCAACACTGAGTTTGCATTAACTCTCTGTTCCAGCTGTCCTGTGTACAGATCTTCAGACCAAAGCTGTGGGCGTAATTCCTTTTATTGTTTTGGTCAAGGGAAGGATTTTTGCCTGTAAACATTCCAAAAAACTTGTGTGTGGCTGCCAAGCCAAGTGATCTGTCTGGCATTTGTGAGTTAATGAAAGAGCTGCTTTAGCCTTCGAGCTGATTCCAAAACACAGAATCTGGAGAGGAATGTTGCAAATGTAATGTTACCCAAGCCTCTCCTAATGAGAATTTACATAAAGAATGACCCTGTGGAATTGCAGCAATGGATGGTGCTGCCATTGTGGAGAATGGAATTGTGTCTCCAGCCCAGAGCAACTTAAAAGTAGGGATTGGAAGGTTTTGGTCTTGGGGGACAAAATAAGTGCTTTTCACTCAAGCCATTCGCTGTAGGCTGAAGTAGCTTCTGTAGGCAGCTGCTAACAGAAAGAAAGGCTGAGGTTATTGGAATATGCCTAATATAGTGAAAAAAAAAGTCCAGGCTTTATTTCATTCTGCCTTTCAGCCAATGGAGAAATAATCACAAGGTGGATGCATTTTTAGGGGACAGTGGTATATATAAATAAAACAATAAAGCAGTATGAAAAGCAAGGCGTTATGCTTGACACTTTCAGTATTCCTAGGTGATGATTAATCCCAGAGCTATTAGAAATTTACTTCTGAGACTGATATTGACCATGTTTAACCTGCTGTGGTCGCATGGATAAACAGAGTGGAAGATACAGGAGGTGGGGGAACAAGGACTCTCCCAGCTCTCCACAGCTGCCAGATGAAGAACTCTCTGATCACAGAGTCCCTCTATAGCTCTTAAGTAGAAAGATGCACATCAGGAGAAGGGTGGTGGTAAAAGAGGAATTGTGCTCTGCAAGTCCTGCATCTTATTTTTGGCAGTGCACAGGATCTGCAGCTCCTTTTAACTCCATTAAATGTTTGAAGCTTGAAGGATGGCTCTAGGTTTAACAGTGCTTCACTCCTATTCCTACCTTGTCAGCTTATGGAACAACTGTTTGCTAATTGCTTTAGGAGAAGAGACAAAAATGAAGGCTGGTATAAAATGCAAAGCAGTATCTCAGAATCACTGGCTGGAATCTTTTGTGACATGTTTGAGTTTCCATCTGTGTGTTTATATAATGTAAAACATGAAATGGAAATGTAAGTGTACCAAAAATAATCCAAAAAAAACCAGTTGACAAACTCATCTGGGAGACATGTATATATATATATATATATATATATATATATATATATATATATATATATATATAAATGCATACACACACATATATAGATATAGATAAATACACAAAGCAAAGTTCCTGGAGTAGGAATATTTGCTAAATTAGGAGCTTACAGTGGTGCTAATTGCAGTGGTCCTGCAATACATCACCATCATTGGTGCTGAGAAAATTCTCCCCAGGCACAATGAGGGTTAATGTTTGATATTGAAACAATTCATTTATATTTTCTTAGGTCACTTTTATTTCAGTCTGGAAGTAGAATCAAGGTCCAGGTTAGATTTCCTGGTGCCATAAGCTGTTTGGAGGTAGATTTATGAACATGGCAGCCTTTTAAAAACACACAGCTCGATCAAGAGAGGTTTGTTACCTCAGAAAGCTTTGCAAGTCATAAGTAATTGCCCACCACCCCTCTGAAAGAGGTTTATAGGTGAATGCACATCCTCCTCCTCATAGAAATGGAAAAAACTGGAGCTAGAAATGAAGTGATTTTCACAGGGCCATAAACTGCGACTGGAATCCGAATTATTCCGAGGAGTTTGAGCTTCCTGCCCGATGCCTGCAGTCCCCAGGCCTGGCTGTCACTGCTGGAATTACAGGCCCTGGGAGCTGTTTCTCCATCAATGACGGTCAGAGTTTACAGCCTCAGCTTATTCAGAAACAAGTTTTGTGCAGGAGGTCCCCGTTTTTGGTTTTTTTTTAATCTGTCCAGTGTTTCACTTCTGGATATGAATTGTGATTGAATGATTAGGTTCAGATTGTTTCCAGTGAAAATGTCGCCTCTATAAATTGTTCCATGAAATTTCCATTTCCTTCAGCAAATATCAGGTGTTTTTCTGGTACTTGGGGGAAAAAACTTCTTCATTTCAATGAATATTACTGCTTCAAGCAACTGCATGCTGTAATACCTTTTATTTAGCTGACTCGTAAAGGTTGAGGAGAGGATCAGGCTTTCATTTCTTTCTGCTTCTGGTGAAGTCGAAAGTGATACTTTCACCAAGGTTAAGGGAAAAAAGTTTTGATCCTGACTGAAATCAGGGGTCTGCACCTGAAAATGCTCAATTCAGAGGAGCTCTGCCAGCCTCTGGAATGCTGAAATCCTGGGGTTCCTTGATTCCTGTGACCCAGCTAATCAGCCCTTTCCTTTCCTGAGATGAACACGGCATGAAAATAGCACCTGGCCTTCATGTCTTCCTCAAGGTTCCCACACAGAGCCACTAAAGAGATCAAATACACAGTTTTGGAAAGCTGAGAGATGATTCAGTGGCTATTCTCTTTGAGCCATGCCAAGATGGAGCTGCTCGTGCACCTTAATTATCGCTATTTTTGATGAATGCAGACCTTAAGCAACACCTTCTGTGAGGAACTTTTAGCATAACGAGGCTCACCAGAGCTTGCCTCTGGCAGGAGAAGGTTTATAGCTGCTTCTCAGCATATTTGAAAGAAGATTATTGCTGCTGACGCATTGCAAAAAGGTAACATTTGTGTGCATCAGTGACTTAATTGCTTTCTATTGTACCACATCCCATAAAATGACAAACCTCATCAATAAAAAAATGCAGTAAAGGAGGTACTTGGGGATTTGTCTAGCTGTGGGGAACTGGAGCTACTTAATAATGTTGAGTAGCTATTTCCAGTGGCAGGTAGGAGGAGTTGCTGCTTCTTATTGGAAAACTGCAGATTGTGCATGATTTTTTTAATGTTTTTTTCCTTCTTTTCTAATTTCCTAGATAAAGAAAGAACTCAGACATGACACCATTAAAAAAAAAATAGAAAGAAAAATCTATTCAGAAGCGAGCAAATAAAAGACAAATGCTGGGGGAGGGGGAAGAGAATTTTTGAAAAATTAACACGAAATTTTGTCCAACCTGTATTTTGGGAGGGCGGGGGGAACTCTTACCAGCAGAGGGTTAAATCATAAGAGATTTAAACCCATAAGAGATTTAAACCCATAACTCATAAGAGATTTAAACCCATAAGAGATTTAAACCCATAAATCATGAGAGAATTAAACCCATTAGAGACAGAAGGAAGGAGCAGTCCCCGGTGAGGGCTGCTGCTTGCCAGGTGACCCTGGAGGTGAAGGCATTTGGCAGAGATGGGATGGGAGGGGTTAACAGCCCTCTGCAGCAGCACCTCCAGCTCACTGGCACTTCAACTGCCTTGGTGATCTTGTTAACAGCTTTAATTTATTCTTTTTTTTTCAATTTCGATAAACACAGCGCTGTTGGTTCTCTTCAGCTGTGACAAAATGAGACAAAGTAGTCCACCCTGGGGGAAGTCTCAACAAGGGCACAGAGCAAAGTGTGTTTCCATGACCTGTGACTTCCTTTTTTTTAATTCCTTTTAGGAAATCCAAGAACAAATACAATTTTCTGTTGAAGTACTGTTAAATACACCAATCAAGTGTGTTCATACTAGAGGGATAAAACATAGTACAGAATAAAGAAAATAGAATAAATTCTGATCACCAGTTTCATGTAAAGATTGTTTATGGTTCTAATTACCTTAGATGTAATTAGTCATATTCTTTTCAAGATTGATAGGAATAATCCTGCTTATTGAAGCTTCTGTTCTGATGCCTGTAAATGTGCATCTATGACCTAGTTCCACCAGAAATAAAGCATTCTTGATGCTACATTTTTTGCCTGCTACAATTAGTGATTTTTTTTAGCTATAGAACCTATTTCTCTGAATAAGACTTACACAATTTTGCTTTCATAGTAATGTTTCTGCTACAGGAAAATATCAGGTGTTCAGGAATGTTCATTTTTCTCTAGAAAAAAAAAACCAGAACAATATAAAGAATCAGAGAATTAAGGAAAAAAATGGAGCATTTGTATTATTTATCTACTAACACGTGTCTTTGCATTTAGGACAGGAACTCTTTTGGGCATACATTTAATAGATCAAGAAGAACTCACTTTGGAGTGGATAGATTTCGAGGTACATGTTGTGTACCTTTAACCTTTCTTTGTTAAAGCAAAATTAATCTTTCCTTCTTCAATTTTAACCAAAGGTTACCATCTGTACCAGGGCAGAAGCGTGATGAAAAGTAGAAAAGGCAACAAAAAGGGATATTGAGAAAGCAGGCAAGGCTGAAACCCAGCAGGTATTTAACTTTGCTGCTTGGCTCCAGAGCTGATCCATCCCTGCACATTTCTATAAATTCTGTAATCTCCTGGCCCCAGCTATCAGTGATATGTGGAGGCAGAGGCAGGTGGAGGTGCCCCAGGGCTCACTCTGTCTGTCCAGCACTCTGGGGTTGTGCTCTCCTCCTTTTTGGAGAGGTTCCTTTCAGCCAAGCAGGCTCATCCTGCTGCTGTTTCCAGATTTCCTCTGCTCTGATGTGGGTGGGTTTGAGGTTTGTGTTTTAACAGTGAATGGGTTACAAATTGACCTACACTTTCACTGAACTGAAAAAAAAAAAAAAAACAAAAAACAACCCTGTTAATATTCCATTGTTATGGGGCAGATATAAAAGGTGCTGTTGGAATTAAAATCCATAGCATTCAGTGATTCTGCATGTTGATTAATTCTGTTTGTCTGATAATGCCTCTAAATTTCAGAGAGAATTATGTCTTCATTTAAATTTGTCTGAAATACTGAGACTTTATGAATGTTATAACAGATAATTAATGGGAAGAGTTGCTCATTGTTTTCTTGCTACTTGCAAGCTTCACTGTACCAATTGCTATTTTACCAGACTTCTACAAATATTAAGAGTTTGTTCTTTTTTTCCCCTGAAAACACATTTTTTTGATTACATTAATTTTTGAGTATATTGTCAAATCCTCTGCTACTTTTGTGGTGATTATCAGCAGTAGGAATTCTTTTGGATGTAAAATAACTTTCAAATGTGTGACTTTTTAGGTAGCAGACAATGCTGTTCTGGCTGCCTCCTGTTGCTCTGAATTAACTTCAAATTTTTAAACCAAGGACTTTAGGAAGGCTGCCCTTACATGAAGTAATCACTGATGAAACTACCATTGATTAACTGTTAGGTTTTCATTGATTGCACATTTTCAGTTCCACAGGAAGATTTCAAATTTTATTTGTGTAGTATTTCTAAACCATAAAAGAGCATTTTGTGTACTGTATGCATTATGGCGTTATTGTCAAATGTAAATCAGGAAGAGGGAAGAAATTTTCTTCCCTTGAAGTGCCAGGAATTTTTATATACTTTGTTCCAGATTTGCTAAAAGGAGTTTTTTTATGCCATTCTCCAGAAATGGAAGCATTCAGCCCAGGTCCCAGCTGGGTGCTGTTGGTCTCTGCCATCTGGAAGGCAGCAAGGAGGAGTTTTAATAAGTGCAGGGGAACATCTGAACTCATGTCCTTTTCAGGTGAAGCTACAGGTCATACAGAGACCTTCAAGATCCTCTTGTCCAGCTGCCAGCCCAGCTCCAGCCCATCCCAGAGACACATCCAAGGTCTCCTCTCCCAGCCCTCCTGGGAGGAGCTGCTTCTCTGCATCTCTTGCTGTCCAAAATGATTTCACGTGGATTTCAGCTTATCCTTTTAGAGACCTCAGCACTGCTGTGTGGAGAGAAGCAAGAAGCTGACCTTGTTTTCATAATTATCTTATTTTCACATGCCCTTTTTGCACAATTCATACCCTTATTTTCACAATTATCTAACCAAGGTTAAGCCAAGGAGTCCCCTTTAACTCACACCTCCCACACCTGGAGTGCAGCTGGCTTTTTCTGCACTTTGAGTGCTGGGCATCGTTCTCCTCAGCTCTTTGATTCAGGTAATTATTTTGCAGCCTCCCAGCTATATCCTTGGCTCTTTGCAGACTCCTGCTCCAACAGAAGGCCAAGATTATTCTTTTCATAGGAGCAGAACAGGTTGTGCCACTAATAAATGCAGGACTCACACTAATGCTGACAAATACTGACAGGGAATGGGGTCTTCTGTTCCATCCTGGACTTGCAGAAATGAACTTGGTTTGTGCCACTTCATTTTCTTCACTTTGGTTGCAGAAATTCTGCTGCCTTTTTGAGATTATTGCTGTCCTGTGACTTGTGGGTGTGAGCAGAGCTCTCCAGTGTGCCCATTACTTGGAATTAGGTCTTACAGCCAGGCTGCCTCACTGGTACTGGTTCAAATTCCACCTCGTGTACCACCATCTACACACACTCCAGTATATTTATTTTTTTTAATACTTGTTTGTTTGTTTGTTTATTCATTTATTTTCCATCTACTTCACCTTTCTGCATTTTCTTTTCAGAAGCTGGCCTGTTCTCACAGCAGACAAGGTGCCTGCAGCTGAAGAACATTCCAGCATGTTCCAGAAAGCAATGGAAGTGTTGTGTGGCAGTTTGGATTTGCAGGATGCCCTGTGGGTGCATTTCTGAAAAAAAAAAAAAAAATCAGAAAGAGTGGCTTTGACCAGCACTTGATCATGTTTCTACTGTTTGTGGGGATTCCATTCCACTGTGGCTTACTTTGGACATGGTTTTGGTTTTTCCTCTCAGGCAGGGACATATCACCAGTTTTCAGAAAAGTAACGGATGAAAATTAACAAATGAAAATGCTAAATAATCCATTTATTAATAGCTGTTGTCATACAGCTATCTGAGATCACATTTAGGGGATTTGGAGATTTCAGGTAGGTGATTTTTGGTGATAGGAACATGTGTTCATTGGGCTGTTATGTGATGCTCACCTGAGCTGATAAAGGGTGACAAAAAGAGGTAGATTAGCTCAGGGAATCGTGCCACAGACAGCACTGAGAAGGTACAACTGCAGTTTGTTTGGGGTTTTGTGCTTTTTTCCCTAAGAAAAAAAAAGGAAAACTGAAGTTACAAGGAAACAAACAGAGGTGTTGGTTTGCAGAAGTTAAATAAATAATGAGCAGCTCCCAGCTGCGCAGATTTTATTATTGAAAGAACAGATTTTGTATTATTGGGTTGGCTTAAACCCTTTTGTTTCATAATTTATGATAGAACTTTATAGTTAACACTTGTATAAGGGAAAGAGTGGCAGAGATTTATGACTTTCAAAACCACTTAACGTATTTTGGCAAATAGTGTGGAGCAACTATCATTTCAAATAATGAAGATACTTAAAGAAGGTAATAGATTATTCCTGTTATCATGTTACTGCATATATTTTGCCCAGTAAAGTTGACATGAAATGACAATTTTATTGTAATCTTCTTCACAAAATTTTATTGCTGTAATTTGTAGCATGGTTATAAACTTGTGACTGTGATGGAAAAAAGATGCTGGGAGAAACTTTTAAAATCAAATAGAACTGAGCCTGTTTGCATATATAAAATTATGGCCATATTTTACAACTTTTCTTTATTTGAACATACTGGCTTTGGCACATTGATAATTTTGCTTTTAGGATGTGCAATCAAAGTTTAAAAAAATGTTTTTATTGAGGCTATTAGAATCAGAATCTGCTACATGGGGCTGGTAAGTCACGTTTTTCTTCTCAAAGCAGTTACAGTCCAGAGCTGAATTGCTAAATAGTCTGAGAGGTTTCTAAATAGAGTAATGATTTTATTATTCAAAAATATGTGGGAGAAAGCTTAAAATGGAGAGATTATACCTTGCCAAGTGCACTTACAGAAGAGAGACATTAATTATCTCTCATAAAATGTCTCTGATTTCTCAAATCTAGCAACTTTAAAACAAAAAGTCTGACATAAGCAGTGATTGTGCAGCATTTAATTGTTAGTTTCATAAAATATGTGGGAGGCAGAGGAAAAATTGGGCAGAAATACATAGAGAGGACATGGCCTTGAATACCTAAATCCTTTGTTTCACTTATTTCAAAGTATATTTATAGCACAGTCTGCAGTCAGTAACAACAAATGTACTCTGTGAGAGAGCATTTGGAATTAATTGCATTAAATAATTACTGTTATATTCTGAATCATGAATTCTTAACCAAGTAACCTGCTTGTATGCAGTGATGCTCAAGGACTTAACATATATATTCTTAGTTCTCTCAATCTACAGAATTCTTTAGCATTCTACAGTACTTAGTGAAGCCTTTTCAGAGTGATGCCTATTAAAAATAAATGTTAATGTTTCAGGAAAGTGTAGATGTTTAAAGGTGATTCACGGTTTCTTTTATAAAAATGAGAATTGTGTACTGCGGGACGAGTTCAGGAAGTATGAAAGCACTTTACAAAGGAAAGAGATTGAGTTTGGTGTAAAATATTAAAGCTTTATACTGACAGATCTGTTTTTATTTAAATTTTTATTGAATTTTTTCTTTGAAGTAACAACAAGAGACACATACTGTTGGCAGATAAACGATGCTGTGCTGAATGAGTGGCTACTTAACCCTAGAACTGTCAGACACCGTTATTCTCAATGTCAAGGAGCTGGAAAGCTTTATGCAATGCTTTCTGTTCTTCAAATTAAATTGGTCAAATTTCTGTTCTTTTATACATTTCCATGCCACAGCTGCATGTGATATCTAGACTGGCTCAGCAGGGAGTGCTGAATTTGGCTCTAGACTTGCTTACAACATGAAGCCAAATTATGCTTCGGGTTATCTTGAAAGCTCAAGCAGCAGAGCCTGAAGCACTGATGTTGTTCTCCTTCTGCTTTGAGCTTTAAAATCTCCTGATACCTGAAGCAGCCATGCTATTGTCCTAATTAGTAAATATAACAATGGAAACATCTCTCAAGAGCAAAGAGTGTGGTTCTATGAGCGCAAGATTTTGCAATATGTGAGATTCTGCTTCCAGGATTGATATTTACCCATTAAAATTGGGGACGTAGCTGTGTTTTAAATTAGGGGTGGGCATTATGTACATTTCTGATGCCTGCTGTCCCAAAAAGCTGAGGTATTCCTTTAGTATTGGAAAATATCTCATTATTTGAATTGATTTGATACACACCTGGTATTCAGGTGTGTATCATGGGGAACCTTCATGAGGATTACTCATTTTAAAGTCATTTGGTATATTCTTGGATGATGGTTGTGATAGTTCATTCCAGCAATCATTCTCTGTTCCTTTATTTCCTTTTCCCTCACACTTGGCAGGCATTCCACTCATGTTTTGAGGTTCAAGAACACCATTATTTACCCTGAAGTTCTGTGGTTATCTTCTAATCGATCCTTAAAATGATCTGATCAAAAGCCCTGCATAGATTCTTGTAATAAATTCTAACATGTTCTCTTCATTTGCTCACATCCTTCATTTACTTCTCAAGAAGAAAACTCATCACATCAGTGAAATTATGAAAGAGGGTGAGTTTTAAGACCTTGAGAAATCAAGACAGAGATGTGGAAGCTGCCATTTGAGCAATCCCTGTTGGCTTCATCACCAGTTTCCATTCCAGAGTGCTAATGAGCAAATTCCTTGATTGCAAACTCGTAGAAACCAGTGGGTTGTGTTTAATCTGAGAACATTTCACAAGGAATTGTGCCCAGGTAACAAGTGTGATGGGGTGGTCAGAGCACCAGCATGTTTATGGTGTGGAAATTGGTGACAATGGCCACAAAGAAGTTCCAAAACTGATGAGGAGAGGTTCTGCACCAAGTCAGTCCCTTCCCATTCTCCATACCTGACTTGCTCTTTTTTTAAATATAATTATGAAATTGGTGGGGAAAGAGTAATTAATGACAAGTGGTTGCTTCAACCATTTTACCACTCGAAGCGGGACAGAATTTTCCCTGCTACATTTTCAAAAGATCTGATTTGCTCTGCAGAATGGTGAAATGCTCTGCGAAGGCTGCAAAGGCAGAGTTGTGGTGGTTGAGCGTTGTGCCTGAACAGCAGGAAAGGAGAAAACAGGTGCTAAACAGCAACAATTAGCATATGTATACCAACTGATGAGGTGTTAAACACAGCCTCATGCAGAGGTGTCAAAACCCTGGCCAAGGGATCTGTTAGAACCTGTTATGTGAAATAATACAGATGATAGAAACCACAATGGAACATAAAGGGCTTCAAACACCAAATGTCTTGGTCACAATCACGGCAACTCATTTAGCTGGACATGTGTTTTCAGGAGATTTGCAGCGTGTGTACATTCAGAACCAATGCTTTTCTCATGAAATGAGAAATGAATGGTAAAGTATCAGATAATTTTGTAATTATTTCAAAACAAATGATTGCTTCATTTCTGCTATGCCAGCGTAGCCTTAAAATTCGATGTCATATTTTCTTTTGTCACTTCTATCATTTACTATGTGTTTCTTTTTTTTCTCCTTTGCTCGCAGTGAAAGCTGGAATGTAAGATTTAGTGTTCTTAGTTTAAATTGTTGTCATGGTCTGCTGCTTTTCCCACTCTAAAATTATCGGGTTCTATTAGAGACTGTGATCCTCTCTTTCATTTTTATGCCATATATTCTTTATGATCATTTAATGAATGCACTTAACAGTAATACATGGGAATCTGATAGTCATGCATCTTTCATTATTTTTTTCCTTCAACTTTTGCTCTCCATTTCATGCCCCAGGCATGGCTTGAACTTTTTTCCTTCCTATTATCAATATAACCTTCATTGTCTCAGTTTTCATGTTGTTGTCTTGAGGAAAACTGAAGGATACAGTCCCCGATGGAAAAGCTCGCTACTTCTGACTATTAGCATTTATTCTTTGTAATATCCAAGTATTTTCAATTGCAATAGAGTAAAAAATGTGTTGTTAAAATAAGATACTGCTTTGATTTTTTGCCTCCCTTCCTTTCCATACTTTTTTTTTTTTTTTTTTTTTTTTTTTTTGGTAGCTTTATGAAAAGTGGAAGAGTTAGAAACTGCCAGTCACCCAGAAAATGACTCTGGGTGTTATTATGAGAACTGTTCTCACAACGAGACACTGCATTAAACTCTTCCTCTTGCCAACCCTCACTTGACAGTAGCCCCGTGCATGAAAGCCAATCACCCTTAATCACACAGTTTTTCACTGTTGTTATATACATAAATGTTCGTAAAAAAACTTAGTTCTGGGATTAATTTGTGACTCTCTCTTGAAAAATGTGAAAACCAGTCTCTAAAACGGTCTTATCCCATCTGATCTTGCCTGACCTTGCTTTGTGCTCAGGTGGAGCCTCCAAGCAGATTCTGGTGATAATCTCAGTGTTTTCTTGCCCCGTGGTGGTTTTTCTGCCAGTTTGACTTCTCAGCATCTTGAAGATGTTCCCAAAGTTGGATAACATGAGGTAAGCTGAGGAATGGAAGAGTCCCTGTGAGAGCTGTGGGATTCAAGCCAACATTCTACTTTAGATCATCTACGAATCAAATGCATTATCCAGCATATTGTCACTTGCACTCTAATCTCAAGATAAAATATTACAGTTATGACTGCAGTAAATGAGAGTATAATAAAGTTTAGATGTAGGAATGCTACACTGCTCAGCATAGTTCTTCTCCCCCCTAAATGGCAGGCAAATATTCTTTATTATCTTCTTTATTTACATTATATTTTGCGTGTTTCAATCAGCTCATTGCAAAGAGACTGATTCTGGTGGTGCTGGTCACCCCTGTACCTCACTGATTTTTGCACAGTGACTGAGGCAATGAGACCTCTGTTATTTTTCACTGACTGATTATTCCCGGCTGGCAGCAGTGGCAGAAACTTTTAAGCATCACCTTTTGCCCATTTGCTCAGCCACAGCAAGAAGGGATTTAAGGGAAGACTCAGATGCAGATTTCTGATCTTGCCACCCTTGGGGCTGACGGTGAGTCAGCTAAACCTGCACAGAAAGGTGGAATTTTATTGGACTTCACACTGAGCTACAGCCTTAATGCAAAACTCATGCCTTAGAAAAAGGGATGTGCATTTACAGGGCAGGTGGTGAACTGGTATACATGCAGACTTCTTTTTTTTTTTTTTTTTTCATTATTTTAATTAATTTAAGACTTTTTCAATTGATGAATGAGCTATTCATTGCCATAAGTTTGCCACATTCCTGGCAGATTTTCCAGGTGCTAACTGAGAATTTCAGAACTGAAAGCATATCATGTTACAGACCCCTTACATAAATCAATTCTTATAAAATTGTTTCAGAAATCTACTTTCCTGTAGATTCAAAATTAATTAACACCTTCCAATTAATTAGATTTTTGAAAATATGGTGAGGTGGGCAAATTGTGCTGCACTGTATTATCTGAAGGCTAAGTGATTTAACTGTTAAGTCTCATGTGAAAGAGAAAACTGTAAAGAAGAAAAACCAGGAAAGTTACATGGTACTTTTTTACAATAACTTATTTCTTCTATTAAAAAAAAAATAGTTGTTTCTTGATTCTTACGGTCCCTGAACCATTATAGGAGTTAGGATTTCAAGAAAAGTAGGCAATAATTTTATCCAGTGCTATGCTCCTCATTTTGTTTAGATTGTTAATAAATAATGTGGATACAGATCAGATCTAGCACATTTCCAACACGGCATTGAAACCTTCCTCCTGAGATGGGTCTGGGATTTTGGGAAGGGAATGAGCACCAGATGGTGTTCATTAGTGTCCACTCAGATAATAGCAGAGCCACTCATTGCCAGTAGGCCTTGAGACATTAAATAATAAATCTTCCTTGTTACTGCGTAATTAACTGTTAAAACGTTAACTGAGGTCTCTGGATGCTTTACAGGAGATTTAGAATAAGGGTAATGGAGTTTGGATGTTTTCTCCCAGTTACTGCAGGAAATCTTGACTAGTGGATGGCTGAAGATTTGAGGTACCTTACAGAGGGTGGAGAGGATTAAATAAATTAATTAGCCTGCACTGAGCCATTGGTGTTTCGGGATGCTTTCCTGCACAGGCTGCAGTTGGGATGGCCTTAACCCTCTTGTGAGGGAATTTATCAGCAAGGGCTTCTTCGGCACAGCTTCTCTGTATCACTGCAAGGTTTTATATCTCATTTTTCCAATAATAGGTCACTTTGTTCCCACACATGTTAACCACAAAGTTCATTTTCTCCTTTCTGGTTGCGTTAGAGACACGAGGCAAACTTCCCAACAAATGGAACTGACTAATGTTCAAAATCTGGTGTGAGGGAGTTGAATTTTCATAGCTTAATTAGTGTCAGCAGGTTGCCAATTAATTAATGGAATTCTTTTGTGCTATCTCCAGCTGTATTTAATTAGACTGGTTATAGAGGAAAGAAGGCTACTGTATGAATTCAGCGAGGTGATGAAGCTTTTTTCGGAAATTGTGCTTTACACCTTGTTAAAGGCGTTTGGTTTCCTTTCAAATTCTGAATTCTTCACATTCTGCAAATGAGGACAGTGTGTTCTGTCAGCAAGCAAGTGGTTAGTGAGGTTATTAGCTTTATGATATGACATGGAAGTATTTCTGGATTACAGTGTTTTAGACAAACCGTGAAGTTCACGAGGAAAAAAAAAACAACAGTGTGATTAATTAAAATTGTATTTGTTAAGATCCAAGCTAGATGCTGATATAATCCAACCTAGAGATATGACATTTTAGAAGAGGTCTGTATTAAATTACAGCAAGGAAGACCAAATTTTTTTTTTTTTTTTTAATTTAAAAGACTTAAAAAAATATAATCTAAAAGTAACAGGCGATGTGTTAAACTGCTGCACAAGTCAAAACTTATTAGAAACATCAGAATATCTATATTGTTGGATTTATAGTAACCGAATTTGTATCTTACGATAAAATAAACTTTTAGTATCCCTCCACAGTTCATTGTTGGCTTCCCAGTTACTCCCAGCACAGCCATATTAAACATAGTGATTACTGTCAACTTTGTTTAGAATAGAAAATATATTTAAACAAACAACAATTAAAAACCACAGCAACAAACAAAACCAGAAGCAAAATTACAGAAAATTAACTAACCAGCCAAAAAATGCCAAAAGAAAATAAAATGTAGGGATTTTTTCTTTTTGGTAATAAAGTAACAATGAGTATCAGAGACATCTTTATTTTTTTAATTTTCTAACAAATTTAATCACCAATTTTCTGCCTTTTTCATACTTAAGCACCGTTTATGGTTATTCCAGTTCACCATAAATGGAGGGGCCCACCCTGGGCTTTGATAGCAAATGTGGAAAATTTCAGCATTTCAGCAGACAAATGATTTCAAACATTAGCAAAAGGCTTCATTTTGTGCAAATTTAGTCCTTGAGAGCCATTTTCAAACACAAGAGTGCTTAACTCCATTCTTTTATTGAAAAGTGATAAATCAAATAGGTGTGAGTAAAAATACACCCCTGTGTTTACAGAAAATTAAATTTAAGGTGTAGCTTTATTTCCTTTCCCAGACTTAACTGTGCATCACCACGCTGTGAACTGTGAACTAGGGGTGGCACATTTATCCATTTAACCCCATTTATCAGCAAACCTGAGCCCATCATTTGACAATCACAACATAAACAGCCTCAGATCAGGGTTCAGTTATCACATTTAGGGGGTCTGAGCACACGTCTGCCTGTACCTGCTCACACAGGCATGGACAGATCCCTAATTAGAATGGGTTTTTAATGGTTTTGCTGAACTCTTTCGTCTGTATTGAGGAAAAAGAGCCATTCCACTGTAGAAAGTGCCTTTCCATATTTATGTATCCATGCTAATCTCTGCAGGATCATGCCAAAACATTATTGTTTAAAGAGCGTGTGCACAGCTGGGAGCAGCTATTTACTTCCTGTGCATTTTGTGATGATCTTGTCAGTTCATCACTGAGTTCCTTGGGCATCTCCATCCAGGTGCACTCAAATTGCAGTCACTGCAAATTACATCCTTACCTTGGCAAAGCCTCCTTCCTTCTGTACCAGCACAAGAGCTCCAGCTAACTAGAAAATTCACTCCACTGATTTTTTAATATTAAACAATACAAGCATTGAAGGTATTATTTATATCTCTTAGCAAGGGAGACTAATGGAAGGAACACCCTGCATGACTGAATCCAGTCTCCTACTGGTGCAGCCAGGCATAGGAGAGGGATTGTAAAATAAATTGATCAAGCTACATCTCAAAAGCAGTTAGGATCTGTATGTTGACTCTGCTGCTTCAGGATGCTGGGATGCTGCTCCAGAACACCAGAGCCCGAGGAACTTTCATTTCACTTCAATTTATTCATGTACTCATTGACCTTCATTTGTCTCACTGCATTCAAGAGGAGCATTGCAGTTCTTGCTGTATGGAATCCCACACAGCTGATTCTCCCTTTAAAACTCCAAGTTTTAGGCCTCTTTAATATCTCTGTCAGACTGTTTCCTCCTGTGTGGCAAAGTGTGATGAAGCAACGTGGAAATGGCTGGAGCAGAAGGGTGTGTTTTAATTCCTCTTCCTTTAATAATTGTTCACTCTACAGATGCTGTTGGAGTTCCCTCTCAAGTGTTAACACACAGAGCCACTAAACCCCATTGTTTTCAATTAGGTGAGAAAATCATCACTTTTGGACTTCATTCAAAATCCATGTGTTTGTAAAGGAAACAAAACTTTCAGGCGCTGCTCCTCAGGATTTCTATAACTGGCAGTCCTTCATTTGCAAGTGGTGTTGTGATCACAGGTAGGCTGATGCATCTCTGCTGACTGCAACCAAATTGATCTTGCTTAGGCCAGCATTTAATTTGGCTTTCTGCTGCAAAGGTCTAGGAGCAGAGTGCTAATAATGTATCCACTAAATCTGTTCTTTATAGTTCAGTGGGGAGTTAGCTGACTCTTTTATTGTGAGAAAGACTTGTACTTAAAAGTTAAAGAGGCAGCAATAGCTTTTAGGCCTCCCATTTAAGCAAAATCCACTTCTTGGCATTTATTTGTTTTATGTTGTAACTTTATATGCTCTAGAAATGAAGGCTTATTAATATATACCTAGTCAGAGAGAGAGAGGTGACTTATCTAAGTATGTATTTTGTTCTCATTTTAAAATAGAGTTGAATCTGAAAAGCCGTGTGGCTTTTTAGAAACCTTGTTGGGTTTTTTTAGAAAGTTTTGGAGCAGAATTACTCAGTGCTGCCTGTGCCTGATGCTGCCTTTACTGGAGTGACTATGATGTTGTTGTGTTTTCAGATCTCAGTAAAGATTATGGTGGTTGTTTTGCCTTTATTACTAAGTCATGGAGTGCCATTTCAGTCCCTGTGTTTGGGAATCATGCAGAAAACTGCAGATCAGGGGGGAGAAAAACTGGAGTTTTCTGTGTAAAACAAAGCTTTTTTTCTTTTTTTTTTTTTTCAAAATAAGGGAAGAGCAAAAAATCTGTAAAGGGCAAAAATCTTCCCCCGCTTCTTTTGTAAAGAGCTGCTTGGATATATGAACATATTAAATGTCTTTCCAGATGGTCACTGCTTTGCTCTGCTATTTCCGTGTTTTGCTTTGGTTGTCCTGCCCACTGCATTTCCTGCAGTGAAATAAGAGTGTGTAAAGGTCTGAGGCTGAGCATTTCCTCATCAAAAGAACCAGCAGAAGTAATGCAGCTCACAAAAGCAAAACAGGAGAGGGATTCACTTAAAGGGTTGTGTATCAGAAGGCTGGGGCTGTTTATTGGTGATATTTACAGATTATTTATTTCATTTGCAGTCCTGGCTGCTTTGGCAGTGGGTATAAAACCCGCACATGAACTGAAAGTCCAGTGACTTCCACTCACCACGTGCTCAGGACAGATGGCTCCATATTATCTCTCTGTTGCCTATTTTAGTCTCTGAATCAAGCATAAATGTTGCATTTTTTAGCTCCTGTGAGATCAAGTGAGAGAGTTCATATTTTTCTTCTCAATAGAGACTTTATTTTTGTGCATGGTTGTAACAGCAGTGATGGGTCTCCTTATCATATCCTTCCTTATCTATCTAAACATTGTTATTTTGACTTCATCATTAGCACTGAATGGCAACATATACTAATATAAATTTGTACAGGTGTTGTACATTAGTAGTGTTCTTAAAGATACTTGATGAAATTTTGTCACTCAGTCAAGTAAAAAAATTGCTAATAGGATTGAAATTGTGTTTAATATACAAAACTGCAAATCCAATAACTTGCCTTTTAAAACTACAAAAACAGCCATTCCCTTTACTGTTATAAAAGTCTCAGAAGCTGGATAAAACTGACAGTTTATGTACATGGTCTGTTCTGAGAGCTTTTCCACAGGTGGCAGAATTTCAAACCAAAAATGGAAGCAAATGGTCCCTCCCTCTACAGTCTTTATCTGTATTGGTGACAAACATGTGATGAATTGGATTTTTTGTGCTAAACTGCTCTTTCCTCTGCATGTTCTGGATGCATTCTGTGCAAAACTACAAAAAATAGATATTAAAAAAAAATCCAAGTGCTGCTAAATAACAGCTTCTGGTTTTTGTGCTTGATTATGAGTGGCTTCCCTCTTCCAAAACATAAAATCTCCTTCCCAAATGTCACACAGACTGTTTGGTCTTTTAGCTCCAAACCTGTCACATTTCTATTTTCTTCTACCTGATGAGATTCAGGCTGCCAGATTTTACAAATATGCTTAAACAAATGAAAAAGGAACCATATAGAAAAGACTGCCTATTGAAGAAAGCAGCTCAGGAGAATCACACCTCTAATCTGACTGAAAGACCCACATGAGAGGCATTTTACATCAGTGCTAGGGAACTAAACTGTCTCAAAATCCAGAAGGTTGCAGTTCTGCTGTGGGCACTGAAATTTGGGTGAAAAAATGACAGTAAAACTGCTTTCCCCAGTTTCTAAAATGCTGTTTGGCAAACACTGCTAGTCAGTGTAAAGCTGTTGAAATGCACTATTTCTTTTTCATTTTTTTTTTTTTTTTTAGCCCAACTGGTTCACCAGTTTTCAGTTTCCTGCTCAGTTTCTCTCTGGAGGAGAAGTGGGGGATGAACTCCTGTGAACCCCTGCAGGCAGCGAGCCCTGGACCAGAATGGTGCCTCTGGCTGTTCCAGCCTGCTCCTGGTCAGGCTGTTGCCCAAAATTTCATATTTTTTACGGTCTCTCTGCTCCTCTGGGCCCTTCAGCATCCTACTCATGTCCTCTCCATGATTTTCCTGCTCTTCATCCATCCTTCCTCACTGGTTCCTCCACTGCTTCCATCCCCCATGGAGATCAGCTTGTCGGGATTTGGTGGCATGTGGGGGGTTTTTAATGGTTCCTTTTCATGTGCAGGTGTTTGAGATGATAATTCTGCTCTTTTAGTGGCTTCTGAATGGAGGCACGGTGCCTTTAGCAAGTTTTGACTGGTTGCTGTGTTGTGAGATGGATTAATTGCTCCTGAGCTTCAGAAAACAGGTGCCTTTTATTTTTTTGGCATCTGGTCCTCCAGCTTGGAGCCAAAGTGCTGCAGACTCATCTATCTGGGAAAAGGGAGTACGTGGTGATGTAATAAATGAGGCAGTGCTCAATCTAACCAGGAGTTTGATGGGTTTTATGCAGATGAGCACTTACCTGTGTTTCATGAGTCATTAATATCTCAGTTCTGAAGACCTGCTCATGTGACTTAATTATACAAACATATATACATATATATATATATAGTCTCAATCTTGTACAGAAGATAAAAAAGAATAGATTTTTATGATGTGGATAACTTGGGATCACCTGAAGTGACCCAGATAGGTTCTTGTGCACGGACCCCACCTTGCCAGGCTGGAGTAAGGGGGTGAAAAATCGAGGGGCCGCACCTCTGGGAGCAGCTGCTTTTGGTTTCATTAATAAACCCTTTCAACTTGCAAGACAAGTTGCAAAGGTTGTTGAAAGAAAATGTTGGTCCTGATTTGTGGCTGCTGACTAAGTAGATTTCTGTCTGTGTATCGGAGTTTCCATTAGTGTCAAATTTTTAAGTTTAAATTTTATGGCCCGCATAATTTGTCCCTGAGAATTGCAGTCGGTTCATTGTAACAAATAAAATCGCAGGAAAATAACTGCTTTTTCACAGATCACAGATTATTCAATTGATGCTTTAACATAAAAATCTAGCATTTAAGATGCATGTTATTACTGTCACTTTGGCTTTAAAGAAGATTCTCAAAAAGTCCTTTCACTTTAAAACTGCCTAAGTGCTTTACACTACACAGAATAAGGTAAATCTAACTTTGAACTATTGAACAGCAGGACAAAACCTGCCCATTAATAGACCAAGGAAATGATTGGGAGAAAAATGGAGTAGCTGAGTTTAGAGAAACTTGTACTTTTTTCTTAATGAGCAGTTTAACTGCCAATTGATCGGTCATTCAGCATTACAGTAAATGGTCAATGAAATATATAATGATGCAAGACTGCTCTTTAACAAGACTAAATCTTGCAGCAATCAGGAATGCTTAAGGCAGAAAAATACAGACAGCAAATTTCTCTCAGTGTTTAATTTAAAAAAAAAAAAAGTATAAAAGGAGCAATAGCAGCCATTCAGGCATGTAATCTATGATATTCCTTATTGTGGTGGTGGCACACTGGCTCATGACATTTCCATTCTGTGCTTTTGTCTTTTGATTGTTTGTTTCATGCCAAGGGATCTTTCACTGTTGGATTTTAGTCAAACCTGACTGCTGGACAATGACTGAATTCTTAAGGTCTTCATCTCACAAATCTCTAGGGACTTGCTTACCTTCATACCTGGGAGCTTGAGGCAGCTATGCAAACAGGTGAAACTCAAAATGTCGGCATGAGTTGCAATATTAATTCCTACATTAACACTTAGGTAGGCTAAGACTGAATGCAGGGCAGAATTTTTTTTTCTTTTTAATAAATAAAAAAAATTAGTTGTCAAAAGGAAAACTTAGATGTTAATCAAGTAAAAATCAGAGCCCATTGCTCTCCTGTTTCTCTGCAAAACCATGCTTTGACTGGTGACATTTGCCAGTGTGAATGAGAAATAATGGCAGGACAAACAGGGTTTTTTCTTTGTGTGAAATGTACCATTATAGGCCGTGTGAACGGGTTAACATTTACCTAATTTATGATGTGTGGAAACAGGCACCTCCTGGCAGAGCTGGGATGGGAAGGATCTTGGGGTCTGTGTCTCTGTGGTGTCTTGATGACCCCAAGACTGTAAAAGTCTCTGCTTCCCAGCCCGAGCTGCCAAAGGAGTCTGGAATGTTTTGGATTGTGTTCTCAAGGTTGTTTATTTTCTCTTATCTATGACATTCTTTCTCTGACTTCCGAGCTCCGTCTAGCAAGGAGGGCATGGCAGTCTGCTGTGCCCTCTCGGGCAGTGTTTACCTTTTATATCAAAAGTTACGTATTGTCTTGTTTACAATAACGTGCCAATATCTGTCATAGATGTTGCACAGTGTGACTCTACCTGAAACCAATAGAAAAGTGTCACCATCACACCAAGACATGGAGGGCAAGGAGAAGGAGAAGAAGGTCAGGACATGCCCAAATTCCTCCATCTTGTACTCCCTGAACCCCATTCTATAAATCCCAAAATTCTACTTTTCTACCCTGTGTCAATTCACCTATTACACTACTCAAACCCTTGTGACTTGTAATTCTTCATACCAAATTGACAGCTTTTTCTACAGGCTAAAATGGAAGCCACAGGTGTTTTTGACTTCGTGCCATGGTCTCCGAGCCCCTTGCCAGGGTCTTGTGACAGCCAGGGCAGCCAGAGGGGTGTCCTGGACTCCGACAGGTCTCCAAGAGCAGGGTTCAGGGAGTGTTGACCCCTCTTTCCTGACTCGGGTGCTCTTTGGAGGGTTGTTTAAATATTTGGCTTTTAGGTTGTGACCTCCCCTTCCCAGTGAGAAGGGAATTAGAAAGGCTCATCCTCAACACACCTCTCAAGAGATCGGGTGCAGTGACGGGCACCACTTCCCCTTTTTGATCCCCAAGTTACAGAATAACCAGCACTGAGTGAAAGTGCCCCTCTCCACAATGACCCTGGAAGGTCAAGAGAACCACAACTTGCATGTAAAAGCAGCTTTTGAGTGACTCAAAAGGTGAGTGACTCTGATGCATCTTCCATTGACAGTTTTGATCTTCGGGAAGGTTTGGACTTCTGGGCGCCATCTCCTTATTTCTGGGTGTTGGGAGGATGAGAGAAGTTCTGTCCCTGTGCAGTCTCACATGTGGGAGCTGTACATGACCAACCCAAGGGACTCTTAGAGCAGGTGCAAATAATGGATTCGATATTCCAGTGCTCTGCAAAATGTACAGGGGAGTTTGGAAATTGCAGCATTAAACAAACTAATTATGATAGCATTAAAAACTCTTCTGCATGCACAGCTTTAATTAAATTTGATTTTGTACCTCACAGAGCTGTCTCTGGGCTTTGCGAAGAGTAGTAGTTCTGGCATTGATTAAGACTGAATGTGATTAACATTAATTATTGATTAAACTTCCCTATATCTTCACAGAGTATCAAAGAGAGATTTATTGATGAACTCTGAAAGGTCCCACAACTGCAGTTATTATGCTGTAATTCCTTTTGGCTACACCTAAAGTGGAGCATTCACAAATAATCTCTTTTCCTTGGGAAAGTGAGTGTGAAGTCCACTTCTCAACATTACCAGCTCAAGCAATTTAAATATTCCTGAAATATCCATCTTTGTTGAAGCATAACGTTGTGTTGTGGAGTGCTTGGATTTTTTTTTAGGGTGAAAGAAGGAGGGAAATGAAGCAATGTAGACACCAGATCAGGACACAGACCTGAGATATAGGAGAGGCAGCTCTGATTATATTCCTGGAATAGAATTCCACAGCATTTCAGGCAGTCTTGTGGCTCTCTGTTAGTGATTGGCTTCAAATAGATTCTCTTGGTTTTTTAACACCTTGCTAGTGTTAAAAAAAAAAAAACAAAAACATTGGAAAGTGCTTTGCCTTTGACAAATCATCATATTTCAGCAAAAAAACAAAAAAAAAAGGAACAATTTAAGATGAATGCATGAATAAATAATGCTCGAGTGAGAAAAATACTATAACATTGATCTTCTGAACCTTTGGGAATTGGACTGATTGTTACATTGGATTGTTAATTATGGAAGTCTGTTGTAGAATTCGGTCTTCAAATAAATTTTCATCAATTGTAATTTTCCAAAGGAAACAAAACAACAATTTATGACCTTTTCAGATTAATTGATCTACCTATTTATCAACTATCCCCTGTGCTTGGTAAGCATTCAAATGATGTCTTCTGAATGGAACAAAGAACAATAGTTCTGTTAAATAACGGAGGATGAAATGGTGAGATAGAGATGCTGCTTTAGAAGGGTGATTGTATGACCAGTGCACCTTCAGGCACCAAGCTCCAGGTGGGAATTGCAGACCCCAACAAGAGGGGATGGATGATGTTGAGGCTCAAGGGGGAAGAAACTTCCCTTTCCTGCTGGCTACACTGGTTAGACAATTTTGGAGTGGTATTCATGACCTTCCCCATGCTTTCTGTAGGGAGCTCATCACCCAAATTACTGAAATTCCAGAATAAAAATGTTCTCCCCAAATAGGAATAACATAAATCTAAGACTTTTTGGTCTGTTTTCCAAATGTGTTAATTTTCCCACCCTTTAGATGGAAAAAAGTTTGTTAAAGATTTTGAAGTCGGCTCCTTTGTTTTTCCTCGTGAAAAGCCAGAAAAATAAAGGAAAAAGGTAGCTCTAACTAAGATTGTTTAAAGCAGGGTGATAACCATTTTTCAATATCTAGATTATGGAATGTTTCTTTGAGAACAAGTGTATCAGCACTGGCAAAACATAACGTACTTGCTAACACCACGGAAGGTCACCAGCACTCTGCTGTATCTGCTGAGTTGTGGTATTATTTTAATTGGGTTTCGCCCACTGATCTGCATGATCAATTCACAGAACATGCCAGAGAACATGTGGCTTTGACTCTAAACCAGACTCCCCACCCAGCACAATTAAAGCTTGCCTTAATCCCAGTGTAGGACACGGGATTTTGTGACAGCTCGGGGACAGCCACAGTTGGACACTTGACACTGAATACTTGCAGTCAATTATTCTGCATTAATGTTTCAGGTACACAGAGAAAAGCAGTGTAGGCATGTGTGGTTTGGCCAAGTTGGGTCATCGAGTTCAGAACTGAGGCACTGAAAAGGTGAATTATTTGTGGACTTTATTTTCTCCACTTTTTTGCCTCTGTCCCATAGGAAGTGATTGATGTGCAGAACTCACATATAAGAAGAAAAATGTTTGCCTTTACTGTGGATTCCTCTTTGTGAATGGAATGGCAGCCCCACACTCATTTCTCCATGTCCACATCAGCCCAGGCTGTAGTCAGCTCCTCCTCCTGTGTGTGTTTCATTTTTCTGATGACATTTCTATGTTGTGTGCTCCTGTTTTTCTGGGGCTTTTGATCATGTTGAGTTATTTCAGTAGGAGATGTTCAGCAGGTGTGGTGGAGGGCTTGTAGTAATATTGTAGTAATATAGCAGTAGTATATAAAGTGTGTTTCTGAATCTGACTTTGTAACATCAAGGGCAAGATTCTTTGCATGAAATCTCTAGACAATTATTTTATAATTCTATAACTGCTTTTAACTTTTACAAACAGAATTGTAAAAAAAAGTGGTTGGGTTTTTATTTTACACATTTTTTTCCTTAAATCTTCTGTAAGCTGGCAATAAAGAACAATGCGTTACTTTCCATCATTTCTGATTTTATTTTCCATGTCAGCATTGCAGCATTAGCCATGTTACTGCAGTTGAATCATTCTTTAACTCATTTCTGAGCATTCTGTAGGCTGCAGAAATAGATCCTTTGATAGTAATTGCACCCATGTATATATATATTAAGGGCTAAAAGTGAATTATTTTTCTTGATACATTTTCCCGTACCTTTAAAACAAATTTTATGTTCTGAGTTGAAGGTGTCTTAACAGGAAAGATGCAGTGAACATTTATCAATTCTGCTCCTGGTTTCTTTGTTTCCTACAGCTTTCCCTAGTTAATGGGATGTAGCTTTTGTTTCTTTTTGTAATTAACGAATAAATGATGTCAAGATGAGACTCTTAAAGACAGGGTCTCTTAATAATAGGACTTTCTTAAATTGTGTGACCACTATTTAGAAGTAGAGATAGAAGTGCAGAAGACAATACAGGAGATGAAGAATTCTTGGTTAGGGAATAGCTACCACTAATGAGGTAACACTGTCTGATGGCTTAAAGGATTACTGTGTTGCTCTGTGTCCCTCTGAGATGGGGTTTTTGTGTCTCCCAAGGTAAGCAGGGTCTGGACACTTTGCAGGAGTGCCAGGAACAACACCTTGTCCAGGTTAAAATGTGCAAAGAGCCAAAGCTGTGGCACTCTGGGCAGCTGGGAAAAGCACGGGGTGAAAGGTGTGTCCGAGGAAAGGTGATGCATCAATTCACTCCTGAGGAGCCTCTGTGGGCTTTGTGAGCAGTGCCATGACCCCACAGCTATTCCAGCAGGGAATACTGGCAGCCTGCAAACCCACCAGCACAATGTGACAGATTTAAACAGAAATGTAAAGCTTTTCCTCCTAAAAAACCCTCGTGTGAGGTGGAAAGTATGAAGGTATCAAATATTTTAACTGCTAAAAGCTCTAGGGAGCTGATGTTCCTAGGCAGGCTTTTTGCGTATCAACGCGTGCTTCAGACAAAGGAAAACCAGAATGGACAGGTTTAGCTTGGAGACTTGGAAATAATTATATTCCAACCAGTCTTAAGAAGGAACACAGAGAGTGTATTAACAATGGATCATGACATAGATTCTGGCACTTAGATGTAACTGCTCATGTAAATTACCAGAAGCAGGTTTTGTGATCCTCTAAGTTTTGTATAGTCATTCACAGCTCATTAAACCTTCAGCAGTGCTGTCATTCACTAAACACAAAGGTAGCTTGGGAACTGCATAATTGAAGTGTTTTAGGCAGACTGCTGTAGCTAAATTTCTAAACAGTAACCACTTTACCTGTGGTTCTGTGGAATAAGGAGTAGCGCAGATAATGAGTAAGATCCCAGTGCGCCCCAGAAGCTTTGGCCTTTTATTGAACCTGGTAGACCTTCCCAATGTTTGAGCCTTTGTTGTCAAAGTATTCCGGGTACTGAAACTGTGGTCCTGCTGTCCTGCTAACGCTCAGATTAATATCATAAGTATATTATCAGAATGTGATATTGTGGTCATTTGGCAGTGAAGTTAAAAGCAGGTGAATGCTGGGGGCCGCTTAGTGACATCTGAGCCTGTGCTCAAACACTGCGTGGAATTTATATTAAGGAGCAACTTAGCTGTCAGAACAAGAAAACAATATTTAGATAATTAATTTTGTATCAAAGTCGTAATTTAAGAACACGCCTTTATGGATGGGATTGGCTGCTCCTGTCTGCCTTCCTTCCCAGCTGCCGACCAGTTTGCAGTGGGGAGCCTCGTCCACCCGACACAAATCACCCTCCAAATCCCAGATGAGCATCAGCACCATCATTGCCCCCTTGTCAGCCCTGGCACGCTTTCTTGGGAAGGAAGAATGGATGGCAGGACGGTCCCTAATGAGGCGAGAAGTGGCCCCTTGTCAGCCCCACAACCTCTGGGTCTCCTGCTTTAGAGGGGTGTTAGCACTGCACCTTCACACTGACCTGGGAGGGCTCTAACCCAGATAACTTCAGAATTTTTTTTTTTTTTTTTCTGAATTCTTTTGTGCTTGTCTGGCAGAAAATACAGATGTCATGTGTTTAATGAAACCTTCAGAGCAGCTGCCTTGACTTATTCCAGGCTGCCTCACCCTCACTGCTCCTATAGTCCTTCACTACAACTCTGACAAATCTAATATGAGCAACTGTGTTTTCAAGGACTTTATGCCCCATTCCATCCTATTGACTGGTCCCTTGGTTGCCTGTGCTGCATGAATATTAATTCAGTGGTAATCTCTCTTTTGGTTTGAACTAATTAGTTTTCTCTCCAAGTTCTCCCTAACACAGGTGTGTTTCTGGGAATCCCTTGCTGCAGTGGCTTCTTCCATTCAGCACGGTTGGAGGAGACTGTCCCTTCCCTGGGACACCTCTGTGACAAGCTGCCTGCTCCCAGGAAAATCCCGAGCTCTGGAGCTGCACAAAGCAAACCTGGCATTGTGGGGCATCGATGCCTTTGTTCAGGTGGGCTGCAGAACACCTCTCACATCCTATCAATACCCATTAAAAAACCCCACAAAACGCCCCGTGAGAGATTGGGACCCCATGGTGTGAAGCTCCAAGGAATCCAAGGGGCTGTCTGCAATTTGTGATTCACTCCCTGGATAGGAACAGAATTAGCACTGCACGTAGAACAGTGTGAGGTTGTTACTTGCAAGGTCCAGACTAAAAATACTCTTTCTATATGTAGTTACTGGCTGTGACCATTCTCTGGTGGCAGATGGAATAACGGGGTTTTTCCTTTTCTCAGGAAAACACACGTTTGTGTTCCTGAGCTTTCTGCCCTCACCTCCTCTCAGTCCCCTTGCAGCAGGTTCTGTGTTCACCTCCTGTGCAGTGAGGTGTCCCCAGAGTGACTTTGTCTTCCAGGTGATGACTTTGCTTGGTTTTACCTACCATGGTCGTGTAATTTAATCACCTAAATTTGTGAGTTTGCTCCTGCATCCCTGGAGCTAAGGTACTGCTGCTGCTCCACAGGAGTGTTGTTCTCCCTCCTGGCATCAGCCTGAGGATGATCTGGAGCAGCTTGGCAGGAAACAAACCAGGCTGGATAAAAATGGTTGTAACCATGAATATTTGAGCTCTGACTATCAAAGGCAGCACCAGAGAAAGGGTGGGAGGGTGCAGCAGGAGCATCAGTGCCAAAAGCAAGGTCAGGTTTCTCAGTGACAGCCCATGGCACGGGCAGCTGAAGCTCTCTGCAGACATGAGGTCAGGCATTGGAAAAAAACGAGCTGGGGGCTCCTGAAACAGAAATTCTTGTCCCTAAGGCATTCCACATCAATTCAGTATCCCTCTGCTCATGTTTTATGGGATATATGTATCCCAAAATACTTCATCGTGTTTGTAACAGCATTTTTGAAAGTTTTTGGTGCTTGAACAAAGCAGGGCACGCTCCAGTGGTGCTGCTCTGTGCTTTAATTCTGCATTTAGTGCTAATGATAAAATCTTTCTTTCCTAGCTCAAAGCAGGTTTTTATATGTGCGAATGTTCTTGTTTTCCATTGCTAGTCAATGCAGTGTATTGTTTGCCTAATTAATGTAATTATTGCTAATTATGTAATTACTGTAAATACATGTAATCAGTGACTCTAATTTGTAATTATAGAATTTTGATGTTTATTTGTGCAAAAGTGCTTACAAAACTTAGAAGAAAAATTGGTCATATATAGCAGGTAATTTGAAAAATTTGTAAGAACATAATTGCACATTTTTTTTTTGCCAGCCGCCAAAAAGAAATTAGTTCTCTTTATTTACTAATTGGGCATGTTTTTTTTTTTTTTTAATAAAAGGTAATAATTACATTACAGAAGCCTAAAACTAATTTTCTCTCCTCTTATGTTATAGCTTAAATGAGTTATCAAAATATTAGATTAGTAGAGTGTAGGAGCCAAATTTAACCTGTAATTGCAGTAGCCACTTGAAGTGAAATTACAGCACAAAAATTCTAACCAAAAAAAGATAAAACCGCTTTTGCTAAACTCCCTTTCCTCCATCCCACTGTAGGAAGCAGGTTATTTACAGAGAGCTGGCTATTGCTTTCAATGCAGACATAAAGCTTCTGCTAGGGAGAGTGTAATTACCCAGAGGAAAAAAAAAAGTCAGATGGAAATTAGCTTCTTACCATCTGCATATCATGAAATACTTGGCCTATTTGCATATTCTCAGTTCTCCTTCTTCCCCATCCATGGAAACCAGAGGAAATCCTGCAGCCTTAAAATTCTGCTCGGGTCTCTTTAAGAGGAGATCAGTAACTTTGGGTTTCAGTCCAATTTTTGTTTATTTTTGTTATAGCTGTTGGTTGCTGTTATTTATATCTTCTTATTTTGTCGGAGAGAATCTGTTCTGGTGCTATGCAAATTGTTTGCTTTTTTTTACTTGGTAACCAAACTGGAAGTTAAAAAAACCTAATCAGATCCATCCTCAGTGCATCTTCCATTTCTAAGTAATAAATAAGAAACACTTAAAAATTTCTTTTGGGGAAAATTTATTAGTGTTTGCCAGGTAGAGAAGGGCCTCGGAAAGTCAGGAAGGTTTGGGGCTTCAAAATGGTTGATGGTGGGAGCATTTTTCATGCAAGTTTTTCTTTAAGTGTCCACATAGAGACTGAGAGGTTGTTTCCACTGAGGGTTTTTTGATCATTGGAGCTCTTCCTCATGCTTTCTCAGATATTTAGGGCTGAAAAGTTTTACCAGTGGAGTTTCTGGGCCTTGGCACACAAAACCTTGTCTAGTCTGCTTTCTGGGGTGAGCCATGATTTGTCATTTTGCTCCCTACCTGATGTAGAAGTGTTTTTTATTACAAGGATAAATTTCATAAGTGCATCTATTTGTGACTTTTAATGATAAAATGCACAGTAGTTTAATCATGGTTTTGTGGATTATGAACTTGAAGTCTTTTGAGTCTTGCCTTTTAAATGATGGGCCTGGTCTTTAGCTTGGAGCAGAACATTTCTTCTGGATTATATGTGAAATTTCCTGTTACCCACACAGAGCTTAAAAACCCCCAACCCTATAAACATCTTCATTAAATGATGCCTGGAAGCAGTGACTTCCATGTGTTAATTACATATTATATTAAAAAAAATCTGTTTTAATAATTACTTCCCAGTTTCCATTAGCTCTCAGATCATTTATGAGGAGATGGTGAATTTTGATTAACATAATTCATTATCTTATATACCTGTCATATCCTTTCTTGAATCGATGCATGGAACATGATTTTTTTTTACAACTTCTTGTTGAAAAACTATGTCATTAGTTTGATTGATTAATCTAAAGGACAGTATTATAATCTAAAAAATGCTGCAGAACACAAGGTCTGAACCAGAGCAGCATTGGTGCAGAAAGCATGGATTGTGATTTCTAAATTCTTAACATTTCAGTTTTGTGATTTGACCAAAATGTTGAAATATTTAATATTTCTAAATACCAGAGATCAATCAAATGACCTTGTAATATACTCTCAGTAGATGTTTATGAGAAAGAAGTGAAGCTGAAAGTGCTGTGAAACATCTTCAGTCGATGCTTTCCATGCAGATTGATAAGGCCAGCTCTGAGATCACCCTTAGCTGCTCATGAGGCTGCAGAATTGTGTGACAAAAACAAAGCTGCTGCTCTGGGCTTCCCTTTATTCTGCCCTGCTGGGAGATGCTTCTACACAGAGTCATTGGCTAGAAAATAATTACTCCTAATATCTGGATTTTGGGAATAGAAAGAGAATTATTTCATTGTTAACAAAATTTACGTAGTGCTGTGCATTTACATAACAGCTTATAAACATTGACATGCTTCCTGCCCTGAAGAAATGAAGGAAGGAAAATAACTAATTTTTTTTGATTTTTTTTTAAAGTGGGTCAATGCCAGAGGTGCACTAATTACAGAACAGCCATTGGCTAGAGAGTTGATGTGTTATTTTGTAGAAATCTTAGTATCTCACATTTCTTATCTCCCATCAATATATTGCAATTGTTTCAGGGTGAATGGTAAGTCAAAAAATATTTTTCTTGAACATTTTGCCTTCATCCAGTTTGCCTCTCTCACAAGCTACTGTCTCTTACAGTTTTCTTGATGGTTGTGTTTGCATTTCCTCTCTCTATTACCACAATTGAAAACTGCTCTGGAAATAATGCACATTTTTACAAAGACCAAAGCATATAATTTTTCTTTCTGTGGTTTTGGATGAAAGCGTGATTGTAGCACAGGATCAGAGTGTGGAGTGTAACGTGTTAAAGGATTTGAAACCAGCAAGCACGGCCAAGATTTTTTTGGGCTGTGTTTAAGCCCAAAAGGACAAGATCTGCTATGTGTTACACTTCTATAAATGTAAGGCTTTCCTCTGCAATCAGCAGAACAGCAGAGCAGTGAATGGGAGGAGGATCTGTGAGGAAATGTCTCCTGAGCTGCCCCACCAAACCCATCAGCTCAGCTTTCCCAGCTGAGAAAAGCTCCCACGAGCTGTACCTGCAGCACCCAAGGTGCTGGAAATGTGTGACTGCAAGGGGGCAGGGAGTGCCTGCTGCTGCTGCCCCGGTGTTTGTGAAAGTGCCCAAGAGCAGGGGGGGACTGGACAGCAGGGAGGTGCCACTGTGAGCCTCCAGAACACCAGGAACCTGCTGGTCCAGGCCCAGCTGGAGGGGCTGATGCTTTCACAGAGCCTTTAACCAAGCAAGCATGGAAAACACAACCCAAGGTAAACGGGGGAGGCAAACAGGCTCTGGTGAAACGTGTGTGAATCTTGCTGGAGTCTTTGCCTTCCCACATTCCTCCCAAGGAGCAGGGAGTGCATTGGTCTCACCTGCATATTAATGTGCTCAGAGTGTAAATGCAGTTACAGCATGGGCAAAAAGGCTGTTAACTCGAAAATCTTACGAGCTGAGACCTGCAGTTGCTCTCAAATACTTCGAGAGACTGAGATAAATGGTGTATTAGCAATTTATCAGATGCTGTTTAATCCCACAGCTTTCAGACCAGACGGGGCTGGTGCAGGGAAGGAGGAGGTCAAGCCCAGAAGAAAGCAAGAACTTCATGGCTGGTGAGCAAAAGTCATTCTCATAAACTAAAAGTGCAATGTTATTTGCATGGTCAGCAGGGAAAAACTGGGAGGAAATATTCAGCTTTCTCTTTGGTCGTAGACTGATAAAATTGCAAGAGGCTGCAAACAATAAAGAATGAATGTGGTGCACCATTATATTTATGTTCTAGGAATAGTAAATGTTGGAGTTTTGAATGCTCAGTTGTTAGTGTGAAATTATGCAACTATTAAATGTCTTAATTTGCATAATTTTTCTATCAAACAAGCCCAGTTTTGAGCACTTCCTCATCTGTCCATTTAGAGATAATGTGAGTTTTGATTACCCTTGAGCCTGAAGGGAGGGATAGTACTCACAGCATGCAAACAGCCCTACAGAATCTCCTCTTCCTGCACAAACACAGGAGCAAAACCAGAAATGCCTTTGTAGGTGGGGCCATTGCTACCCAGGTGTCTGTGGAAGGACAAACATCCAAAATTCATGTCACACGTGGCAGGGTCAAAGCAAGACTTTGCAGGTCAGGGTGGCATTTGGCAAGCTGGTAACTGAAATTTTGATTTTTAGGTAATATATTAAATGGGAACAATCAGCAGTGCCAAGAAAACCTAGGAAAGGGAGGAGAGGATTGGACTATTTTATATTTTTATGTGAGTTCATGTCCTGAAAGTGTTTTACATGGGTGGGAATGTGCATACTTCCCTCTGAAATAGTCCAAGTGCATGCATGTAAACTCCTGTTTTTCACTGTAGCCAATTTAATCTGAAGGGGTGTTGTGCTTGGATCCATGCTTTGAAATAACCCTTTAGAAAGTCAGATCCTGCATGGACAAGATTAATGGCGTTACTCATGGTGTGATCCTTTCCCAGCTTCAGGAAACACCAGAACAGTTTGATGGATAAAAGATACATATTCATTTCAGTCAAACTTAAACAAGGAATCTCTTTTGTGTGTCTTTAAACTACAAAAGCACACAGAGCTGCACACAGCATCCTTGCAGATAGCCTTTGTCTGGTGTTTAAGAGTGTTAAAGCGTCTCATACTGAGCCTGCAACTTAAGAACTTGTACAAGTCAACAGCTGTGACCTCAGCCAAGCAGGCAAGTGAGTTTTCAGATAGCAAGCTGTGCCTCATTCTTCCTTGGCCGGAGCTATGTATATTTAATTAGTGTCCTCTCACCTTCTCCCTACGTGTTTTCCCACTTGACGCTTCCTGGCATCAAAAGAATGTCCTTGAGAAAAAGTCAGGCCTATTGACTCCTGAGCATATTATTTGACTTGCTGTTCAAGTAGTCTGAAGAAAGAGCTGGAAATAATGAAAGACACTGCAATGTGGAGCTGCCTTAACTGACAGTGTCAGGTGGGTCGAAGCTATTGAACAGTTCCTATTAAATTAGCTTACCTTCATCTCAGCTAGTTAAAGCTGGCATGCTGACAAATTAGTTGCTCTCTGTATATAAAAGAGGAGAGGCAGGATGAGATTCCCGTTTTGTAGCTTAGTGACAGTAGATATGTCACATCACAAGGTCAATAACAATCTGTCCATGGAAGAAATGTAAATGTGTGGCTGGTGTCAATACATTCTGGATTAGATTGTGAAATATTCATTCCTATAGCAGATGAGCTCATTTGCACTAATAAAGACCACTTTATTCCAACCCAGTTAATTACAATGCCTTATATTGTCTGTTTTAAAATCTGATTACAGCTTTTGTTTAGCTTTTCCAATATTAGCTCTTGTGCATTCTTTGTGCTATTTCTGTCCAAAGAGTGTTAATAGAGAAAGTTAATGGACATGCCTGGAATGTGAAAAGGGTTAGGGGGATATTTATTTATTTTTGCTCATCAGAGCAGATGGATTTTACAGTTTTCTTTAGAGGGAGACTCTGAAGCTGTCATAGGCTGTGTTTGACATTCAAACAGAAAATATTATTTTGGTTGGTGGTTGCTGTAGCTGTGGGTTTTCTTACATGGATAAACTCAGATTTTAGGAATAAAAATGCTTGAGAGTTAAAATGGTTTTTATCACACTGCTAAGTGTTGGGTTGGGGGTACTTTGTTTCTCCTCTTGACATACTCCAGACTCCTTCACTGCTGGGTTTTGAGCCTAAATTACCTTCTGCATAAAGGGCTGGACTTCTCCATCTTTTAGGAATAATCTCTGGTAAGGACATGATGGCCTGTGTTTAAGCACAGTTAGAGCACACTGCTAATTACTGCAGCACTACCTGTTAATGTTCTCAGTCACATCACTGTTTCTTACATGCCAGCGTGAGCCTTTGAGATGTGGTGAAACAAAAGTATTTTGAAATTTAATTACTGAAATCACCAGTTCAAATGACTATATCATGTTTGGAGGGCTGGAGAGGTTTCTTCTTTATAGCTGTCCTTTGATAGGACTGTTCAATTCTGTGAACAATTTCTGTCTCTTCCTCTTCATAATTTTTGATTTTTTTTAAAATGAAAATATGTGAGTGCTGTAATTATGTCCAGGAGTACAATACTAAACTTGCTTCTGCTGTTTCCAGGATGTCTGCAAATCTGTGAAGTTTCATTATCGCTGAATTTAGTCTTGCCAAGTCATTTGGGCACAAACCAAAGCTCCAAATGTGCCACTTAACTTCTGATCTGAAAAAGTGCTGTACTGCACAGGGCTTGGTTTGAGCAGAGGTGAAGATATTCGCCATCTCTGGCTACTGAACCTGAAAGAAAGCTTCAATATCTGACTTTCAAAGTCACAGCATTCTTTTTTGACAAATTTTAAGAATCTTACAGAATCACAGCATTTGAATCTCACTTTCCTCTGAGGAAGGTTATGCCAGCTGTAAGTGTGCCTTCAGATGTGTACAGTTTTCATTTGTTTCCCTTTATTTTTGCATTCACTCCACTGATCTAAATAACTTGACTCACACCTATGAAAAGCTTCTCAGGTTGTCTCTTGGTGTCTTTCACTTCCAGCAACCTGTGAAAGGTCTGTACTCAATTCTCCAAAGAGTTTAGAAGGTGAGGTTTGCTTATTAATACTTTTTTTGGCATCACCTGAGCTGTTTCCCAGCTTTTTCCCATCCATTGCAGGGCCTGGATTCTGCCTGGAATCACACAAGGAGTTGGTCTGTCCCTGGTGAGGATCGTGGCCATGCAAGAATGGTTGATCTGCGGGAAGACTCCACCTCCAGTTAATGCCCTCATTTCTCCCATCACAATTCTCAGTGAATCTGCATTTTTTTTTTGTGCATCCTGTTGTGCCAGAGAACAATTTTATGTCGTGGTTTAGTGTATGGAATAAGCAGTCTCTGCATTTCCATCAGAGATTCCAAACACAGGCTCAGTGTCCATTCTCCAGGAGCTAAGCCCAGCAAACAGCCATCCTCACATGTAGTGAAGCACTTCCAGGTAATTGTGAACGGGCTAATTAATGGGGAAATGGAAATATTAAATTAAAATTCTAAAGCTTCTCTGCAGTTAGGCCTTTCATATTGAGGATTTTTCTCATTGGGCAGAAAACCAGCTGATGTGCAATATATTTCCCAGGATTTATCTTTGGAAACGCTCCCTGTATGACACTTCTGCTCTAGTGTAGGGAATGTTTTATCAATATTTGTATCCATTTAACAATTATACATCTTTAGAAACTGAAAGCTCAGTCAAATTGCATCAACATCTAACAGGGAAAGCACACAAACCTCGTTATAAATAAATTATCTGGAGTAATAAGAGAGCTGGTGTTCTATGAGCTAAACATCAGCCTCATGCCCTGGTGTACACCTGGAGGCAGAAAAGAAATTAAGTCACTGCTATTCCATGCTTCAGATTCTGATGAACATAGAATAGAATGTGGAAATACAAAGATATTAAAAATATAAATTTTTCATCTGGTGTGCTCGGCAAGCTTGTTCTTTTTTCTTTATCCTGTCTTCGGAGCCTGTGAGTCTCTTTACTGAGGTTACTGAGCTGTCTTAATATTTTACATCAGCAATAGTGAGCACACATAAATTATCCACAGCTAGTGGGGTCTCTAAATGAACAAGCTCTCAGAAGATACTCAGAACACTTGTGATCCCCAGCTTGCAGTTCCTGATGTCCTGTTTGTGTTGTTTACCTATTTTTATCAGAAAATATGGAGGACATGTCAGCAAAAGCAGCGGAAATTTTTATTTTGTGGAGTTGCCTGTAGGAGCTTATTTTAATTTGTGCCCAACAGGAATTTATTATTGGCAAGCAGTTTTAATCAGAAGTGATATGACATCTGCTGTAGAGGTATAGAAGTGCATAAATATTTTTGTATTCTCAGTAGAAAAATAAACATTGCTGGAAATATCTCATCTGTAATTTTACTCCTAAAACATCCTCCTACTTTTAGCAACAATTATTATTGACAGATACCACCTATGCTGTGTGGCACTCCCTTGAATCCAATTAACTGCACAATCATACCCTGAGGTATTGAGAATAACAACCCACACAAATATCACTTTTATTGGTCAGGAAAATGCTCCTTCTATTGGAGTTATCAAAGAGCTGATTCTTTTTCGTGGTGTTGCTTGTGTTGTTTTGCTGTATCTCAGTTTTAGACTTATCTCTGGAGGGAAAGCACAGGGAAAGAAGCACAGAAGAAACTCCAAACTTTCCAGCTGTGAAAATGCAGTTTCACTGGAGTGTGTGTGGAAAAGAAGGCAGGTCCTTGCTCTCTATTCTTTTTGGTGGTTAGGATCCATTATTCCAGCAAAATCCTGCAGATTTTTGTCTGCAGTGTGGATTATCTTCTCCTTTCCTTTCGTGCTTCCTAGTCTGTGATATCTTTCTCCTCCTGTGAAAAAGTAATCAGAAAGAACTAAAAGAGTGACTAGATTTTGTATGCCATCAGGAAAATGATGATGGTGTTCTTTTTAAAGGATTTTTTTGGCCTTTTCTTGAGATTTTTATGTAGAAATAGAGGTATCAAAGTGACGTGAAAGCCCTGTATAAGAAATTTTCTTGTGCCTCTCTTTCAGTAGAGGAAGGTAAAATAAGAATATGGTACTTTAATTAACTAATTGAAAAGAAACCCTATTATTGGGTTATGGAAAGATATTTCTAGCTTAGACCAGGCTGAAATTCCCTGTTGTGGAGAATAAAAGAAACTTCAAAGTAACTTTGCTACAACTTTGCAAAACATTTGATCACATGGTCATTGATTTTGGTTTTTCATAGCTATTTCTGTACTGTTTGAAAAGTCTTAAGTCTTATTTATTTAAAAAATACCAGTGCTAAGCTCTGTGAAAGTTTCACTGGAGACAAATTAAGCTGCTTCCAGAGTTACCTGAAGTTAAGCTGAGCTCTTGCCTCAGCTGGCAAAGGGATGGCAGGTAGCTCAAAGGACACAATAAGGACTCTGCCCTGGCTGTCTCGAGACCCTGGCAGAGGTCTCAGAGACCTTAGCATAAAGTCAAAACCACCTGTGGCTTTGGTTTTAGCCTATAAAAAGCTGTCAATTTTGTATGAAGAATCACAAGCCACAAAAGTTTAAGTAGTGTGACATTTCAATTAACACAAAGAAGAAAAATAAAATTTTTAAATTTTTAAAATTATAATTCAAGGAGTCAAGATAGAAAAATTTAAGCCTTCTTTTCCTTCTTCTTGTCCTCCATGTGATAGTAACACTTTTCTATTAAAGTAAAAATTCACTGTCTAACATAAATAACAAAAATTAGCACAAAATTGTAAACATATTACACATAATTTTAAGTATATAAAGTAAGAGCTGCCCGAGGCTCAGGGCAGAAAACTATAATAAACTTATAAGCAGAGTTCAGCAGGTCAAAAAAAAATATAAATAAAAAAGTAAACAACCTTAAAAACACAATCAAACACATTTCAAACTCCTTCTTTAACGACACAAACTAAAACGCAAAAACTCTCACAATCTTAGAGTTATTCCAATAAAAAAGAAAACAAACCCCAACAACCATGGACAGCAGAACCACTGCAGATATGAAGTGAAAAAAACCCCACAGCTGAGTAATTCACACTTCAGAGACAGAACTCAGATTGTAAAAGTTGGCAGCTGTTGGTAAGACATTAAATAAGTGTACTGGAGTATGGGTGGGTAACAGCAAGAACTTGAGGGAGCTCGAAGTTTGGGTTATTGCCTTGAATCAGGCAAACCGAGGAAATAATTCACTCCTGAGTGATCAAACAGTAAATGTTTAAAATTTCTCTTTCACTTATCTCCCGCTCTCAGTTTCATGCAGATTTTCTGGTCTCAAGTTTCACTAGGCTGCTTTTATGTATGCACACAGTGCTACTGAAGAGCTGCTGCTGAGCTTACAGGTTTTCTCAGGAAAGCCATGAAGTAGGGGCAAAATACTAATGGGCTGCTTAGACAGCACTCCATCAAATATTTCACCTTTCTCATTTCTTCTTCACACACTGGTTATCCCAGCAGCTCTGCTTTAATTGTTTGGGGCTCAATTCTCACAAAGTGGTACACCTGTGACCCACTTTTAGTGCCATCTTATCCCTAACAGGTGACATGGGACTGCAGAACCGTGAGCAGCTTCCAGGATTTTCTCACTGCTCGGAGGATCTGCTGCTCCAACATTCTTCTGATCCATCTGAAGAATTCCTCCAGCCAGCTGGTTGAATTTCCACACAGCATTTTCTAATTTTGCCAGAGGTTAAAGGTAAAAGTTTGAGAAGAATAGATGTCTGTTTAGGAAGAGAGGTATTTCAGGCTTCATATTGGCCCCAGATTGAACCAGAGAAATTTTGTGTACAGACTTCTTTTAATGTCCAGAGGCTCAGACTCAATCTTGCTGAGCCTGGTAACTCAGGTTGGCTTCATCCATGATGTCTACTGCCTTGGTTGTTCATTATAAACTTACTGTTAGTATTAATTAAGTATATTAATTAAGACCTACTAGTATTAATGTAAATTTAAAATTATTAGCAAGTAGCAGTTCCTGTAGAGAGATTTTGCTGGACAGTGCTGTACCCAATACTTTAAAAAATGAAGTTACTGGGAAATGTAGAGATTCTAAGTCCATTGCTGAAGTTAGCAGCAATATGGGACTCCCCTAAACTGAATTTTTGCCCAGCCTCCTGGACCATGTGGTTATTGGCAGTGGGAGGCTGCCATCCCTTCATCCTAATTCTGATGGAAATTGCTTGCCCCATCCCTGCTCTGTGAAGTGCAGCTGGTAATAAACTGCCAGCTTGCTCACATTTCCAAATGGCCTTATAAAGTGCAGAAAATGCTTCGTGTGAGGGAACAGTACCACTCTGTGCTTATCTGAATAGAACTGACAATTATAACGAAATCTGCTGCTCTTTTTCTCTTATATACTCTTGCAAGACAGAGAAGTGCTTATGTACAGAGTTTTATCTGAGTCTGCTGATAGTACTAAAATCTTTTGGAATCTTGATGGAAATTCAATCGCTTTTCTCAGAGTTTCCTCACCAGCTTTGTCCATGTTCTTTCAGCAGTACCCTTGTTAAAGCTAAAGACATGGGGAGATTTTCATTCAGTGGTCTTTTCAGACTTCCCCTGTCTGAAGATTACACAATTATTCTGGGGAAAGAGTGGATTGCAAAGAACTTTTTTTTTTTTTTCCTTTTCTTATGCCAGTTCTGATATTTATTTTACAGCATGCATTCATCTAGTGATAATTATTCAGTGCTCTCTACTAGGATAAGGCATTCTGCTGAATATAAACAGTGGTGCAGCTTCTAAAGTTATTAAATAGTGGCAGCTTCTTTGAAATGAATAGGAGTTGCAGGTATTCTATCTCTGCTTACATGATTATGTATGAATTTATATTTTATTCTGCTGTCTGTGTGGTACCATTGTGGTTCAGCAAAACTAAATCTATAGGGAAAAGAACTAATCAGATAGGAAGCTGAAACAGGTTATAAATGAGTTCACTATGTAGTCAGAGAAGGAATATAAAAACCATATTCATTGCAGGAAGGGAGAGAAGATTAAAAATCGGGGGTGTGAAATGTGTTACCATTGTTCCCATCCAAATTAAAGTTAGAACATGGGCCATTCACCAGCAAAAGTAGAGAACATGATTTCAGTAAAAATTATCTTGGCTAATCATACTTTGCAAATTATATAAAGTCTATTCTGCAGATTAATTCTGCAGAATTAATCACACTAAATGTTAGGACTAGAAATAGCAGGTATCTCAGCTGGGAGTCCAGGCCCCTCTATCATTAGGAATTAAATTATATAATCCTATTTGCAAATGTTACAAGCTTTATTTTACAATTAATTAGATTTCATCCCTGACTATTGCTGTGAAATTGTTATCTAAACACTCTAAAACCTTACTCCCAGTGTAGGCATGATTAGGTAAAATTACACAATCACTCAATCATTTAGGTTGGAGAATGAAATCATTGAGTCCAACCTGTGGCCACCCCCCACCTTTCCCCAGCCCAGATTACATTTCAGGCCAATTTTGATATTTCAGGTAGCACATTTCCCAATGGCTTTTTGTTGTTTCTGCTGGAGCAACGTGGATCATGTTCCCACAATCAGTCTCTTAAACACTTCAGGACTTTCCATTCGCATCGTTGCGTGTGGGATTTGCAGTTCCTGATGAACAGATCCTGCTCCCAAGTCAGAAGGCACAAGTTGTCTTTGTGGAAATGCGTGACCCTCTTCGACCTTTTCCAGTCCCAGTTAAGCCACACCTTTCTGACATTTGAATCAGTGTTTTAAAAGCATAATTTTTCTTCCGATTTCCTCCTTCTTAATAAGATCTCCGAAAATGTGATTTGATTCCAGTCCTGGTCCTTTTGAAAAGTTTGGCTTTTTTTTTTTTTTTTTTTTTCCATTAGAAGCTAATTTCTTAAAAGAAGTGAGGTCTTAAGAGTTGAAGCCATAATTAGAGGTAAATTGCCATCCTAGGGGAAGATTTGTTCTACTTCATCATTCATTTTCAGAAAAATGTAAGAGTTAGTAAAGTGTTTTAGGTATACTCCATGCTATGCCAGTTTATATTCATTTGTTTAGTGCCTCCCAAGTAATATTTTGAAGGGTAACCCAATTTATTATGACAAACTATACAGGTAATTAGAACCATGTTTAGATCAAATCTATTCCTACACTAAATCTCCATTTAAAATGAGGAGCAAATGGACTTCATAGTGTGTTCTAATGTAACAGATAGCAGAGTTCAGGATATCAGTTTTCCACAGAGACCTTTTGTGGGTCTTCTTCCAAAAAATTTATATTACATGAAGCAAGGAGTTAATACAACAAGTCTCAGAGAACTAAAACTGCATATAAAAACAGGTTCCAAAACAGTTATCTCCATTTTGTCACTTTTTAAGGAATGCATCATTGGAGTCAGGCATAGTTAAGTTGGATTTCTCTGTTTATGAAGATGTAGAAAGTGATTTTCTCCTTTGCTGTTCTGTGTCACAAGTCTTATAAGTGAGATAAGTAATGCTGTGTAAGCATTTATACACACTTGTAGCTTCACAATTAGGAATTGTTTTAATTACATTTGATATGTGACCAAACCTGAAATGTCCCTTGTATGCTGTTGAAATCCTTCTGTTCTAGAGCTGATGCCAGACAGATTCTGCATCCATCTGAACTTCAGCTAGCAGCTAATGGAAATTATTCTTGCTATTTTAGGCACCATGATCAGATGCAATGGAAAATGAAAATATTTTTTAAGTTCTTCTTAATGACCAAGCTCCATTCCCAAAAGACTTTTGCCCCTTGTCAAGGTAGATAAATTCTGAGCCAGCATCTGAGTTTTTTCCTAGCCAGCTCTACAGGTGGCCAAAAGTGTCTCTACAGCATCTACATCTAAGAGAAGGCAAAAATACCAACCTGCCTTTCCCTCTAGCATCACTAACAAGAATTCTTCCTTTTTCTTTTTATTAATGTGTTACTGATGTTGACTGAATATTTATTTTCTTGGCTGTGCACAGAATTCCAGCTCATTTGAAGGTTTGGGGTAACTTGTTTGCCCCTCCCTGTGGAATTGCAGAACCCCCAGCACGTTCAGACACGTGGTGCATCAGGGAAGTGTGACAGAGCAAGGTCAGCTAGAAGACATCACTGAAACTGTGATCTGTGAGGGGCAGGGATGTGTGAACTCAGATTTACAGGCTCTGTTGAGACGTTTCCAGAATATTGCTCATAATTCCACCATACTCCATCAATCATCTCTCTATGGGCTTGTTCTAACTCACTTCTTTTAAAAGACAAGAAAAAGAGATATTTACAACTTTCCATTTGTATTCTTAGCATGAATTGAAGCTTCACAGGCACTACTTATAGGGTTTATCACTTTTTTTTTTTACTTGAGTTATCATTTTGCTGCTTTTTCTACTATTCTAAGCATTGGTTATTGTTGAGACATACAGGTGGAATTACAAACAAAACACAACATAAACACCAACTCTAATTCAACAAAGAGTGGAAGATTTCTTGAATTAGTGCTGTCTGTTCGTTCTTAATCAGCCTGTCATTAATATGAATTTGAATATCTTTAAAACAATCATCATGGGCTCTACATCCTTTAAATCAGGATGCTCAGTGCCCACACAATGCACATTTTTGTTCCTCTTCTTGTCCTAAGTTATGATACACAAGTAAAATCACGCTATTAAGATGGAATTAGTTTCTGTCTAGCTTTTGTGTGGAATTTGAAAAGTCTACTGTCAAAGCAATAAGAGGAAAAATCTCCCTGTAACTAGGGAATTATAACTAGGGAATCAGGGCACAAAAAGAAGATACAAATATTCTCTCAATCCAGGGTGCCCAACCCAAGGAAGAAAATGCTGGTGTTTTCAGCACACCCATAATTATGTGGAACTTTGTATTCTTATACCATAGCTCCATTGACTTGGTGAGCTGTAATACCATATCTACAAGCAGGATCAATTTTCAAAGCTGTGTGCTTGGGAATTAATGAAGATGCCACACTTCCCTGGAGGAAAATGACCAGCTCTAGAAAATCCAAAATTAAAGGGATTGCGTAGCACCACATGTGGTTTGTGCAACAAAGGCAATTCTAATTTGTATTTTAGAACAGAATTCAGCTGTTCTGACTATCAGAAAATCCTCTTTTCTTTTTTAACAATGATGCATTTACATTCCAGCCTCTGCAGGAGCTGAAACAACAAACAAGTGCACAATGGGTTTGTGTATCATCCACTAATCAGTCACTCAATATGAGACAGACAAGTCATTTTTTTCAGGCAAGGTTTATTCTTATGTTTTAGAATTTGGGGGCTTTTTTGAAGTCCTGGCACTTTCATATATCTGGGTTTTTGATTGGTGAAATTTCTCCATTGGATTTTCATCATATTGTTCCATTTCCAGCATCAGTTTTGGGGGTTTCCAGTGCAGTGTTCAGACTTTGCTGCTCAGCCCAGCCCAGCAGAACACCTTGCTAAAGAACTCACTGTGGCACATCAGCCAGGGTAGGAGGGAACAATTTACTGATAGATTTCAGATATCTCCTGTAAAAAATGTCCAGCTGGGTGTCCCATTCTAATGGAATGCTTCCTAGAAACCATTTCTCCCTTTGCCTATTTTCTTGTCCATTTTCTTCAATAAGCCAGGAGGTTTTTTTGCTAGACTCATTTTTAATTCAGACCCTCTATATCCATAAACAGACCTCCCATCCCAGTGTCCTGCCTCAGCCCTTGCTAACTGTCTGTGTGATAAGCATAAAAGTGATATTTCATGTCTTCCCAGCCTGCCAGAGTACTTTTTTTCCAGCATCCTGAATTCTAGAAGAAAATGAATGTTTCTGCTGATTTTGGTTGTGTTGAGCCCAGTTCAAGTGCAGCTTTGTTATTGTGTAAGTACAATCAGCCTTGAATGTATAAAATTTCCTTACAGCAGCCTAAATGTCCTTTAAAATTGTCTAGAAAAGAATGGCAGTACCTACAGTGAATAAAGGCAAATAAATAGGTGATGTCAAAAGTTTAAAATGACTCCTTGGTACAGAGTTTATCAAGTTAATTAAGAACCATTTCAGCATGAGGAACAACTGGTGGGGCAGTAGGTCATGGTGACTCTACGATGATGATTTTCATACTTCTTTCCCAATTTCCTTCACACATTGCAGTGAATCATGGAAATTTCCCTGCTGTACATTTCTGGACTCAGACCTGGGTTCTGTTTTTACAAAGGGGTGCAGAGGGTGGGGGTTTGGCAGCCTGGGCTCACCCCCCGTTCTCTGAGGGTCTGGGGAGCCCAAAGGTGTCAGATTCCTCAGGGTGGGATGTGCGTGGGACTGACTGACCTGTAAGGACTGAGAGAACACCTCCAGAAGGTTCTCATCTCTGCCTGCTGCTTGTGAAATATAATACAATAAATTTAAAGGGTGTTGAGCCATGGGTTCTATTAAATGCAAAGGAAACAAGGGAAAGCACAATTTCAGTGAAAAATACATCCATAAGGAATTCCCTGGAGACTCGCTGTGGTCTGGGGATTAGGTTTGGGATTACTTTCAGAATTTAGCAGTGACTTATTGTGTAATTTTTGGTAAACTATCTAAGCTTGGAATTTTCAGTTTTCTATTGAGAACCGAGGTTGATAGTTTTCCATCATGTATATTAGCATTTTTAAAGCATGCTGTGCCTTTTCTTCTCTACATTAAACCAGCTTCTCCAGGTGCCTGGATTTCTTTTTCTTCATATGTTTTTAGAACGATATAATTTATTTTCTGCTCAAACTGTTCATGAGAAATGCCCTCCTGTCTTCTAACCATGGAACAGAATTAACTTTTAAAATATATTTATATGCATATGTATGTGGGTGTGTATGTATGTGTGGCTGTGTATAGTATTCAAACCAAAAACATAGCTATGTATATTTTGACTGAGTATATGGGAAATGAACCTGAAATAAACCCCAATATAAATGGGTGCCCCACAAAAATGAGAGAAAGAGGGAATAAAAAAGGAATTCAGCCAACTGGTCTTGATTTAATGGTTGCTGATACCTCTTCTGTTTAGTAACATGTGGCGTGTGATCCATCAGATGGGAATTTCTGGTGGCACAGGGGTTTAGTTCATTTATTTTTGTGGCTGCTTCTCAATTCTGTTCCTTGGTCAGACATTAGGTGAGTGCGTGGCCTTCCAGTAGCCCTGACCTGTTCTAACTCAGGAGCAGGACATGTGTACAAATCCTGAGCTCTCTTACCTTCACAGCTGTTCATTTACAGCGTTCTGGGGGCATTTCTGCTGTCACCACTCTCAGTCTAGGATTGTGTGTTACTGGATACCCAGTAAAAGCTTGGGCCTGTTGAGGGGATACCAGCTGGTGTAGCTGTACAACCTTGTGTAAATCCTCATGGGAGCTGTGCAGCCTCCTACAAAATGAATGGGATCAGAGGCTGCTGTCCTCACATATTTGCCAGTACCAGCTCACCAAGCAGCCCCTGCATGCAGGGAAGGAAATTGTTCCTTCTTTACCCAAGGTAAGTGAAGAATTCTTTACTATTTTACACATCTCGTCGTTGGAAGCCCACAGACAGCGTGGTGGGTGAACTCAAACCCATCTGTGCTGTTTCTTTGTGCTTATCCTGCTAAGTTAACTTCTGTGCAGCAGGTTGTTGATGTTCACCTGGTGCTTGGGTCCCACCTGCACAGCAAGAACAGCTTTCAGGTATTTATTGAGGTGAGTGAATAATTCATCAGTATTTCTGCATATCCTATTGCTATCAGTCCACAAACTGGAAGGACTTAACATTTGTCTTACGCTATTTACTCCTACATTCCCCTCCATGTATCAGATGTCACTGCTCACCTCTCTGTTGAGTATCAGCTGTCTGCCAGGAAAAACTTTCCATTTACCCTAGCAGCATTGCTGAGCAGCTGGAAAATAATTTTTCTAACATGTGGCAGAACAAATTATTGCACAGGAGGGGGTTAATGGGATTGTCTGCCAGAGGAATAAATAATTGAAAGGACATGGATCTACTTATTAGCTTGAGTAGAGGCTTGATGTCCTAAATTATACCTTGTTAGAGGTAGTGAGCCTATGCTTTGCTTCAGCAGAAGCTGACTTCAGGAAACAGTGTCAGTGTACCTGATATTTTTGTGTGTCACATATATCCTAAGAAGCCAAAAAACTTGTAGTAATTCTCACTTAAAATAAAGATAGCCTTATTTTTTCCCATGATTTCTTTCTCTGTTACAGTGACACATCAGAGTCAGAAAGGCAGGAGGTAAAGTGCCATCCTTAAAAACAAAGCTACAGATATTTTATTTTGTTCTGCATAAGGCTGGCATTAATGACAGGACTGTGAAATGTAAACTCCATCTTTTAATAGTTTTCATAGTTCTTTTCATAGTTTTCTTCGTGCAATATTTTTCAAATGATGCTGTTTAAGTGATGTAACAAACCTCTCTGCTGTTTTCATATTAAAAGCTTAAAATGAGCTACATCATGCAGTAGTAAGAAGTTGTAACAGTTTTTCTGGAGCTGTTTGTCAAAATGACATGGTTACTGAAAATTTTATTTCTACTTCTTTTTTTACATAGAAATACAACTCAAAGCTGACTGCTTAGAATAATATTTCTTACTCTCTGATTTTTTTTATTGTATGCTTATCATATCAGCACTTGCAAAAATACTCTTATATGTTTTTCAACTAGGAAGAACAAAGTATTTGCTTAAAATTAAGGGGATTTTTGTTTTGTTTTGGAGGTTTCTTTAAGAAAAAGAAAATGGAATGTATTATTTTGATGTGTAGCAGTGCAGATAGAAGGCAAGGTATAGAAATTGCTAAACACATTCAGAGGTTGATTTGGTTATAATGTTATTATATGCTAACATTTGGGCAAAAGGGCTGGATATTTAAAAGTAAAACAAATAGCTCCTTGGAAATATGATTATATACTTCTATGCATCTTCAAGCAGTAAAGAATTCTGACAATCTTCCTATAAGTAAATTAAAATACAGGTTACAGGCTTCCAAAATCAGCTCATACAAAAAACTGATTCCAGCTACCGACGATTTTACTGAGGCCTTGTGCTCTTCATTCAATCACCTTGGAGTGCCAGCCTGAAGTTAATCCTGGGATTCTGATGCAGGACTGCTCTACAGCAGAATTACCCATAATTGCCTCAATTCCTGCTGACTGGTTATTTTTGCACCAGTGACTCAAATTAGGCACAGCTGGCCCTCGCAAGTTGGAGTTTAATAACAGCCAATTGTCAGAAAGTCGCTGACGGTCAAGGTTTTTGTCTCAAAGGGTGAAAGGAGCAGTGACAGCTCTCCCCCTCTCCCTGCACTGAGCAAGGAGGGATCTTCTCTCTGAAGCTGCAGAAACAATGAGTTGAGTAAGCTCCTTCCTGTGGGGAAATGTTCTGAACACTTGCCATAATGTTGAGGTGTCTGTAGAAGGCACATGAATATTTGATGGTGTTAACAACAGAGTGCAACAAACATCCCGTTCGTTTTTGTTCATAGGAATTGTGCACTGGCCCAGTAAAACTGAAAAATGGAAATTAGGATTAAATTGAGAGGGGTGGGCGACCCAGGTGGCAGTGAAATATTTACATCTGAAATGGCACTAAGGGTGGTTGTCCAGGCACTAACACCGCCCTTTCCTACAGCTGTTGGCTGATTTTACAAAAAAAATAGCCCTGAAATCCAGAATAATGAAACGTAGCAGTCCACAAGTCAGCCAGGGCAGAGTCTTACTGCTGAACAGGCAACTGGCTGGATCTTGCTGTCATCTGTTTGCTGCTTCTAGCATTTTCCATAGAGTGTTATCTGATGCTCTTTTTCTCAGTAGAGATGGGAATATCTTTTGTGGCAAACTTGGCAGGACCTTTTTAAAGGACTTACCGTGAAGATACAGTTCTGTCAAACACAGACTGAAAATATTTCAAGAAATCATCTGCTGAGTAAATCCACGGATTTGTGATGTCAAGTTTCAAGGCAGTGCTTCAGCTGTGTTTGGTTCTAGCAAAGTGCACAAGCTTTTGCAAAATTCCCTGTTTAAATTCTTGCTGGCTCTACTGCAGCAGGGTGTGCACACCTGATCCTGCATCTGAGAAGTTTAAATCCATTACTGTGTTTGCTGCAGTGCTCTCCTGTCCAATTAATACAAAGTAACCCCTTTAAATTAATTAATCTTGTATCAAAAGAGATTGCTGCTGATAAAAGCCACAAATCAGAGTTAGTTAAAGTTGGAAATGCTGGTTTTCATTCACTACCTTAAAGCTCTCCTGGAACAGCAGCATGCATTCGAAAGCAATGTGCAATGCAAACAGGCCTACTGAAAATAAAGTGAAATATTTGATACCAGAATCCATGGTGAATCCAAATATATTTGCTGCTTGTGTCTTTCTACATTATTTTTTGAGACCTTTAAGAACCACAACTGCCCATGTAGAGACAGAATGTCAAGACATCCCAAGGGTAAGTTGAATAGAAATTCCCTAGAGCCTATAAATCTATTTGAAGGTGATAACCTAATCACAAGTATGCCTGTCAAATCTCAAGGAAAGTGATAAGTTAAACAGTAATTCTATGGAATATGGACTTTTACTTATCTGGCTTGACCTTTCCTCCTGCTCCTTAACCCTTCTGCCCTTCAAGTCTCAAAAAATGGTTGCGTACAAAGAATGATATAATACAGATTTGAACTTGAGCTGGGGATATTGAGCACTTCAATACCCCACTGAACCCTTCACCCACTGAGCAGCTGTTTGGGAGCCAATATAAGGAAACGAGCATAATGTGGTTGTGTTCAATTGGCCATTTGCCCTTTTGTGAAAAGGAAGGTTCCATGGGACAACAGGCCCTGGGTGATGCCTTGAAGCTCAATTTTTGGAAGTGATGTGGCCCAAAAGATGCTAGCTAAGGGTGTGCTGAGCTCTGTGCTGCCCCAGTTAGCAACTTTAATCTTCCAAACGAGGTCATCCCGCTGTATTACTGAGGTATCTCTGCACTGCTGTCCACAGAGAAATACAGAGAAACCTGAAAAACTGAGCAATAAACAATTGGATCAAGGTCAGGACAACAAGTTGGTTTGTAGCACCTTCCTTTAACGGGTCCAGAACCTCTGGTGACCTGGTGGGTACCAGCTGTCAGTGGAAAGGCTTGACCAGCTCCACTTAATGAGAACCCTTGTTTTTCACAGACACGCTTAATAAACATCCAGATTAAATTCATGGACCAATCAAGGGTCCTAAATGATGGAAAGGATGATTAAATCTCAAAATTAACAAAGTGATGCAGAAATTAAAAAATACCTGCAGTCCTTAATGATATGACTTTTTATACAAAACTGGCAATGCAAATCAAGGAATTGCACACAAATTCAACACAAATGTATTAATTTGAAGGGAAAAACCCAAACTAGGATTTTTTTCTTGCATTAATTAACTTCTATTTAGTCAATAAAACAGCAAACATGAATGTTTGCATGAGCAGTATTTCACATACAGGAAAAGATGATGTTCACTTGATTTAAGCTCTCTAATCAAAGTTTGAATAATGGTACCATGAAGTTCTACAGATTCATTTCACTGTATTCATGCTACTCCCATTAATTCAGCAGATACAGTCATCTAGAAAACATGCATATAAGGGACTCTATATGAAAGCTGAAAAATGGATTAGCAGTTTTGCTTTTAGCTGCTAGTCAGTCTTGATTACAATAAATCCAATATACCATAAATTACACTCACGTATGAGTATATAAAGTCTTTCTTAAGTCATGAGTAATTAAAAGTCAGGGGAAAAACATTCAGTTATGGAGCCATAAGAAATACCTTGGTTTATCTGTGGTTTTCTTTGTTTGGCACGGGGAGAGTGAAGAGGCTGTATATATGTAAATGTCTTAAGGAATGATTAATGGCTATACATATTAGAACAGCACCTGAATTATTTAAAATGTATTTGTGGTGAGCTTCCTGGTTTCTGCCAGGCACTTTAGTAAGGTGTATCTGACAATGATTTGTGCTTGTTAGGGGTACAGCTGCATTGGGAAGATGTTGGAGAAGAGATGAAGAAGTTGCAGCGCGTTTCTCTTTCTGATGCTTACCTGAACTCAAACTTCCAGTCATGTATTTCATGTGTTACTATTCACTTGCTGTTAATGACATAATTGGGCTAAGAAAGATGTACTCATTAAAATGGGTGATTGAGAGAGATCACTGGGTGAAGCCTTGGAAAAAGTGTTCAAAGTCATGTGAATTGCCAGCCTAGATTGCAATCAGTTGAATAATCACCACATTTAAGGGAAGGAGGATCTTCAGGTCGTCAGCTGCTGTTTCCCTGGGCTGCTTTCCTGAGGGTCAGCCTTGCTGAGCTTTTCCTGACCAGCTGAGGCCTTACCTTTGAATCTGCTTAAAACAGGTAATAAAAAAATCTCATTTGTAGCTTTTATCTCCCCAGAGTGTTTTGGTTATGGCTGCTCCATCTCTCTCCTTGTTCTGGCCACCTAATTCTGTGTGCTGCCATGTACCCCAGCTGTGGCCCTGTATTACAGTAAGTGGGAAAATTCCATGTATTGTCCATCACAGGTCTCTGTTGTAGGATCAGATTGTCTGAGTGTGACTGTATTTTATTTTTTTTTATTACTTCAGAGGTGTTTAATCAAAAGACTGGGCTTAAGCTTTTGTTAGAATGTGTTCCTGGCCATGGGAATTCTTGTGTGTCCCATTTCTTCTGTCCTGCTGCATCCTCACTGCCAGCTGGCTACTCTACCCCTCACACCCCATGTAATGATAATTACAGGACATAGGGGCTTATATGCTACATTTGTTTTAACTGTTAGTAAAAACATCCCTGAAGGGTTAAACTTGGTTGAGAGGAGACCAACCCCAAAGTACCTTTCATAAGGATCCAGTCTTGACTCAAAATATGAGATGGGTTTCCCTTCTACAGAAAAAGAACATTTTTTTTCCCCCAACAAAGGGGAAATTTTATACTTGATATTTTCCCTGAAAAGTACAGCAGGTGAACAGTTCAGCAGTTATGCTAAAAAGACTTCATAAGGCAAGCTATTTAAATGTGGCTGGAGCAGGGAGCTCTTTATTTCTGGGGCAGAAGTTGGCTTTTAGTTGACTTGAAGATGTATCTGTGTGCCTTTTTACATGCCTGGAACTCGCTTACCACCAAAAAAATTGTGATGCCATTATGGAAGCATACCTATTCCAGAAGTGTGCTGTGTGGTTTTAAAATGTTACTTTATTTTGGTTTTCTCCTGCAATCAGTGCCATCTGCTCTTCAGCTTGCTTTTCTCTGTTTTGTTTCTGGTTTTAGTCTGTACTGGAGAGAACATAATTTTTAAATATTTCTGAGATACCAGGTCCACTTCTGATGACACACACTAAAAACAATTGACATTTGCTTGCTCTCCTATTATTACTAAAAAGAGAAACATCCAGAGAGACTCATAAAGAAATGAAATACTTTTCCAGACACCCTCTTTGGACAGTTCAGACATTTTAGCTTTTCAACTAGAGACTTTTTAAAACTAAATTTATATAAAAGTACTATAGCTTAACCAATATATTTCTAAGTCTCCTGGATTTTATTAAGTTACAGAAAATCCAAATGACACATGATTATTGTGCTCTTTGCAGTTATAAATTGAAAAAATGCATTTATCAAGTACTTAAGGCCATCTCAGCCATCCACCTACCCAGATGGAGGATATTCCTTGTTGTCAGAGGTATAATAAAATAACAGGATTATTGCCATAGCACATTTTGCTTTCTTAAGTGCAAACCTTTCCTCTTAGCTTGATTTCTGACTGCCAAAGCTTATTTCATCAGGACAGACATCTCCTGAACTCTGTACTTTATCTATTTAATTGTGTTTAAGTTTGTGAGGGTAAACGGGATTGTAATTAACTTCCAGGAATAAAAGACATTTTATGATTTCCAGTAGCTGCAGAAGGACAGGCACACTCACAGCATGTGTTAAACACAGGCAGCTCAAAGTCCTTGAGACCAGAGTTTGGCCTCTCCTCTCCTGGAGTCAGCAATCTCCTAAGGGTTCTCTTTGCCTCCCCAAGTTTTAACTGGAAAATATGTAAAATTATTAAAATTATTTATAAAAGTGATGTCTTAAAAGGAATATTCTGTGCTCCAGAGTTCTGTTTGCCCAATCTTGAAGTCTGTCTTATATGACATTTTCAACTAAGTGAAAGTAAAATAAGGATACAGTGAAGTAAAATATATCCATTTATTTGACATTGTGGATTGTTTTCAGTTACTTGCAAAGTATTTGTATGTTATAACTGTGGTAACAATTTCTAAAAGACTTTAAGACTGTAAAATCACAACCTTTGATCATTTTGGTTTATTTAATTAGGATATGACCTCTAGGATAATTTTGTAGGGTATTTTTACCAGTGAGGGGCTGTAAGGGATTCAAGATTTTGCTCAGTATTTTACATTTAACATTAACTCATTAACATTAATATTCTGGATTTGGAAAGCATATTGAGGTAACCTATTGCCCTGACATTTTTTAGGATTATCTGTCAGGCAGGATGATGTGGGAGTTGTGTTGAAAGACTTTTTGAATGAGTTTGGGTTTTATCACATCTGAAAGCAAAAAGTTGAGTTGTTTCTGAAATTGATTGCGAACTGTTTTATTGCTGTAATTTTTAGGACAAGGGAAGACTTTTAAACTGTAATGTCCTCGATAGTAGGCAATTAATAAGTGGATAAATTGGGAACAAAAAATTTAATTCAGTTTTTAACTGATTTACTTTTAGTCGTTCTCTATCAGTGTTCCAGAAAAAGCATTAAAAAGCTGAGACCATTTCCTGTAATTCAGGAAAAGACAGGAATATTCTGAATAAAAACTACAAGCAGTTACCAGTGTTTAATTTTTCAGCAAACTTATTAATATACTGAAGATTTTTAAAGTCCTATTCCCAGTATGTATATGGTAATGTACTTTATTACCTTGTTTGGGGGTAAGATGAGTTGCAGCATCAAGTTTATTTCTGAGTTTTGGGCCCATCATGACCAGGGGGACATTGAAGGGCTGGAGCAGGTCCAGAGAAGGGAACGGAGCTGGGAAGGGGCTGGAGCCCCAGGAGGGGCTGAGGAAGCTGGAAAGGGGCTCAGCCTGGAGGAAAGGAGGCTCAGGGGGGATGTTCTGGCTCTGCACAACTCCCTGAAGTTTGGGGGGTGTCGGTCTCTTTTCCCAGATAATAATTGAGTGAAGAGGAAATGGCTTCAAGTTATGTCAAGGGAGGTTTAGATTGGATATTAAGAAAAAAAATGATCACAGAAAGGGTTGTAAAGCTTTGGAAGAAGCTGCCCAGGGAAGTGGTGGAGCCACCATCCCTGTAAGCCTTCAAGAAGGACGTGGCACCTGAGGGCATGGTTTAGCTGTGAGCACGGTGGTGGCACTGGATTGATGACCTTAAAACTCTTTTCCAACCCTGTGATTCCATGAATCTGGTCCATGGGAACATCAAGATGCTGCTGGGAACGTGTTTGAGCAGTTCATTGAAAACCTCTTCCTTCAGGTCTGTGATGCCTCAGGTTTTAGCTTTTCTATTTTTCACATTCTGTGCTGCTTTAGTGTGTGGGTCTGAGCTTCATATTAGGTGTTGGTGAGCTCTCTGCACAGAGCAGGGAGACAAAACAATTCCTTCTCCAGCTGGGCACCAAGGACAAATGATCCAAATCTCAGGCCCAAGAGCACAAACAGCGTGGGCTGGAGAGAGAAAAACAAGCAGGATGGGAGTGCATGGGCTAAAGCTGGAATGGGACAATGAACTGCAAGGTGCAAATGGAGCAGAGCTGATCCCAGTGAGAGCCCCCGGGAGCGCTCGTGCATTTTGGGACCATTTTGGTTCATCTTGGGTTCATTTTGGGACCATTTTGGTTCATCTTGGGTTCATTTTGGGACCATTTTGGTTCATCTTGGGTGCAGCCCTGGCTGGGCTCTGGTGCTGCCCAAGGTGGATCCATGGAGGAGATCCTTTAATAAATCCCTGCTTTATTCTTTAGCTCTGCCCAGCCTCTGTTCTAGGGCAGCCTTCCCAAGGCATCATCTGGGTACTTTTAGCCTCTGCACCTTCAGATGTTGTACAGTCTGTCATGGTGCATGAGGGAAAATGTTCTTGTCACTTCTTGAAGGCCTGGCATCATTCACAGGTTCCTCACCACGGTGCAGGAGAAATACACGTTCCTACTCCAACAAACTTTTATTGCACATGTTAACTTCTCCCTGAACCCATATTTTCTCTCCACCTTACTTAGTAAGGGATAATCACCAGAGGGTGACAAAAGGAGTCCCTGCTCCTGGTGTGGCTCAGAGTGTGACCTGCTGTGTCCTTTCAGTGTGACTTTACCAGGTTGTGAAGCTTGGCATGTGATCATTTACAGGTGAAGTGTACTTGTGCTTGAAATACAAAGACTTTTTTGATGCTTCTTAGTTTCTTCTCTCCCTGCCTGGTGTTATAAAATGTGCCCATTTGTGTAATCAGATGGTGGCACCTTCCTTGTTCCATCTTTGAGCAGTCTGGGTCATCTGTGAGTTCTGCAACGTTTTCTGTGCAAATGGCAAGTTGCATATTTTGCTTCTTACAGCTTCCTCTTTCATTTCACTTTATAAATTTCATGAGGTCAAAAAAGAAATTGCATGGAGAGAACAAAATATGTTTGTTTATCAGCTAGAAAGACAGTTTATAAAACCAAGAAGTCAATATTTTCGTTCAGGTAGAAGCAGAAACAGTCTGTGTAACCCATCTGCATTTAGAGATTCATTATACTTTTTAAGATCAGTGAAATTTCCAGAAAAAAAAATTATTTTAAATAAAAAAAATATACAGTATTGAAAATATCCAGTGTTAGTGCTTTGATTGAGGCATTTCAGGTTAAATGTGGGTTGGGTGATTAGATTTTACACTTTTATTTAAATGTTATTTAAATTTTTAGTACCTCCCCTCCTTTCAAAAAGGCATCTTGTGTTTATCAACAGAAACAGAAGTGCATTGGTTGAATTAATATCTTATCTAGTAACTCAGTAGATTGAGAGGCTGTTAACTTGGAGATGTTCTTATGTCTGTGTATCATTGTAGCCATTGCTGGTTATGATCATCTTGTTAATTCTGATTCCAACTTTTGCTTCAGCCTTTCATCTCCTGTTTGCCTTGCCAAGCAGTTGAGTGCCAACTGACTGCATTCATCAAAAATAATTTAGTTCCCTATTGAAAGCTTTTATAAAATGTCCAATATTGTCTGAGCCCAGCTTTTGGTGAAGTTGCACCAATACAGAAATTTTCACTTGAAAAAGCTCTGAAGACTATTTTTGCATCTTTGGTAATTCAAATTATATTGTTTCTGCATCATCATCCTTATACAGCCATGGAAAATTTAAGACAAAACATGCTTTTTACTTGATTATTGAAAGCAAACCTTTTTGTTGAAACTTTATATCTTTGTAAATACCAGCAAGGTGTAAAAATATGTACTCACTCTTCGTAAGTCCTCCTTTGTTAAGCTTTTCTCTTTACCAGCTGCATCACCTTACAGTGTTCTTCACACATTAATATGCATCAATTTTCTCTCTGTATTCTGTTTTATCAAGGGCTCCTCTTGTCCAGAATCTGTAGACTAAAGGAAGTCTGGAATAAGTCAACCTTTTCCCCTTACTCAAGATTAGATCCTCTATAAAGACCTGCTTGGCTTTTTTTTTCAGTAGGAGCTGAACACTGTATCTGTATTTTTCTTACTATTTTTTTTTTTTTACTAGAATTTTTATGTTTTCTGATGGAAACAAAGGGGTCCTGCAGTGCATTAGAGGGAAATCTCTCAGCAATGTCTCATTTTGTCAGCAAAGAAAATATTTATTGTAAATAAAAAATCTCTGAATTGCTTGTGGTTCATCAAATATGAAAACTTCCTACTTTACCTTCCCCCCTCAACTTTTTAACTGCTTAAGGATTCATCATCCAAAATTCTGGTAGCTGGGAGCACAACCTGCCACTGTTTATCCTTAGGATCTCAAATTCCCAAACAGTTAATCTTATTAAACAATATTTCTACATGCCAAGAAACCTTGTTTGTGTTTGCCAAGCCTTGAAGAAGAAAACCATTCCTCACCTAAAATTTTGTGGCAATAGAGACTTGTTAGAAAAATCTGCTCAGTTCCCACTTCTAGGGGTACCAGCAATTTTGTCAGAGAGTGGGGAAGAAATACACAGAAATAATGTAGGTGGTTAATTTAATTTTATGCATCTGTCATTGCCTTTCCAAACATATTTTCAACAAAGATGGAGTTATCCATACATGATCTATTTCTATAACCATTTTTAAAAAGGAAGAGGTTGCATTCTCACATCCAGCAATGGCAAATGTGTATAAAAACTTATGTATTTGCCCAAGCTACAGTTCTTTATTCAGAAATGCCATCTTTCTGTAGAGAAAGCAAACTCCAATATCAGGCCCCAGAAGTTGTTCTTGAATAACACAAATACTTTTTTCCAAGTGAAGTTAAAGGTTGTACATCCTTGGATAAGCATCTGGTTTTTACAGTGCAAACAACGATAAAGAAAGCAAAAGCTTGAATAAATCCAACTACATAACGTACAAAATGTCATGGCAGCAAAAAAAAAAAAAAAGGTTCCAAACCTTCAGAAGCCCTAGTGCTAATTTGATGCCTTTGTGAAGAATATTTTAATAGGAAGCTTCAGACTGTGACAAATCAGGTGCCTGTAGTAGTAAACTGGTTTCAGAGGGTTTTTTTTGTGGCTTTTTTTTTTAAGTACTTCATTAGGTGTAACTCTGCATAGGTGTGGATCTTTTGAACTGTCATTTACAAGAAAAAATGAAAACACTTTGTTATTGCGGAGTTCTGCTCAAAGTGCTGGTGGTTGTTGCTGGGTACATGAGATCACAGGGTGTTTGCTTGGGCCAGGGAAGTCATATCTGGTTTTTTTTGACATAATAAACATCTCAGACCACAGAGTGAGGCCAGTTGGCTTCAGCAGCAAGCTGAGGCACTGCCCTTCCTGCCATTTTGGTGTGGCGTAGAACAAACAGAGGCCCAATAATGCACAAACAACATATTTTAGGCTGTTGGGTTTTTCTCCAATATATTTAGAGTATTTTTTTTTTCCAGTCTACAGTGAAAGTAAAAGAAAGACAGAATCAGAGAAAACTAAAGTGGATGGTTTCTATTTATAATCATAATTTACTGTTTGAAGAGTAAGCTGCTGAAATGAAAATAACTCTTGACCGATTTTTGATAAAGGAATTTGGAACAAAATTCTTTTGATAGAACAGTAATAAAAAATGAGACAATACAAGCTGGGCATGATTGCTTCCAGATTCACTCATGTAACAGAAATTAGCAGCTCCTCTCTTTAACTCCATGCCCTGCTACTTGTTACATGCTGACCCGAGGTGAGGATTTCAGTTTATCATGGTTTAGGGTGCTCTTTGAAAATGCTTTGTGGAAAACTTTTTTTCTTGATGGAAATTTCAGTCAATATCAGCCAGAATAATAACTGGGAACTAATGAGAAGTAGGTACCAAAGAATTTCTTAATGTTTAGTCTTTAGAAGTCACACTTTTGAAGTTGTCCTTTTAACTTGAAACCAAAAAAAAAAACTTAGGAACAAGTAATTGAGGCATGGGATTGCTGATTTTAGATTAGTAAGACTCAATACACAGATCAGCTGGGTTGGAGATCCGAGTGCAGAAGCAGTCTCAGATAATTGTCCAAAAATTGATAATCAGGTGGGTACTCAGGAATTTCACAGCCCCAAATACAGATGGTCTTTGTTTTTGGGAACTCTTCATGTGTTCTGGTTTAGGGTGAACACTGTCATTGAACCACACCTCTGTTGATTTAAAGTCTTTGGCTTAAGGCTTGTGACTTTTGCAGTCCAGAGTGCAACAGAGAATGATCAGAGCAAATCTGAATCGTGGTGAAACAAAAAAGTGAGGAACTCAAGAGTTGAGAAATGAAAAAAAAACAAACAAAAAAAACAAAAAAAACACGTTCTCTGAAATTTCCTGTGGGGAGGAAGTGGAGAAAAGGGGAGATATTAAAATTATTTAAAAAAAAAAAAAAACAAAAAAAACCTGCAAGAAGAGAAGTTTTGTATTTCCCATGAGCAGCACTGGATGAGTTTCATGTGAATTTCAGGAGTGTTGTAAGTGGCTGCTCACTTCTCACTCACACACATGTTCATGGCTGTTATGCCCTGTTAGCTCTCATTTTCTAAGCTCCAGAAAAGCCACAGCATTTGTCTCTATGGTGGTGGCAATGTCTATTAATGTTATCTTTTGTGATTTCATCTTCTCATAATGTCTGAGAGCCCTGCTCTAAACTGGCAGTCTGTGATTGTGACGGGTGAGATAAAAATTTCAGTGAGATAGAGCAAACTCACGCTCCTGTGTGTGACAAATTGCAATGACAAGGCTGTGGTGATAGCAGCTTATGATGTGAAATGAAATCACAACCACAATGCCATAAAGATGTGTGCTTAGGGCAGCTTTACAGAGCTCCAAGTGAAAGAAGATGTGGTCACAATGTCTGGTGGGCACTCTGGTCCTTCCCTGCACTTCATTTTATTGCTGGAACTGGCCAGGGCTGCTCAATAAAAATACTTCATGCATTTCAGGCTTTTTTTTTTTTTTTTTTTTTTTTTTTTGTGGCTTTGCTGGGTGTCTCTATTCCAGCTCCTGTGTAATGGGTACAACCAACATCTGAAAACTGGCTGAATTCATGATACAGACACAATAATTGCTGTAATGTTGAAGATAGCCATTTGATTTGATTTGTTTGATTGGCTGAACGATCCAGCTGAAGAAAGTACAACAGGAAATGAGAAATAACAGCAGGCATAGAATGAATTCCATGAAACTTCAGGGGGTTGCATCAATTTATTTATTCATATTAGCAGTTCAGAGGACTGACAGGAGAAGTAACAGTGTGAATCTCTTCTTGCTGTCAAGGGCAAAATTCAATTGCCTAAATATTGAAATCTAAAGTTATTTTTTAGTTTTAAAGACAGCTTTGTGGGGCTGGCAGGGGTAAGGATGGATGGGACACCAGCACTCCTCTGAAGCAGCAGCCAGCAGCTACAGATGAAATTGCAAAATGCCACCAAAAAACCTGTACTTTCACAACAGAATTACTGAGTAGTGACCTTTATGGCAGCCAAAGTTTGGGATTCTAGGAGGCAAAAAAAGGTCTCTGGGAATGGCAGGAAACAGCTATTGCAAAACTGAAAAGTAATAGGATGCAAAATTTCTATAATTTTTAATAATCTCAAATGTTGTTAAGCCCCTAAGGGGAAAAAAAGAGTCTCTAAATCAGGATTTACACTTGGAGGTGATATCCTTCCAGTACGGAGAAATGTGCACTCAGAGGACAGCTGTAGATAGCCTTGAAATTATTTTAGCTTCCCAAAATGATCTACTAAATAAATTGCTGTTGAAGAACTGAGTTTTCAGCTTTCTGAATAATTAGATCAATAATCAAACGGGGGAAAAAAAAAGAAAACTAGAAAATAATTCCTACACAGGACCCACGCAGGAACAGTGTTGATAAATATTATTTTATTTATTAATTATTAATTAGGTTTGAAGTTTTTTTTTCCCCTAACATTATTATTCTATTTAAGCACCATTTAAAGGGTAATTATCATTTACCTCCTCTGCAGTTGCTGTCAGGCATACTCTGCTTCCATCCAAAGTCTGCTTTTGTCATTGATTTCTGTCCCATCACACAATTAAAACAATAAAAATGATGCTCTTAATGAAGAGGGAAGGGTGCAAACTAATAATTACCATAAACAGGTTTTCTGCTGTTGATTAAAGAACAAGCAATAACTGATAATGATGATGCAAACTATATTTCCTACCAATAGGTGCCAGTATAAGCTAATTAAGCTAAAGTATATAATGACAGTTTTAAAGGAGACATTAAAAATATATATTTAAAAAATCCAACCAATTCTCTTCATAATTTATCTTTTTGGGTGGGGCATAACCTTTCTTGGGAGAGATGATGGCAAAGGTTGTTCTGTCCCTTCCCTGCTGCTTTTCTCTCCTCCCTAGTACAGCTGAATATGAGCAACCCTTGCTTCTCTTTCTAGCTCTTAGATTTTGTTATCAGTCTCCTTTTTAGAACCAGAAATTCATGGAAGATCTTAATCAGGTAAAATTTGGAGGGAAGAAAAACAGCAGAGAGTGATACACTGCAGCTGAATCTTGCCCCTTCAGGTTTCAGCAGCTGGACCTTTTTTATAGGAAATAACTGTTTATTGTGGAAGAACAGATTTAACTCTCACTGCAGTGTTTCTTTAGTCAGATTTTCCATTTTAAGTGTCTAAGATGTACCTCAAACGTGGCCTCACAGACCATGGTGAGGCAGCCTCACCATGTTTTGTGTTTTGTGAGCAAAGCCATGGAGTATCACTGCATCCTTTGTGTGCAGCCTTCCCCTGTTTGGGGCTCTGTTGTAGATATCTGTAGCCAACCCTGTAATTTAATCTCATTCCTATTCAGTCTTAATGGAGAGATGACCTTTCAGCAGATTAGAATTGATTTGTTTATAAATCTGCTAGTCTTGTCAAAGCTTTGTTGTTACAGACAATAATTTTGCTATCATCTGCCTGATACTTATCAGTATATCATAGCAGCTGTAATGACTTTTTTTTTTTTATTTTCTTTTTTTTTTTTTAGCTCTTTTTCAGCTTTTATTGGAGCCACCTCCTCCAAAGCTTGGACAGTGACACTGGTGAAGCCTCTCTCTCTCCCTACCACATGAAATGTCACTGTTCCTTCTCTTCACTTTCTCGACTCCACTGTCATCTCAAGTGTGCTGAACGAGGCCAGATCAAACAGGAGAATATGAAAAGAATGAACTTGTCAACACCAGCAGAGTTTCTCAGCCCAAACTTTGCTTTCTTTTCAGTTGGCATGGTTGTATCACAGTTATGTTATCTGTGGAGACTCTGTTGCTCCTGCAGAAATTCAGATTGTGCCATTGCTGCTCTCCATATTGAGCCCTTCATCCACTTTACAGCCTGTCTTCACTTCCTCAGGGCTGTTTGGGTGGGGATTTTGTCTGGGTTTACTTTTATAGTAATTGAATAGAGCCTATGACAATACTCCTGTTCTCTGCAGGCTGCTTCTGCAAGGAGGGAGTGGGATGCACTTCCCAGATTTAATAGCAAACATGGAATGAATTGCTTTGCAGCTTTTTCAGTGCTGATTGTGAGTTTCTTATCACATCAGCCTTCCAAGCATACAGGTGTTTGTACAGAAAGGCAGATTTGGAGAACTGCTAAGCTAAAATGTGCAGAGGAACGTCCTGTTGGTGGCAGCAATAACTTACATTTAACTTGTTAGGAGTTGTGAAGGTGACAGAGCTCCTTTGCAGCCCGTGGTGCCTGTGTGCAGTAATGGGCTTGCTGTGCATTTGAACGCTCTACATTGATTCTTATCTCTTAATAGCCTTTTAATCCAGACTTCAAATCACACATCGGGTGTAATGTACAGCTAATGCTTTGCATAAGCTTGTGAGTCTGGACTAAAGAGTAGTGATATGCCAGGGATGTTTGTAATTCCAGAAAAATTACCCTGGTTCTGGTGTTTAAGGGTTTGGGGGATTTTTTTGGTATGTGTTTTGTTGGTGGTGGTTTGGTTTGTTTTTCGTTGGGTTATTTTTGTTTGATTTATTTTGGTTTTCTTCTTTGTTTTGTTTTGGGATTTTGTTGTTGTTGGGATACTTTTTTTAGGAAAAAAAACATGATCCAGTCCCTGTGTGTTCTTCAGGGTGTCATAACAAAACATTTATAGTTTCCCCACTCATAACACATTTTGGATACTGATGATACAGCTCTTCTTCCAGGGAAAAATGACTGGTGGGGAGTTGGTCGTGGTGTGTGTTGCACAAAACCATCCAGCAAAATGCAAGGGGACACGTGTTTTAACTCCAGTTTGGGTTGCAGGCAGTAACTGGTCACAGAGGCCAGTTTGGGCTGAATGTGCACTAAACAATTATTTGAAGTAGAAGCAAGATGGTTCTTTTAAGGGTAAAACTTCCATTTCAGTACCTGAAGGGGCTACAGAGAGCTGGAGAGGGGCTTTGGGCAAGGATGTGGAGTGTCAGGACAAGGGGGAATGGCTCTGAGCTGAAGGAGAGTAGGTTTAGATTGGATATTAAGGAAAAAATTCTTGCCTGTGAGGGTGGGGGGGCCCTGGAATGGATTTCCTGGAGGAGCTGTGGCTGCCCCTGGATCCCTGGCAGTGCCCAAGGCCAGGCTGGATGGGGCTTGGAGCACCTGGGACAGTGGAAGGTGTCCCTGCCCATGGCACAGGGTTTGAAAGGAGATGATCTATAATGTCCCTTCCAACCCAAACTCACGATTCTCTGATCTCCATCTGTATCATTCTAAATCATACCACAGGGCATTATTGCCCTGCAGTGTAGTGCCAGGTGCTGGAGCTGTTTTGCACAAGGACTTGGACACAAAACTTTAGAAGATCACGGGCATTTATGTGGCTTTCAGGGGCTGCTTCTGTGCTGCAGCTCCCAGTCTGAGGCAGGGGGATGCAACTGAGCAATGCCCCAGCAAATCCTGGCAGTGACCACTTGGGAAGTGTTTGCTGGGCTTAGTGAGGAGCAGATCCCTCAGATCCCTGCCTGGCAAAGGACAGAGTCCAGACAGAAAGGACAGACTGAAAGCAGCCACCCCCAAAATGTTAATGAGCTGCCATAACTATTTTAATTTCAACCATCTGTACTCAAAAGCAAGGCAGTCTCTCCAGAAGAACTGTCTGCTGGGGAAAATCTAGATAGGCCTGGAGCACCTGGGCTCTCAGGGAGTGCTGGTGCCAGTGGCTTTGTCACGATTGTCCCCTCCTGGGCTCTAATCCCAAATGTCAGCTCTGCTCTCACGTCTCGGAGCAAGGCACAACGTTCCTGCTGAGCACAATTGCATGTGTAGGTGTAACTTGAGCTCAGTACTCACTGTCCTTTCTCTTCTAGGAGGAATTATTCCATTCCTGCTCCTCTCCCTTCTGGGAACAGAGCAGACACTCTTGTGTCTTGTATCTCTTCCAGCTCTGCCAGAGATTGTACCAGGTTACTACAGAGAGGAGATGAAGTTGTCATTTTGTTGTTCTGTTTGGCACCTGGCTGGGAGTTTTGTCCACTTATTTATTCCCCCTCTACCACCCTCCAGATTAAGTTAGGCAAAACTCTTCAGTTTGCAATGATGGGGGTTGTTTTCCTCTCTAGTTGCAAAGAAAATATTCCCATTTCACTGACATTAGCACTTGCAACATCCCAAGACTTTTAAATGAAACTATTTTTAACAGAGTCATTTTGGAGTCAGTAAATTAAACCAGAATTTTGTCCCCCAGATCTCATTTCTAAAGCTGCAGGATACATATAATGTATATCTTATGGCAGGTAAGTTTTGTACAGAATCTCCTGTATTAGCACATTTCTACACAAAAGCAGAGGTTGCAAGGCTGTCTTGGACAGTTGCAGAAGAGTTGTCCATGGCCATTAACTGTCATCCAGCACTTTAAACACACTGTATAATATTATTTCATAAATGTACTTGGCATCCAGGGGTCCAATACAATCTGATAAAAAGCATAAATTTATTGCTTTTTATCTGAAGTCTTCCCAACTTGTATGTATTTTCTTATCTCAAGGTGTCAATGCCTGTTATTTCCTTGTCCTTATTTGGCTTTGTCAAATATGAGTTTGTGTCTCAGAAATTATTTTATTGTGTTTATATTCCATATGTCATACTTCACTGAAGATAGGACACTTACAGAATTGCTGTTCATTTGTGTTTGTGTCATTGCACTTTGCAAAGGTGTTTCTTTGCACAGGAAGTCCTCCAGTGCTTTTTTTGTTGTGGAACTAAAATTTTTTTTTTTGTGCTGAATGAATGGTTAAGACATCTCCCCACCCAATATTTAGTTACTGTTTTTTCCCTCAGTGCTTATTTTTGTGCATGAACATTTAGCATATTTGGCTGCAAAGAGAAAGGCAAATACAAAGCACATGAGGGTTGATTTTCTGCATTGTCTGTATTCCCAGCCAGCTATGTCAGCCAAGATCCATGCCTAAAATAAATACAGCTATTTTTTTTTTGTTCTGGATAGCTTTTCCAGCGTGTACACTGAATTGTGACAAAATTGTTTGCTTTGTTGTGAACATCAGTCCATGGATTCCCAAACCCTCCCAGCAGCTGTGGCAGAGGAGGGAAGGCAGGGATGTTCTCATCTGCTGGGTTAAAAGCATTTGGCATTTGGGGAACCAGCTAAAGCACAGCACGGAGTGTGGGCCCCACAGGCTCTGCCTTTCCATCTTCCTGAACAGTCTTCAGCTAAGAAAATATTCCAGAAGGCAAGGGCTCCTTGATTTGTGGCCAATAGCTTTTTTTTCTGGGGAGAACTTGTGTTGCTCACTGTGCCAGGCTGAAGGGCTGCATGTGCTGAGGAACAGGCTGCAATCAAATCACCCTCAGCCCTTGGTGACGTCTGGACTATTTGGCTTGATGATTTTTCTGTCAGGACTTTAAAACTATAAACAGGTTAAGGGAAAAGTATTGTTATCAAGCTGGACCAGTGAGTTTTATGACCTTCAAAGAAGCTGCAGGTGCTTCATTCTCAAAGGGTTTGAGGTTTTTTTATAAGTATTATGTCTTGTGTTGTGTCTCCATCATCTTTTCTATTTTTTCCAGGTTGTGCTGAGCACTGTGTTCCATTCCCTAGCTCTGTTCCCAAACTGACTGCTCTGAGCTTGCAGATATGAATGACAGTCCAAGCTGTCTTTGGGATTTGATGGAAATAAACTCTCTGAAGTACCAAAACCACATCTGACTCGACAGAAAATAGGAACTTTGTGGGTAGTTGGATGGTGCAAGGTGGAAAGGGAGGTGTGAGCAGTTGTTTTTCTGTTTTTAAGACGGAGTTTGGCCTAATTAAATTCTTAGAGTATTAAATGTGCTAGAGTATGCTGTGAAAGAACTCTAAGAATACACTGACAATGTTTGAGAATCCAAGTCAGTAACTTGTCAGTGTCAGACCTTTGAACTGATTTGGTTTTGTTCTTCAGCTTACAAAGCACTTTCTTAATTAGATTAGCCTGCCACAGGCTCTTGGCAAATTCCAGCTTTAGTGGCAATGAGAACAAACACAATTAATTAATCCATACATAAAAAAGGAAGGAATAAATGGTCCTATTACCCTGGCAGGAAAAACTCTGCTGTAACCTCAGAGTCTCACTGGCACATGTTACAGTTCTTTAATGCAGCCATAGGTTAGGCAAATGTGTCTCGTGGAAAGCATGAAAAATTTTGACATATACTTCAAAATTCACTCTCATTTATAAAATTGCAACCCAGCTGCTTGTTTTTCACTTCCAAGGGTTACAAATTTTCCATTTCAGAAAGACAAAACTGGCCTCGGGAGCACCTTGTGTCCCTATTACAAACATTTAAAGTTGGCATTAATATTTATTTCAGTAATGTTGCTTCAAAGTATGGTCTGATGTTTTAATTTTGCATGACATTTGAGAAGCAGCATAGTCTAAGTGATTTTCTGTAAATACGTTGACTTTATAATATTAAAGACTTTATTCTTTGGTGCAAGTTAATAGCACTGTTACCATGGAACACTTATTCCTTTAATTTCATGTAAATTTAAATTTTATGATGTTTGCTTCTCCAAGATGATATAATCCCTTTTTATTGAAAAGAATCACAATTATGGAAATGATGATATCCAAGGAGACAAGCAGCAATTAACTGTAAAAGACAGGCTGTTACCAAAAGAGTTTACTCTCAATGAACAGAACAGAACCTCCTTTAAAATAAACCTTTATTTAAAGAAATCAATTTGGCATAGTTTCTAAAAGAAAGCAATTCATTCAGACAGAAGTTTCTAGTCTTAGCAGCATGTTCAGTAATATATTTGAGGTTTTTTCCTTTGACTCCAAATTCATTATTTCTGTACACAGAACACGGAGAGCAGAAAGCTTCAGCATCTCTGTGGACTCTGCTGGCTTTGCCTCCAAGGAAGCCCAAAAAAAGATTTGTCATTCTCCAGGAGGCTATTAATGAAGCAAAATAATCATCTGTGAACACGGAGTTCCTCAGTCTGGTGGTCTTTGAGCAACCTGGTCCAGTGGAGGGTGTCCCTGTCCATGGCAGGGGTTGGGACTGGGTGACCTCCAAGGTCCCTTCTAACCCCAACCATTCCTTGACAGTCACTGGTCACAGCTCTGGAAATGTAAAATAATGCCCAGAGGAGCTGTGTGGGTTAATACCAACCTCCTGGAGAAGGCCTGGATTTGGATCCAGCCGAGTGCTGTGTTTTTCTCTGACACTCCAAATGACGCCACAGTCTCCCGTGTGCTTTGGAATGCTCTCCAAAATGTTCACAGATGGCTTGAGAATGTACCTAAGAGTCATCTCTCCTTGGATATCTTCCCTGTGCTTGGTGGGAGAGTGGTGCTGCTTCAGACACGGGCAGATATTGCAACTGCAGGCAGTGGATGTGCTGCCATAAATTAGAATTCATTTTGTTTTCCCAGTTCCCTGTGTGGAGGACTGAGCAGTGCTGGAGGAGCAGGAAATAGCAGCTGGTTTCTAGAGAACAGTTTTTTTCCTCCGTAATTTTGATACTCTGTTAAGGAGCCTGAAGGGAGATTGTGAAAGGGAAAAGTGGAGGTGAGGGTGGGATTTGGATGGGTCGGAGGGCAAGCCAAGGGTGTCAGAGATTAAAGTGCAGCACAGCTACAGGACAGGGTCACACACGAGCTCCTAAAATCCTCCCTGTCCCTGCAAACCAGGTAACACTCCTAACAGCAGATGTACTTTTCCTTGCCTCTTTGCAGGTAATAGCTGTGAACAAACTCTGGGGCCAGGGCTGTATTGTCCAAGAAAAAACACAGATGTGCTTTTCCTCCTCCACTTTCTCTGCCAGAGAATCAGCCGAGGGAGCAGCCTGGGCAGGGCTCCACCAGACTTTAGGGAGGGCTGCTGCTCCAAGCAGAGCTGTTGGAGTTGTGCATGAGCTCGGGAAAGCCTCGTGGCTGCCAAGAGCCTGAAGAGTGTCAATAGATTCTGTGTGCTTTAAATCACAGAGCTGCCAGAAAGTTTCATAGCTGCAGATAACTGCAGTTAGTGCACCTGGGAAAATATTTTTTCCATTAGTGGCCTTCCCTCAATGAAAGTCAAATATGAAATAAAAAGCTTCCCTCACCTCAGGAAAGGAAAATAGGCTTCAGAATTTGTCTAGTAACTGCAAAGCAGAGAGACTTCATCTTATGCATTCTATTTGCACTTCTCAAAACATTTTATAACATGTTAAACAGTAGGTGTGGTAAACACATAGTTTCACATTTTATAGGTGGGTCAACACTGAATATAGAGATATCCTGTAAACTCTACATTGAATACCTTCTCATACAGGGTTTTTATCTGTAATTGTAGTCACAGAGATATGAGGTTGTATGCTGGACAATTACCTGGCCTGAACATTGAACAGAGACAATATCAACTTGGAATTGCACAGCTCTTTGTTCCTTTTGTTTTAGCTTTTTTTTTTTTTCTTTGGTGGTTTTTTTGTTTTTTTTTTAATAATTTTATCATTTAAGGGCTGTTTTTTCCCCCCATTTCTTAGATAAACTCCAAATTGTGAAAGGATTACTGTTCCCTTAGAGCTGAATGTCAGACAAGTGCCAGTAACGTGGGTGATATGCTTTCCTGGGCTGGGGTTAAGGTGCAATTGTGAGGACCATAGAGAGGAATTTCAGAAAGTTTTTTGACACTGCAAAAAGGTTGTAATAGACTGTGCAGGAGCAAAGTAAAATTGGCATTTTCAGTGCAGAGTGAATGTCAAGTCATGGAAAGGTGTTGACCTCCAACCATCAATTTTAGCTCCGTTCCTTCTCTGTGCTCCCAAGTGCTGTGCCCCAAAGTTGCCAATACCTCACAGCTGGCATTGAAACCCAGCCAGCTCAGAAAATCTCTGTGAAGTGCTCTGATGAGATTTTCTCCAGTGAATGTTGTGTTTAAGAGGTGGGCTTGATCATGTCTCTTAAAAGTATTTTGGATGTCACGTGGGATAATATTTAGAAAGGTCAGTGTGGAGCAGTTAACCAGAAAAATCCACCTAAGTGTAGTTCAGGTGTGGCTTTCTCAAAAATAGATTTTTTTTCTTTTTTTCCTATGAACCAAGCAAACCTCTAGCAAACTGACTGAAAAGCTGAGTTTCAACAGGTTGGAACTCACTCTGTTTATGCTTTATTAATGAAAAATCAACCCCCAGGCAGAAGGGGAATGTTGATGATGATCACTTTGTAATGCCTGTACAGCAAAATGAGAAAATCAGCAATCAGGATAGAGCACAGGCTGAAGGAACAAAAGCCTCTCCTGTTATTGCATTGCCTCAAAGAATATTGTTTTATCTTCTCATTTATTTATTTAAGACTGAGTGTGGAGGACTGAAACCACTTACAATTAAATAATGAACATTGGAGAAATTAATATAACTCACAGAAAGACAAAGAGCAATTTAAACATAATTTGAGTTTTTAATGTAATATATATTCAGTTGGGAGGAGTCTCTATGTAAGTTTTGTATGGAGATGTATTTAAAGTCCTACAATTTTAATAAAAATATAAAACATAACCATAATAACCCCCCAAAACAAATCAAACTTAAAAACAAAAAAAACCTCCAACTCTTAGTTAAGTAGAAAGGCATCTCCACCAATCAATTGAAGCAGGCTGAGAAGGTTTTTCAGAAGGGACACAATTTATAAGAAAAGCTGAGAAAAAAGCCAGATATGAAGTTGTTATATTGAGTATATGTAACTTTTTTTCACATTCAGTGCCTTGATTTCCCTAAATAAGTATGTTTCTGGAATCCAAGGAATATTATAAGGGCTTCTTGGAAATTTGAAGCTCAAAACTTTGCGTTTTCTTTTGGATGTAAAATATCTGTTCATGAGACCAGCTCTTGCTTTAAGACCAAGAACAGTTTTTTACATTTGTTTGCAAAGCCTTTAGGAGGTTTTTGTACCAGAATCTCTCTGGAGATCCCAGTTTAGAAAGAGTGAGGTGCCCCTGGTTAATCAAGGGAAATGGGCAATGTTCACATGGCACAGGCTGTAATGAGAGCTGCAGGAGAGGGAGGAGATGTCAGACATGCAGAGGTCCCTCAGGAGGGGTTAAAGCAGAGACAATCTGCTGAACCAGCACTGGAGCATTTTTGGTGCTGTTTGTGCAAAGGAGATCTGGGGAGCTTAGTGGGGCAGCAGAGAAGATTTTATGGAAAGTTGCTGGTGAACCCTCTCAAAAACATCTCCAGGTGATGAAAAGTCCAGGCTTTGCACAGATGAGCTGAGATGAAATCTTTTCTCTGATCTCTCAACTATCCTTTCTTGAGGTAAAAAGATTGTTTTTCCCTTTAGAACTACTGACACCAAGTGTTATCCCCTAAACCCAGGAAACAGGCACCAAAACCTGCCAGAGTTAAGGATATCCCTGCCTGGGGACATTCTTGATATTTATTATAATGAATGTTTGAAGGAATGAATCTGTATAAATAAATAATGAAAAAATAAAATCCCCCCCTTCTCCCTCACCCTACTCCAAGTGCTGTTAGAGTTGGGAGCAATGAACTGCTTTTATTGTGTGCAGCATTCCAGTAATTTATTTACTATTGAGAAAAACCTTACCCTTTATAAAACAGTCCAAAGCACATATTTGTGTTTCACTATCTTATCTAGACTGAGTGGTTTATTTTTATTTTAACGTTGAAGCTTTTTTTTCCCAAATACTACAACTATTTGCTTTTAAAAATTATTATTAAATAAGAATATGAGCCACCACATATTCAGCATTTCCCCCATTTATCTTATCTGCCTCTCTTATATGTACACCTGGGAAAGGAGACCAGGCTCTTCAGGTGTGGCCAAACCCAAAAGTGTCAGCATTTGAGAAATACCCCCCTAAATTTGTCAGGCTGGAATTTCTTTCCCAAATCCAGTATTCCTAGGTGCTTTTGCTTACTTGTTTATAAAGCACACCTAATAAATGCAGCCAGGCAAAACCAAGCCCACTTTGAAGGCAATGGTGCAGAAAAGAACTCTTAAAGCTGGAGGAAAAAAAGCCTGAATTTCAGAATATGTGAGGGATAGAAAGTTGTGTAAAGTTGGGAGATAGGAAAGGGAAAGTCAAGGAAAGGTGATGAGACTCAGAATAAATAAATCCTGAATATAACCTGAAAATGTTTCCAAAAAAAAAAAAGAAGATGTAAAAGTTACAAATGTAATTTAAAATATTAACTAAAGAGCAAATTAGGTATAAAATGCTTAAATTGATACACTTTACATTAGTTTTTACAAGCAAATAGAGCGTTTATGATTTTTGTGTTAGTGTCTAAAGGAAGAAGTAGGAACTTCTAAACCCAGTGCGTTCCCAGTCATTTCTTTTGGGCTTTTGATCATGGTGTGGAAATGTAACTTGTACTGTCTTTGTAGGATCACTTGTAGATGGCTGGCTGAGTTTCAAGTCCTTTTTCTCTTGGGAAGTCAAGTCTTTTCCAGCTTCCTAGTAATTAAAAAGAAAAAAAACAGACTCCCACTGTGAAGGTATGACATTTCAGCACAATTTTTATAATGCTGGAGCAGAATGATTTCATAAGCCTTGGAAGGACAAAAAAAAAAATTCAAGTTAATGCTTTTGGTTCTGCATTAAATCATATTCTATAGCTCCTTGTTGCACTCTGGTGTGGTTGTCACTTGATAACTCTGAGTCTGAGCCTTGCTATAGAATGTGTATATTTGTTTGTTATAATCCACCTCTTGGAGAGCAGCTTGCTTTCTGTGTCTCAGCTGTGTTTTACTTGGAAAGGTAAATATGTTTTGATATTTTTGAGCTTCTCACTTTTGTTGTCTGGTTCAGTTTTCCATGCTGTTCAGTGTTGCTTAAATTATTAATCAAAATTAATAATCCTGAATTCAAAACCAGAATGTGTGGCTTGAGGTGTGACCTTTCTATCTTTAGTTTGCATATTGTGATAAAAAAGGGGGCAAAAGGGCTTGCTGGATAGTAGAAAAATGCTGGTAATTGTGGTAATTCAGAAAACACATGCTGTGGGTTAATCCTAGTGTCACAAACAACTGCAAAGAGTTGTGAGCCTGGAGAGGAAATCCAGACAATCTCACGTGTGACAGGATGTTGTAGTTGAGATGGAAACAATACAAAGCAACACGCTCCATTTCCAGAAGGCTTCAAAGTGTTTTTATCCTAGCATGCATGTTTTTTATACATTCTTACAAAGCTCATAAGTTTACACTTATTGGTCACAAGAGACAAGCAAAGTGCTCGTTGGAACAGGCAGTTCAGCTTTCTCTTATTTCTCCTTCTTTCTTTCTTGGTTTCTGTGTCAACGACCTTGGTAGGAAATTCTTTCAGGGGTGAACATGGATCCTCTTCTCAAACCTCTCTCTGGCTCACAGAAGTCACTGTAAAGCCTCTTCCTCAAGAGGAGCCTCCCAGAAGGATCCCACTGTGGTGCAGTACCCACCATGCTCACAGAACCACAGAATGATGAAGTTGGAGCAGACCTCTAAGATCATCAAGTCCAACCTGTGCCCCAACACCTCAACCAGACTGCAGCACCAAGTGCCATGTCCAGTCTTTTTTTACACACATCCAGAGATGGTGATTCCACCACCCCCCTGGGAAGACAATTCCAGTGCTTTATTATTCTTTTAGTGAAAAATTTTTCCTAATATCCAACCTGTACCTCCCCTGATGCAGCTGGAGGCTGTGTCCTCTTGCTCTGTCAGCGCTGCCCGGTGGAAGAGACCGACCCCACCTGTCTGCACCTCCCTTCAGGGAGTTGTGGAGAGCAATGAGGTCACCTCTGAGCCTCCTCTTCCCCAGGCTGAACACCCCCAGCTCCTCCAAACGTTCCTCACAGGGCTTGTGTTGGGCACAACACCCCCAGGGGTGGGGTGTCACAAACCCAGACAGAAAGGTGTGCAGCAAACCTGCACCCCAGAGCTGACCCGTGCTGCAGGAATCCCAACTCACAGCTTGGACCAGAGGGGAAAAAACGTGTCTTCGAAAGAAGCAGTAAGAAATCCCAGAAGAATTAATATTCCATGGGGAGTGCACCAGGAGATGGGGTATTCTGTTTCTATTTGTATTGAATTCCTGCTGTGAAGAGAATTGCCACAATTTGACAGCATCACGGAGGACTTCATGTTTCTTTGGCTGTGAAGGTGTTTAGGAAGGTTTTTTGTTCTCAGCTCACTTTGTTTCTGTAGCATTGGTCAATTTTATCTAAATAAGGTGGTTGTGGTCTGCCCCGGGGTATGACTTGCGCCTCTCATACCTACAGGAATAATTAAGACAAGAGACAATCACTTAGGAAGCATAGTAATACACTCATTTAAAATTAAACTAAACTAAAATGAAGAGAAACATTTCCCTTCTCTGGCAGGAGAAGGCACAAAAAAACAGACCAGAATGCCATAGCCAGGGTGTGTATATATATGTGTATATATATATATATATATATATATATATATATGTGTGTGTGTGTGTGTGTGTGTGTATTTATTTATTTATTTATTTATGTATAATATGAAACAGATTTAATAAGCATTCAAAACCATATGGTAGCCATTGTAAATGACAGCAAGAAAGCAGAATAATTGCAATGGCAAATGGATATAAACTATAATAAACTGATATAAACTATGTTAACCCCATTATGGGAGATGAAGGGTGCCCTCCATTCCATCTTTATTCAAAGAGCTGAGCCAGGAAAGGTCCAGTGTTGGTTGGAGGTCAAATGAAAAATAAAATCAGGACAGGAGAAACAAATTCCTCCTCCCTGAATAAAACATCTGCCTTCTGTGTTGTGCCTGTGTGGCCATGGAGCTCTGATGGCTGAAGTTATTTAGCACTTTAATATCCTTTTGTCCTTCCAGGGCTTGAGAACTGAGTCTCCCCAGAGAACAGTTCTAGACCACTGAGATTTTTGAGGTGTTTACTCAGTGGCTGCAATTAAGTTAAAACAAATGAATGAAAGTAAACCTAATCTTTCTAAAGCCTGACACAGAAGGTCTGGATGTCCAAATTGAACACTTCCAGCATTGTATGCTCTTGCCATGTTTATTCTGTAGCAAATAACAGTTCAATAAATTCAGTTACTTCACCCACCACCAGGAAATCCGTGTTTAAAAGTTTCAGCAAGGCCAAGTATCCTTCTGCTCTTGTCAGTTAAATTCAATGATTTAGTGCTGGTTTTGTTCAGTATCCTGGTGATCATGCAAGTCCTCCCACAACAGCCTGAAATTTTATCCTGACAGAGATGAAGGGGCTTTACTGGACTGTCTGATTTTACCAAAGCATTTCAGGTTGACTGTCACCATCTGAGGCACTTCGCTGCAATGTCAAGGTAAATAAACATAAAGCTTTTCCTTTGCTCTTCTCTCCAGGTTTCAGGTACAAGAGTGGAAACAGGAGGGGTATATGATGATGTTGATTGACATATATAGGATAAAATTAATTCACTTAATGTAGAGGAGAAAAACACTTAGAATAATGATAGAGGAAAAAGTGCAAGCTTCATAAGTGGTTTGGAATATCTTAAAATTAGAAGTATCTACCACTGAGGTGGGCTTTTTGTTTTGTTTTGTTTTGGTTTTTTTTGAGAAATAATCTTAGCTTCCTGAATGACAGATATAAAATGTCAAAATCTGATACTTCACAAGAGGAGGATGGTGAAGGATGGCAAAGCCAAAGCAATAACAGAAAAGAAAAGAAAGATGTGGATTTTCTTTCCTATCTATTATCTGACAACTTCTGTTTTACTGTCATTCTACATATATCTCCTAATAAAACCAAGTACTTTTCTTTTCAAAAGCTGCCATCTTACAATGTTAGGAAAAGGGGAATTTACAGTTTTACATCACTCAATGAGAGAGAGAACACAGAGGGGAATTTGTGCAGTCACTTATGTTTTCTAAGGAGACAATTTATTTGTCATCTTATAATGACAGACTCACATTCATCTCTTTCTGACCCTTTTTTCTCTCTCTCTTTCTGCCCTTCCCTCTCTCTCCCACTCTCTTTCTGCATCTTCTCCCTTCCTTTTGTAAATCCTTCCACATCTAATCCAATTACTCTGCAGTCTGTCTTTTCCATGCCTCAGTTTTCCTTAGGGAACGTTTGAAAGTGTTGGGTTGCACATTCCCCTTTGGTGGATTGCCCAAAATATATCTGTGCTCTGCCTCTCGGGGACAGTTCTGTGCCAGACACCCCCATGAATAGCAACAGTCTGCCTTTGACAGCAATACATATCCTGACCTTCAATTAAGCTGCAGGTTAAGACAATACTGGAAAATCAATAGCTCATTTTCTGTCTTTTGTGCTCAGATTTTGATGTTTACTAAGATAAAGGATGACAAGGCTGAAGGCAGGAATCTTTGCAGAACATCTATTGATGCTGCCAGAGGCTCAGGGGCCAGGTATGGCCTAATCTTTGCAAAGCTCCCAAACACCAATAAGTCAATAAATATCAACTGTAGCTTTGCACAGCATCCCCTGCCCCAGGATTCTCACCAGGAGCTTTTTCTCTTCTCCTCCAGTCTCCTGACCCAGGGCTTCCCTGGAAGGGTCACGAGAAATCCAAATTTATTGGTGGTTACAGTTACAGTTAGTGGGAGGAAAATCTGTAGCTTCAAGCCTTAAAGTCTTTGTTTATCAATTTTAGCTTAAAGCTATTTTTATTATTATTATTTTTTTTTTATATCTGTGTGTGAGGAGGATGAGTTTTGTTTACCTATGCAATTTAAACCTGCCCTGATAGCTGCTTCCTTTTCTCAGCTCTTTCAGCATCTAAATGGACTCCCAGAATGGAGAGAGGACATTGAACTCCAGTTTTTTTGGAGCAGACTTGGCTGAAAGGTAACTTTAACCTCCAATTTATATTTTGTAGTTGCACACACAACAACAATTTATTAGTAAACCTATCAGGTCAAAGGGAATGGTTCAAGGCAGCTCCTCTTTATGGCAAAGATAAAGAATCAGCCAAATGATAGATAATTTTGTCTATGACGGGAGAAAATGTATCTTAATCAACTTCTATTCTTCTACATTTTGAAGAATTTTGAAACATCAAAGCCTTAGTTTCAATTCAAACAATTTTTTTCCAAAGCAAAAATATGATCAATTTATATTTACAGGAAATGCTGTTTAAACATTGGGAGTAACTATTAAAAATTATTCTAATGATGACAAGGGATGGACATGACCCCAGTGTGAACATTTTTAGCCCTGGAACTTCTCCCTCTCTGGCAGGGTGAGATTTTTTTTTGCCAGGAAGAGATGAAGGAGGGGAGAGTAAAGAAGGAAAAAGAGGCAAATTGGAAGGACAAAATAATAGGGAAGAAAAGCGAATTATCTGTGTTCCTCCAGCTCCCATTCCCCATCCAGTGCTGTATGACAAAGGGTTTGACCTGAACTGTAGCTGGGAGTTTCCATGAGTTTCCCTGGATTTGTCACAGGTGCATTCCTGTGGGCAAACACAGACTGAGCAGGTCAGACTTCAATCATAAGGAAATTAGTCCCTGTGAAATATCAGAATGAAAATTGCTCCTTCTCCTAAATGCATTTGGGTTTTGATCTGAAATATAACGTTGCTCATTCTAAATATTTCACAATGTGATAACTCTTAATAAGTTGTGTTCAAGTGCAAAAATCAGATCTAAAATTTGAGCCTGAGGGAAGAATTTGGCGTGCCTCTTTGGCTTTGCACTGCTGTGTGGGCTAGGCCTGCAAATTAAATATTTGTTAGTGCTACCAGCTGGCCTGGCTGGGTGCAGGGGTGTTATCTCCCTCTGAGGGCAGCCTCCAGTGCTTGACTGAAGATCTGATCATGGTGAATGAGACCCCCTGTCGGAGTCCAGGACACCCCTCTGGCTGCCCTGGCTGTCTGAGACCCTGGCAGGGGGCTCAGAAACCTTGGCACCAAGTAAAAAACACCTGTGGCTTTGATTTTAGCCTGTGGGAGAGGCTGCCAACTCTACATGAGGAATTACAAGCCACAAGCGTTTGAGTAGTGTGATATTTGAATTAACACAGGGTGGAAAAGTAGAATTTTAGGGTTTTTAGAATGAGGTTCAAGGGGATGAGATGGAGGAATTTGGGCGTGTCCTGACCTTCTTCTCTTTCTCCTTGCCCTCCATGTCTTGCTGTGATGGTGACACTTTTCTGTTGGTTTAAGGCAGAGATTCACTGTCTAACACGGGTGATAGGTATTGGCACAATATTGTAAACATAGCACACGTAGTTTTGAGTTTATAATGTGGGAGCCACCCGAAGCTCAGGGCAGAATGCCATGGCTTCCTTTCTGGATGGATCTCAGCAGGTCAGAGAAAGAATGTTATAGATAAGAAAAAAACAAACTTGAGAACATGATCCAAAGCATTCCAGACTCCTCCTTTGGCTGCGGCGGGCTGGGAAGCAAAGATTTTTACAATTTTGGGGTCATTCCAAAGCAAAGCAGACCCCGACAGCCCCCCAGGCAGGAAGGTGCAAAGGTCAGGGTAAACTTGTGATGTCCCTCACAAGCTCCTGGAGCTCCTTTCCCAGGAGACTGCTAGGTGGGAGCACAGAAAGAACAGGAGCAGTTTTGTGTTAAGTAGGAGAACAGCAAGGAGTGGAACAGTTTGGTGTGAGAGAAGTGAAATGTAGCCCTGTGGATCTGAATAAGAAATCTTCCTCTCATTCTGTATTTTGTGCTGGCTCCCAGAGCGCCTTTTATTTTCTTTCACATTTTCTGCAGGTTAGCATCTCTCCTTTCTTCAGGTCTGGGATTTTGCTTTTTTTTTTTTTTTTTTTTTTTTTTTTTTTTTTTTTTTTTTTTGGTGAGCCCTGCACATAACACTCTAAAAAAGAATAAAAAAGGGTACAATTCTCCCCAGGCAAGGTTCCTGCCTAGCCAATAATCCCTCTGACACGCTGCTTTCTGAGGCACTTGCTGCTCATGAGTGCAGGTTTTACAGAGCAGAGCAGCACAGCAGTGCTGGAGGCATTCTCCTAACGAGCTGTCCAGGTTACTTTCACATTCTCTGTTTTACATGCCTCCCTGACTCAGGAAAAGCCAAGTGCCAGCATCTCCCTGCCATTCCTTTCCATGCAGATTTCAAAGGGAGAAGAGCCTGGTTCTTCCCTGAACTTTCCCAGCCTTTGATTTAAGTGTTAAATCAGCAACGTGCCCTGGCACATGAGCAATGAGTGTTCATATCTTTAATATTTGGTGTGATGATTCCATTCCAAACAGCAAATCCAGGTTCGTTTCTTCCATGACTATTTTATTACCTTTTTATGAAGTAAAAATAAACTCATATTTTCCACTGATCATGGAAAAGCAAGGAAGCAGAACTTAATATGTAGTTTTCTTCCTCTCCTACAAATCATGCAGTGATAAGTAAAATAAAAGCATCTTCATGTGGGAACATGAAGCCTGAATAAACCTTGTTTTGAGCTCTTGAGCTCAATTTTTTTTTGTTTTTACTTTGCACATTTTCTGACAATATCCACAGCTGCTAAAATCCAAATTTATTTCTGAAGTGAAAATATAAGCAAGAACCTGCTCCCAATGTCATTTAGTAACTTAGAAAATAATAGTAAAGTCCTAGAAGGACAAGTATTGAGGCTTTATTTCTTCCTCAGCTCAATGTGATTTTTATGAGAGGGTCTTCAATATGTGATTACAGCAGCGTAAGGTGGATTTTGTATAAAACTATCACTGCATCCCTTAGAAAATGATTGCATGGATTAATACTTTAATTCATCCTTTATATTGAAAGTAGATGAGCAACACAACTGGAATGCCTACTTGAGAATGGAGAAAAATGTGTATGAATGTGAATTTTCTTACTGAGAAACTTAATGACCCAGAGAAGAAGTGATTCACTCAATAAATCAAATAAGGCTGTATTTTCCATAGTTATCACCTGTTATTTCACTCTTCTGGAGGAAAAAGATTAATCTGGTCCTAAGGGGGCTGATATGGATGGAAAGGAAGGATGGAGAGTGTGCAGAACAGCACTGGAGCTAACACTGCATTTATATTGTTCCCATGAAAAAGTAAACAGGAAGAAACCCTGGTCAATAGACTAAAAAAAAAAAAAAAAGATTCTCTGTATCTACTAAAATTATAACTGAATTTTGATGGAGCTAAGTGGTTAATACATTCACTATAAATTCTTAAGTCTCTTTTTTTCATTGTTTTTATGAGCAGATTTTAAATTTTTGTAACAGATATTAACGGTTTAAATAACCAAGTTTTCTGAAATAATTATTATTTGCAGAGTTCATGAGTAGCTAGGTAAGTATTGACTGCTGGAGGTTGGGATTTTGTGGTAAATCAGATAAGTCCCACAGCAGTAAAGCCCTTCCAGCACAAACACTTTTGTGTGTGGATTTTACTTTCCTCTTGCAAATGCTGGTGCACAGTGCTTTGAAATTCACTTTGCACAAATGTGCATGGCAATAAGTTAGTCACTCAAATGCTCATGGAAATCAAACACCCCAAAGGATCTGAGCACAGCCTCAAAGAAGTGCTTTAATAAAATCAGCTGAATATTCAGAGAGACTGTTTTCCCTGAGAAAATAGCTATGCCTTGGACAGAACCTTAATACTGACAATTTTGATAAGCACCTCTGGAACTCTAAAGTGATGTCTTTGCCTGGGGGCAGTCATGAATTCAATCATAGCCAGCTTTTGGAGAGATTTTAGTCCAAATAAAAAAAGGTGATGGAGAATGGCATGGTTTACACAAGGTACAAATATCTCAGATTCTCAGAGCCTGAGTGAACACAATTGCAAAGCCCTTGGAGTCCCTGAGAGCAGGAGCAGAGGCACAGCTGCACAGGGGTCAGGCCAGGAGTTTTCCTTTGGTTCTGATCATATCCTTTGGCATAAAAACCACTTGTGAAGCACTGCTGCTTTGCATTTAGCATGGGGAAATGTGGATTAGCTAAATTTGTGCTGCTGTTCCTGTGCTCACGCCCCTGCTCCAGCTGTGCTCTGCAATCCCTGCATCTCATCACCACAGACACCTCCCAGAAAGTCTCCCTCAAGACTTTTTCCCTAAGAGGAAAAGAGCTCATCACTAAAGAATACATGTTTTATTCCTGATTCCTCTGCTATTTCTTTATATTGAAGGCTTTAAAAAAAGATAAAAATCAGTTTTTGAAAGATTTCCTATACAATTATGAGTTTTGTGATGGTGAAATCTCAGAGTTAGACCTGCAAAAGACATTGGTCCTTGACCAGTCCACGATCCCAAACCTAATTTAGTTTTCAGCAATCAGAGTTTCCACTAAATAACATTCTGTAATGTGACCAAATTGCAGCTAGCAGTGACAAAACCATGAGATTTGCCAGGATTACTCTGGGTGCAAAAAATAATCCTTAAGCTATGCAATGACAGAACATGGAGAGCTATTATTTACCCCACAACGATGCAGTAGATTTTATTTTTTTCTTCATAGATGTCCAGCATTTACAAAATGGTTTATTTGAAACCCAGAAGTAAAGAAAGAATCCAGATAACTTGTAGATGCATATTTGGTCTTTAAATATAAGCACAGCATTGCATTGTGGTTTAGTGGGATTTCCAATTGCAGCTGAAGGTGCCTTTCAAATCCCTGTATAATTAGTAAGTTTGAATTTAGATAAACATGCATTAAAATTTGGAAGTACCATCAACAACTTTCTATTTAAGGTCCAGATATTAAATTAGGGTCTTTTCACTGAAAGTAACCATAAGAGATTTTAATTCTGCTGGTATAATATTTTATTGGGGTCTACTTTGTCATTCAGCATCTAGAAACTTCTTCCAAAACACTGCCATGTTTTCTGGATAGAGCTGAAAGGAATGATAGAAATCTGGAAGTTTTTATTTATATATTTCCTCTGTCACCTTCCATTTGTCCCAGGCAGTTGTGTGGGAATGTGAGGACAAAGCTGTGACCCCTCTCTGCTGAACTTGGCAATTATTTTCTCTGCTTCTGTGAGTTTTTATATAGAAAGCTTGTGGGGAACTCCTGTTGTTCAGCCCATGTGCTGCTGCTCTTTAACATTGCTCTGAAACAGCACTTGCCCAGATCAGTGAAAACAGGGTTAAAATTTAATCAAAGACATTGTGGGTACAATTTGTTCGAAAAACTTCCCAGGTGACGCTCAGGATCATGTCCTTTCACAGGAAAACTCCTCTCCGACGTTTGTTATGCAAACTCATGCTTAACATTGTCAGGAGTGACCAACCAATTTGTTCTGGTACAGAAGGTTTTGCCATTATTTTAATTCATCTGTTGCCGTCTCAACTAAGACCAAATTAATCCCCTTATTAAACAGCAGTTGTGGGGCTGTTGGTGTTTATAGACTGCAATTCATAACTGTGAGTTCATCTGGACTGGATGATCATTTTAAGTCCCTTTCAAATGAAACAGTCTCTTCTGTTCTACATGAATGGAGCACTGTAGATTTCTGTCCTGAGTCATGAAAACACATTCTTGATGTAATTAAACTGCTTTAAAACATGATAAAAAGTCAGTGACTGAAAATTGTACTTGCAATTCAGAGCATTACGTGAGAAATGGGCTTTGAAATAGTGCATCTCAGAAAAAAATGGCAAATGTGTAAATAATCTTTGAACCAGCTCTGGTGGCTCTTTAATTTCATTTCTTAGCACCTTACCCATTTAGATTTGATGGGTTTATTTTGTTTTTTTTTTTTTTTTTTTTTTTTTTTTTTTTCTGAGGTGTGTTAGTCAATATGGTAACTCCTGCAATATTCTTTTTAAACTGTGCTTCTGAGGGTTCTGCCAAGACATATTATGAATTCAATTTAGATTGTCTGGGATTTGTGATTTTTTTTTTTCTTTTAATGTCAGCTATTGAAGTGCCAATAAGGCCTGACAAATGATGTGGGCTAATACACATTTATGGCTAGAAATGGTTTTACTGCTGAGCTATTAATACAGATATCAAAGACAGAGATGAAACAAGAGTAGGTACAATCTGTTTATCAGACAGAGACTAGTCATGGAGGCAGAAACAGTTATGGCTTTGGAAAGACCTTTGGAGGAGCCTTGGACCTTTCCTTTGGAGGAAAGACTACAAAGAACAGGACATAGAAAATATAAGAGTAAGCTTAGCAAAGAAACAGCAGAGATGAGCTGATCTTACCTGGATTTTACACTAAATGCATGTTTATGAATTAGTAGACTTTTATTCTTTAATTCCTACTGAATTCTTTAATTCCTGGCTGAAACTGTCCTAAATTCTCTTAAAAGAGCTAAGCTTTAGAGATCAGCCATGTGCTCAAATCTGCAAAGAGATATAACTGCTCCTAGAAATAAAGTGTTCATCAAGTGTCCTGTAAAATGGTTTTGTGCATTTTCTGTAGTGTTTGGATAGTAAATTTAGACTGTTTCTCTGAGGTGAAATAGTAATTTTTCCTCACCTGTGCTGTGGAAACAAGGAGTGCCATAATTCCGTAGAGTAGATAGAAAAGTTTTGAAGCAATTGTGATCACGAGTCTGTTTCAGCACTTGAAATCTGGTGGAATGGCAGTTAAATGCAGAGCAGAGAGCCCTTCATGCCTGTAAGAAAATGAAAGTATCATGGTGTCATTCTCATTGCATGCTGCATTTACCAGCTGCTCTCCGCTGGTAGAGCTGCAGTAAGGTCACCTTGATTTGTGAGGTTCTGGTGGCTCTTTTGGCTGAATTCTGATATCACAGCAAAGGGTATTTGCCCACGGAGTCCTACCAGTGCAGCTGACCCAGAGCACAGAAAAATTAAGGTCCAAATTCACAAAAATACAATGACCTTCTCCTGAAAGACTTCAGGGTGCTCTGTGCTGAGGTAAAGGCAAATGAGATTATTAGAATGATGTACTCTATAAATAGCTGTAAAGAGACTGCCTGTACCTAACAAATGTAACATTTCAATGTGGTTATATTCCACAGCTAGTTACTAAATTCCCTCATGCAAAATACAAATTAATAAATGGGTCTAAATATCACACTGCACACGTCAGCAGAATTGCTCATGTGCCCTTTAAGCATACTTTGTTTGGAGGTAAAAAACTGACTGTGAAAATTTTAGTCATCACAATTTATAGGTTTAGAATAATACTGGGAGAGCTTTCTTGTCTTTTTGGTTATTATTGCTGAACAAAACTGCTATATATTGGATTTTTTTTCCTAAAATTTAAAGGACAGAAAGGAGCCGAAATGTTAAGACTGATAATAAGAAATTTCTTGTCACTGTCAAAAGCATCAGTATGATTTTAATTATGCATACAAGATGATGATTAAATATAAGAATTGTTATGTATTCAGAGGAAAAATGCAGAAAAATATCATGTCACTT